>NC_047040.1:33805766-34111016 GCF_011762595.2 Tursiops truncatus
TGCCTTTCTTTTATTCCTCTTTCTAGCCCCCTGGTTTTTTGCTTCCTCATTCTTCCTTGTTCCCTCATTTATTTCTTTTCCCAACTTAAAGCCCAAAGTTACAGGTGAGGAGGGAGGAAATCAAGATTTGGGGCACAATTAGTTCTGTAAGAGAAGAGGTTATTATATAGGAAACATTCCAGTTCCCCGTTTCCCTATATTTTTAAGACTTAGTAATCTCTGCTCAAGTTATCCCAATTTTTTCCAACTCCATTTCTCTGTAGCTAGTGCTTCTTTGGAAGGTCTTGTTCAGACTGCTGTTCACAGGCCACCTGAGGGCAGTGAGCCACCAACTAAAGACCCCATAGAACATCAAGAAGCTCCTGTTCAAAGGAGACAGAAGAAGACGAAGCTACCTCTTGGTATGTAAAGAAACTAAGGTTAGGTTGTGACAGCAGTTGTGATTTTGGGGGTATGATTAAAAACCTGTCTGTTCCTATTTTTCCCCACCCATATCCCAGTTTTTTCTTTTTTTGCTTAAAATTTTTATCGCCAGAGTAATTCCCATGGGTTAAGTCAGGAATATTTTAGAGGATCTCTTTTGAGCGTATCTGTACAGATTATGAGAAGGGGTACAAATTCAGGACCAAAGCAGAAAGTTCAGATCTTGGTATGTATATGAATTTGGTATATTATGAATGGACATTGAGATTAGTGGGGAAAGGAAAAATTCTGTATTAACAGCAATATAATGGAGGAAAAGCCAACATTTTTTGAGTCTCACTATGTCTCAGCACTATTCACAAGGTAAACAGAATATTATATCATTATTTTGCTATCAAACTGGCAATGCTTTTTAAAGATTATAAAATCCCAAACTGTTGGATATAAAAGTATTGGTGAGAAATTGGTATACTCGTGCAGCACTGATAGAAAGTATAAATTGATATAGCCTATCTGAACTTATAGGAATAGAAGTAACTACAATGGCTACAGTAATTAAAGGATGCTAACTGTAACATAAGAGTAGAAACTGGTAATAACCAAATATTTAACAATGTGATACTGCCTAGATAAATCATGTTTTACCCATTTAATAGAAACCAAGTACTCATTAAAAGGATTGTTAAAGTAAAATAGTGACATGGAAAGCCATCAGTAATATATTGTTAAGTCAAAAACAAAGATTATAAAATAGTATGTATCAAAGGGTCCCATTTTGGTAAAATATGTTTTATTAATTTCCTAGGGCTACCGGAACAGATTACCACAAACTGAATGACTTAAAACAGCAGAAATCTAGTCTCTGACAGTTCTAGAGGATAGAGGTCCAAAATCAAGGTGTCCACAGGGCCACGCTCCCTCCAAAGGCTCTAGGAAAGAATCCACCCTAGCCTCTTCTAGATTCTTGTGGTTGTTTATAATTCTTGGCATTCTTTGGCTTGTGACAGCATAACTCCATTCTGTGCCTCCATCTTCAGATTTTTCCCTGTGTTTCTGTGTCCAAATTTTGCTCTTCTTATAAGGACAATAATCACTGGATTTAGGGCCCATCCTACTCCAGCATGACCTCATCTTAACTTGATTACATCTGCAAAGACCCTAGTTCTAGAATCTCATTCACAAGTATTGAGAGTTAGGACTTGCACATATCTTTTCTGGGGGACACAATACAATCCAGACCATATGTATATACAAACACATATGTAAAAAGAATGGAAGGCTATAGCAAAGTGTCAACAGTGGTAGGTTTTTTAGAAGGAGGAATTAGGTATGATTTAAAAAAATTTTCTTTCTTCATTTATGTTTTATTAATTTTTATATATTTTATGTATATAACTTTTATAATAATTAGAAAAAAGAAAATAGATTTTGTTAGAGTAAAACAAAGGAAGGAACAAAGATTGGGAGATTAGCTCTCTCCTATTAACATCAGCCCCGAGGAATAGTTTATTACAAAATAGTTTCCCTGACTAATTCCTTGCTTCTTAGAAGATAGTAGATCCTTATTAGATGAAAGAATTATAGGAGTAGAGGGCAGGAACTAGAAAAGTTAGGAGAATGGAGCACAGTTTTGAGATGCAAGTTGAAATGGGATACCACAGTGCCTGGGGGCACTAAGAGGAGAAGGAGTGGGCAGAAGAGGGCAGAAAAGGAAAGAGAGACAGAAATGACCCTAAGACAGCTTTACCTACTCTACAATTTATTTCATTACTGGCAGTAAATATAGTTGAATTAAAACTACTCTCTTAGACACTTACTCACTCTCCCTGCCTTGTGAGGACACGCAAAAAGACACCTGTTTGCAAGAAAGCTCTCGCCAGAATACAACCATGCTGGCACCTTGATCTCAGACTTCCAGCCTTCAGAACTATAGCCTCATCCACCAGAGGGCAGACAGCAGAAGCAAGAAGAACCACAATCCTGCAGCCTGTGTAACAAAAACCACATTCACAGAAAGATAGGCAAGATGAAAAGGCAGAGTGCTATGTACCAGATGAAGAAACAAGATAAAACCCCAGAGAAACAATTAAATGAAGTGGAGATAGGCAACCTTCCAGAAAAAGAATTCAGAATAATGATAGTGAAGATGATCCAGGACCTTGGAAAAAGAATGGAGGCAAAGATCGAGAAGATGCAAGAAATGCTTAACAAAGACCTAGAAGAATTCAAGAACAAACAAATAGAGATGAACAGTACAATAACTGAAATGAAAACTACACTAGAAGGAATCAATAGCAGAATAACTGAGGCAGAAGAACGGGTAAGTGACCTGGAAGACAGAATGGTGGAATTCACCACTATGAACAGAATAAAGAAAAAAGAATGAAAAGAAATGAAGACAGCCTAAGAGACCTCTGGGACAACATAAAATGCAACAACATTCACATTATAAGGGTCCCAGAAGGAGAAGAGAGAGAGAAAGGACCAGAGAAAATATCTGAAGAGATTATAGTCGAAAACTTCCCTAACATGGGAAAGGAAATAGCCACCCAAGTCCAGGAATCGTAGAGAGTCCCATACAGGATAAACCCAAGGAGAAACACGCTGAGACACATAGTAATCAAAATGGCAAAAATTAAAGACAAAGAAAAATTATTGAGAGCAGCAAGGGAAAAACGACAAATAACATAGAAGGGAACTCCCATAAGGTTAACAGCTGATTTCTCAGCAGAAACTCTACAAGCCAGAAGGGAGTGGCATGATATACTGAAAGTGATGAAAGGGAAGAACCTACAACCAAGATTACTATACCCAGCAAGGATCTCATTCAGATTTGACGGAGAAATCAAAAGCTTTACAGACAAGCAAAAGCTAAGAGAATTCAGCACCACCAAACCAGCTCTACAACAAATGCTAAAGGAACTTCTCTAAGTGGGAAACACAAGAGAAGAAAAGGGCCTACAAAAACAAACCCAAAACAATTAAGAAAATGGTAATAGGAACATACATATGGATAATTACCTTAAACGTGAATGGATTAAATGCTCCAACCAAAAGACACAGGCTTTTTGAATGGATACAAAAACAAGACCCACATATATGCTGTCTAGAAGAGACCCACTTCAGACCTAGGGACACATTCAGACTGAAAGTGAGGGGATGGAAAAAGATATTCCATGCAAATGGAAATCAAAAGAAAGCTGGAGTAGCAATACTCATATCAGATAAAATAGACTTTAAAATAAAGAATGTTACAAGAGACAAGGAAGGACACTACCTAATGTTCAGGGGATCAATCCAAGAAGAAGATATAACAATTATAAATATAATTGCACCCAACATAGGAGCACCTCAATATATAAGGCAACTGCTAACAGCTATAAAACAGGAAATTGACAGTAACACATAATAGTGGGGGACTTTAACACCTCACACCAATGCACAGATCATCCAAAATGAAAATAAATAAGGAAACAGAAGCTTTAAATAACACAATAAGCCAGATAGATTTAATTGTTATTTATAGGACATTCCATCCAAAAACAGCAGATTACACTGTCTTCTCAAGTGCACACAGAATATTCTCCAGGATAGATCACATCTTGTGTCACAAATCAAGCCTCAGTAAATTTAAGAAAATTGAAATCATATCAAGCATCTTTTCTGACCACAATGCTATGAGATTAGAAATGAATTACAGGGAAAAAAAATGTAAAAAACACAAACACATGGAGGCTAAACAATACGTTACTAAATAACCACGAGATCACTGAAGATATCAAAGAGGAAATCAAAAAATACCTAGAGACAAATGACAATGAAAACATGACGATCCAAAACCTTTGGGATGAAGCAAAAGCAGTTCTAAGAGGGAAGTTTATAGCTATACAAGCCTACCTCAAGAAACGAGAAAAATCTCAAACAATCTAACCTTACACCTGAAGTAACTAGAGAGAGAAGAACAAACAAGACCCAAAGTTAGCAGAAGGAAAGAAATAAATATTAGCAGAAATAAGTGAAATAGAAACAAAGAAAACAATAGCAAAGATCAATAAAACTAAAAGCTGGTTCTTTGAGAAGGTAAACAAAATTGATAACCATTAGCTAGACTCATCAAGAAAAAAGGGAGAGGACTCAAGTCAATAAAATGAGAAATGAAAAAGGAGAAGTTAAAACAGACACCACAGAAATACAAAGCATCCTAAGAGACTACTAGAAGCAACTATATGCCAGTAAAATGGGCAACCTGGAAGAAATGGACAAATTCTTAGAAAGGTATAACCTTCCAAGACTGAACCAGGAAGAAATAGAAAATATGAACAGACCAATCACAAGTAAGGAAATTGAAACTGTGATTAAAAATCTTCCAACAAACAAAGTCCAGGACCAGAGAGCTTCACAGGTGAATTCTATCAAACATTTAGAGAAGAGCTAACACCCATCCTTCTCAAACTCTTCCCAAAAATTGCAGAGGAAGGAACACTCCCAATCTCATTGTATGAGGCCACCATCACCCTGATACCAAAACCAGACAAAGATACTACAAAAAAAGAAAATTACAGACCAATATCACTGATGAACATAGATGCAAAAATCCTCAACTAAATTCTAGCAAACAGAATGCAACAACACATTAAAAGGATCATACACCATGATCAAGTGGGATTTATCCCAGCGATGCAAGGATTCTTCAGTATATGCAAATCAATCAATGTGATACACCATGTTAACAACTTGAAGAATAAAAACCATATAGTCATCTCAATAGATGCAGAAAAAGCTTTTGACAAAATGCAACACCCATTTATGATAAAAATTCTCCAGAAAGTGGGAATAGAGGGAACCTACCTCAACATAATAAAGGCCATGTACGACAAACCCACAGCAAACATCATTCTCAATGGTGAAAAACTGAAAGCATTTCCTCTAAGATCAAGAACAAGACAAGGATGTCCACTCTCACCACTATTATTCAACATAGTTTTGGAGTCCTAGCCACAGCAATCAGAGAAGAAAAAGAAATAAAAGGAATACAAATTGGAAAAGAAGTAAAATTGTCACTGTTTGCAGATGACATGATACTATACATAGAGAATCCTAAAGATGCCACCAGAAAACTACTAGAGCAAATCAATGAATTTGGTAAAGTTTCAGGATAGAAAATTAATTCACAGAAGTCTCTTGCATTCCTTTACACTAATGATGAAAAATCTGAAAGAGAAATTAGGGAAACACTCCCAATTACCATTGCAACAAAAAGAATAAAATACCTAGGAATAAACCTACCTAGGGAGACAAAAGACCTGTATGCAGAAAACTATATACACTGATGAAAGAAATTAAAGATGATACCAACAGATGGAGAGATATACCATGTTCTTGGATTGGAAGAATGAATATTGTGAAAATGACTATACTACCCAAAGCAATCTACAGATTCAATGCAATCACTATCAAATTACCAATGGCATTTTTTTTATGGAACTAGAACAAAAAATCTTAAAATTTGTATGGAGACACAAAAGTCCCCAAATAGCCAAAGCAGTCTTGAGGGAAAAAAATGGAGCTGGAGGAATCAGACTCCCTGACTTCAGACTATACTATAAAGCTACAGTAATGAAGACAATATGGTATTGGCCTAAAAACAGAAACATAGATCAATGGAACAAGATAGAAAGCCCAGAGATAAACCCACGCACCTATGGTCAAGTAATCTATGACAAAGGAGGCAAGAATACGTAATGGATAAAAGACAGCCTCTTCAATAAATGGTGATGGGAAAACTGGACAGCTACATGTAAAAGAATGAAATTAGAACACTCCCTAGCACCATACACAAAAATAAATTCAAAATGGATTAGAGACCTACATGTAAGACCAGACACTATAAAACTCTTAGAGGAAAACATAGGAAGAACACTCTTTGACATAAATCACAGCAAGATCTTTTTTGATCCACCTCCTAGAGTAATGGAAATAAAAATAAACAAATGGGACCTAATGAAACTTAAAAGCTTTTGCACCACAAAGGAAACTATAAACAAGACGAGAAGACAACCCTCAGAGTGGGAGAAAATATTTGCAAACGAATCAATGGAGAAAGAATTAACCTCCAAAATATATAAACAACTCATGCAGGTTAATATTGAAAAAACAAACAACCCAATCCAAAAATGGGCAGAAGACCTAAATAGACATTTCTCCATAGAAGACATGCAGATGGCCAAGAAGCACATGAAAATCTTCTCAACATCACTAATTATTAGAGAAATGCAAATCAAAACTACAATGAGGTATCACCTCACACCAGTTAGAATGGGCATCATCAGAAAATCTACAAACAACAAATGCTGGAGAGGGTGTGGAGAAAAGGGAACCCTCTTGCACTGTTGGTGGGAATGTAAATTGATACAGCCACTATGGAGAACAGTATGGAGGTTCCTTACAAAACTAAAAATAGAATTACCATATGATACAGCAATCCCACTACTGGGCATATACCCAGGGAAAACCATAATTGAAAAAGACACATGCACCCCAGTGTTCATCGCAGCTCTATTTACAATAGCCAGGTCATGGAAGCAACCTAAATGCCCATTGACAGACAAATGGATAAAGAAGAAGTGGTACATATATACAATGGAATATTACTCAGCCATAAAAAGGAGCGAAATTGGGTCATTTGTTGAGACGTGGATGGATCTAGAGACTGTAATACAGAGTGAAGTAAGTCAGAGAAAAACAAATATTGTATATTAACACATGTATGTGGAATCTAGAAAAATGATGAACTGGTTTGCAGGGCAGGAATTGAGACACAGATGTAGAGAACAAACCTATGGACACCAAGTGGGGAAAGTGACGGGGTGGTGGTGGTGGTGGTGTGACGAATTGGGTGATTGGGATTGATATGTATACACTGCTGTTGACTAATAAGAACCTGCTGTATAAAAATAAATAATAAATTTCAAAAATTCAAAAAAGACATACTACTCTTAGTAATTCAGTTAGGGTAAAATTTGAAAGTCAAGATGGATACCAATATACCTATATAGTTTTATAATTCATGAAAAAATATAATTTTTATAATTCATGAATATAATTTATGAAAAAAATGTATTAATAGAAATGACTCTTTTTAGAAAATTCAGGAGCCAACTAAGTTTAGGCCAAAGAGTACTTGTGACTACCATTCTAGAATGTACCTACCTCTACAGGTCCAGCTTTCTAAATTTCTGTGTTTTAAATTTTGTTCATTTTTGTTTTGTTCAGAACGTCTGTGGTAGGCTCTACTGCTTATATTATATTTCCAGCCCAGGCTGTAAGTGTTTTTTAAAATAGAATTTTCGGGACTTTGAGGGCATTCCATTTCCTGTATTTCCGGATAGGAAGAGTTTCTAGTGGGTTAGAAGCTTCCATTGACTCACTTGAACTTAATACCTTGTGTGCAGAAAAGAGTTAACACAGCAGGCCTGGACAGGCCCACTTTCTAGAGGGCCTCTTGACTGGCATCTGGGAACTTGGCTGGTAAACAATTTTCTACATTGATATAAAGCTTTCTCTATCAGGGTGGCTCACTGTGCATTTGTGCACACAATGTGATTTATGCTAAACATCTGCTTTTCTTCTGGTAGTCTAGAATTTTGGTATGTGCTCGGCAGAGGGTGCCTATGTGATCACTCCCAATAAAAACCCTGGGCGTTGAGTGTCTGATGAGCTTGCCTGGAAGAGAAAGCAATATATGTGTTGTCACAACTTGTTGCTGGAAGAATTAGCATATCCTGTGTGACTTCATTGATAGAGGACTCTTGGAAACTTGTACCTGTTTTCTTTTGGACTTTGCTCCATGAGCTTTTTCCTTTATGCTGATTCTGCTTAATATCTTTTCCCTGTAATAAAGTGTAACCATGAGTGTAACTGACTTGTGAATCCTTTGAGTGAATCACAGAACCTGGAAGTAATCTTGGAGATCTCTGACACACCCTGGGTGTTGGATTACTTAATTTTTTTTTCTATATTGTTTGGTATCACAATTTCAAACTTTCTCTTGAGTGTTTAGAGGTGTAAAATTTTAAAAATTAAGAATTTGTAAGATGGTGAAAAAAATTGGGGGCCAATTAAAATTCTTAAAGTTCTTTTGTCTTGCAGAAGTCTTGTACATTACTTTCCTTTTTACATCCTGGTAATTTGAAAAGTTAATCTACTTTATTTTCAGAACTGGAGACTGCCTTTACCCAGAAGAAGACTTCTAGTGCATCTTTATTACCAAATGAAAATGGTATCAACGTGGAGCCAGCTGAGGAGCCAGCTATTCAGAAACCTCGAAGGAAGACAAAGTAAGAATTTATTTGTCCTTCTAAATATTTTGCAGAGATACCTTGATGCTTAATTTCAAGCTCCCAAATGGCAGCTTCTAAGTCTTATTAAATACTTGTAGTTGTATATCTCTAGGATAAGTAATAGTACAAAAATATCAGTTAAACCAATCTAAGGGTAAATTTGAAAAGAGTAAACCCGCTGAGAAAAGTAAAATATTGTATTTAAATAAAAAATTTTAGGAGCTGTCTCTGAAGAAGAGGACCACAAATAGAAGATTTTGTATAAGTAATAAAAATATTACATATTAAAGATATTAAAAATTAAAGGTAATGTTAATAAAATAGGCTATATTATTTATTTTCTCATGTTAACAGAATTCAAATTACGATTTTTTTAGCAATACATAAAAATGTTTATTTTAACATAGGAAATCAAGTGTCAGGTAAAATATAATGGTATTCTTTCTTTTTTTTTTTTTTTTTTGCGGTAAGTGGGCCTCTCACTGTTGTGGCCTCTCCTGTTGCGGAGCACAGGCTCCGGACGCACAGGCTCAGCGGCCATGGCTTACGGGCCTAGCCGCTCCATGGCATGTGGGATCTTCCCGGACGGGGGCACGAACCCATGTACGCTGCATTTGCAGACGGACTCTTAACCACTGCGCCACCAGGGAAGCCCTATAATGGTATTCTTTAAAGAAGTTCACTGGAAGTTATATTACTTGTTTGTACTTGGAAGTGACTCTGCAAATAGAGATCAATATCTATATAGAATCATGTAATTTTAAATCTGTGAAGAAGCTTAGGAATCTCGTTCAGTCACTTCATTTTCCGGATGAGAAAACTGAGGCCCACAGAAATAAAAATGACTTGCTGTGCATAAGAGTTAATAACTGATCCATTTGAGTAAAAACCAAATTTTGTGACTCCCAAGTCCAAGGCTCTTTCCACGAGACTCACAGGTACCTCCTTATTTGGGTCTGTAAAAAGTTAATAATCATCCATTTTTCTTACTTTCTCCCTAATTATAGGAAAACCCAGCCAGCAGAATTACATTATGCCAATGAGCTAGGAGTTGAAGATGAAGACATAATTACTGATGAGCAAAGTAGTCCAGAACAACAGTCTGTACTGACTGCACCCACTGGTATTAGCCAGCCTGTAGGGAAAGTGTTTGTGGAAAAAAGCCGTAAGTAGGTCTTTGTTTTGGAATGTGAGCTCTTTAAGAATTATGCAAGGATATCCTTTGACCTGGGAATTATTCTTCTGGAAATCTGAATTAAGGAAATAAGCAAAAATATGGATAAAAATTTGTACATAAAGCTAATCATCACATTGTTATTCATGAGAGTGAAAAACTGGAAAAAACCTAAATGTAAAACAGGAGGGGAATGATTTCAGACAGTTATGGCATATCTATACAATGAAATCTTCTGCACCACTAAAAATAATGTTTAGGGAGAATTTTTCACTTCATGGGAAGATTCTAATGAAAAATAAACATAAATACACACATGTAGTTTGATTTCAGCTATAGAAAATTGCATAGGACAAAAAAGACTAGAAGGAAATATGCCAAAATATTAATGCTGGTTGTTTCTGTGTTATGGAATTATGGGTAATTTAAAAAATCTCCCTCTACTCCCACCCATTTCTTTATTCTTTTTTTTTTTTTTTTTTTTTTTGCGGTACGTGGGCCTCTCACTGTTGTGGCCTCTCCCATTGCGGAGCACAGGCTCTGGACGCACAGGCTCAGCGGCCACAGCTCACTGGCCCAGCCGCTCCGCGGCATGTGGGATCTTCCCAGACGGGGGCACGAACCCGTGTCCCTTGCATCTTCTTAAGACAAGTGTATGAAACAACCAGTTTCTTTTCACATCACAGAATGCCATGCTACACTAACTGTCATCTTTTCCTAAGAAATTTAAGGTGTTTTCAAATATTGACTTTTATAGTGTTGGGATTTAAACTTTAATATTTGTAAAGTCTCTAAATTAGAGGTTTTTAGACTATGTTATGTTAAGGGTTTCCAGACTTTGTTCTGAGTTGCAAGTTCATTATTGTATTTCATTAAATATAATTGATTTCTAAGACTGTTACTGTAACATCTATTTTGGGTCGAGAAGAAAGTGCATGGACATTGTTTACTTTCCTTAAAGATAAAAAAAATAGTATGTTTTATAAACTGAAAGAAAAGAGCCTTCTGAAATAGGGACCAAATCAGGGAGAATTTTTACATAGGAAAACAGCAGAATTTCAGTCTCAGTGTGAGGGTTCTTAAGTGTAGAATAATAGGAAAGACCACCAGGGTTCCCTCTTGTTAGTTGTTTATAGTTGTGTATTGTGTTCTTAGGGCGATTCCAGGCTGCTGATCGCTCAGAGTTGATAAAGACCACAGAAAAGATAGACGTGTCGATGGACATGAAGCCTTCCTGGACCACCAGAGATGTTGCACTGTCAGTGAACCGGGCTTTCAGGTGGCTGATTTTGTTGGACTTCTCTTAAAACAAATGTTCCATAATTTTTTTTAAAAAGTGTTGATTGTTCAATACTATTAACAAAATTGACAGCTTAAAATGGTGGTGGGTATAGTTTTTAAACATTCAGTTAGAGTTAAATGATCTGCCTATCAGTGTGGTAAAAAGAAAAACTTGTTTTTACTTTTTGTGAAATGTTGAATTTTATTCTTATATGTGAAGAGACTTGAAGAATGTTTTAGCTTTTTACTTTTGTCATTCATGTATAATAATGAAACCCTTTTCCATTCAGGATGATTGGTCTCTTTTCTCATGGCTTCTTGGCTGGCTGTGCTGTGTGGAATATTGTTGTGATATATGTTTTAGCAGGAGACGAGCTTTCTAACCTCTCAAACCTTCTGCAACAATACAAGACGTTAGCATATCCATTCCAGAGTCTTCTCTACTTGCTTTTGGCTCTAAGTACAGTTTCAGCTTTTGACAGGTAAGACTCTTGAGACTGCAGGTCCCTCTAACTTTTCTTCAGGAGGAAGTGTTGAGCAAAATGTGTCCCTGACTGACTGACATTTTCAAAATAGAATTATATTAATAATATTATTAATATTATATTAATATTTTAATTATTAATTAAATAAAATTAATTAAACAATTAATTATTAATTAATTATATTATTATTAATTAATATTATAATATTATTTTGACTTTTTAAAAAAGCCATTCTGTTTCTGGTTTTTTTTGGGGGGTGGGGGATGGGACTACTGTGAGCAAAAATATCCCCCAAAGTCTTAACCCATTCCAGCATCAACTCTAAGCCCAAAATTTCATACAAATATAATCAGCTCAGAAAGTCCCAAACATCTTCCAGATGACCTGAATCAGGTATAGACAAAACTCTGGGTATTTTATTAGTTTCCTAGGGCTGCTGTAACAAAGTACTATGAGCTGGGTGGCTTGAAACAGGAATTTATTTTCTCACAGTTCTGGAATGCAGAAGTCTAAAATCAAGGTGTGGGCAAGGTTGGTTCCGTTTTGGAGGGCTCCAAGGAGAGTCTGTTCCTGCGTCTTTCCTAGCTTCCAGAGGTTTCTGGCAGTCCTTGGTGTTCCTTGGCTTGTAGATGGATGCATCACTCCAACCTCTCCTTCTGTTGTCACATGACAGTCTAGTCTCTTCTGTGTGTGTCTTCTCTTCTTGTAAGGACACTAGTCATATTGGATTAGGGCCCATTGTAATGGCCTCATCTTAAGTTGATCGCATCTGCAAAGACTCTATTTCCAAATAAGGTCACGTTCATAGGTACCAGAGTTTAGAAGTTCAATATATCTTTTTGGGAACACAATTCAACCCATTAAGAAAAACAACGTGTAACCCAATAATATGGGTAGTAGAAAGAGGTATAATAGAATCTAATGAAATTTGCCAATCAAGTTTAATTTATTTCTTCTTAACTCTAAAGGAATGATGACTAAAATAGTCTTCTAGTTAAATGTTTTATGTTGCCTTTGTAAATAAGATATCCTTTCACGTGTGTTAAGTATAAACTGTAGCTACTTAAAGCTTAGTAATAGACAACACATGTGGTAGCATTAAAATAGAGAAGGAAGAAACTATTGTCCAGAGAGTACAGTTTTGTAAGATGTTTACAGCTGCACTGTGACAAGAGGTTTTTGTATTTTCTAGGATTGACTTTGCTAAAACATCAGTAGCCATCCGAAATTTTCTTGCCCTGGATCCAACAGCTTTAGCATCTTTCTGTGAGTAAATAGTTTAATTTGATAACTCTGTAACTTTGAACCAGAAAGAGTATAATTTTATTTTAAAACAGACTTTATATTATTGCTACTTATAAACATTACATATAGATATTCAGCGGAATTTGTAATTAAAAAACCATGGTAGGCATAATTTTGATAGAATTATTTTTTAATAGAGGTTATCTAAATAACTTTTAAAAGCTTGTTATTCTGTATTGCTTAATATTTAACTTTTGTGTTTTCTACTTAACATTAAACAGATTGAGCTGATAGGGCATTTTAGTAACAAATACTATTTTATATCTTTTTGATGATTTGGAATAAATTTTGTTCTAATTATGAGAATATTAATAAAAGTAATTTTAGGACCTTGAGTAAGTCATTTAATTTCTTAAAAGACCTTCTAGGTTCTTGTCAGCCTAATGATGAAATAGTAAGCATCAAAACACCCTTCTCTACCTATATTCTTGAAAAATAATGTAAGACTATCCAGCCTATTGAAATTGACTAAGTGAAATTTTTTTTGTATCATCATTCCCCAAAGTACAGATTATTTTTGATCTTAAAGTAATCTATAAGTTAAAAATAATTAATTTTAATTAATTTTATTAATTAATTAAAAATAATTGTTAAAAATACATTATTAGTAATTCATTTGTCTTTTCTCAGTGTACTTTACTGCTCTTATATTATCTCTGAGTCAACAAATGACAAGTGACAGAATCCACCTTTACACACCTTCTTCTGTTAATGGTAGCCTCTGGTAAGAATTCACAGTAGCATTAGTAATTGTTGATTGTAATAACAGCAACGATGGGAGTAATGGTGCTATTCTTATCCTTTCACTCTTTTACTTGTTTTCATCTATAAATAATATTGAGGGCCCTGTTTTATTACCAAAATTATGGCCAAAAAAAACCCTATTCAATTGGTTAATGGGTAACTATTGTTGTATACTCCTGCATTTCTAATGAAATGTTTTGTAAAAAAATCTGTTTTAAATCTCTGAAGTTATGGTTTTAAAATAAATCATTACATGGTGAACTGGGGGAGCACCACATCCTCACCCCCAATCAGGGAGCCTGATACCGCAGAGTAGTGATGGGAGTGGGTACCTTGGGATGGAATCAGGAAACCAAGCAAGAAAGAGGAAACCACCAAGAAAGAGAGTGAACTAGGGAGAGTCTGCTTCCGCCGATCAGTGGCCAGCCATGAGAGTGACAGGATGGCTGAGATCCCACTTCACAAAACTTAGAGGGGCAGTCTTGTTTGAAGAGAGTGGCTAGGGGCTTGAGGTTAAGAGAGAAAGGAATGATTGAACAGTAGCACTAACAGTAGTTGGAAGGGAAACTTAGAAAAATTCTTTGGCAACAGTAAATTTCCATTACATCTGTGTACAAAGTAAATCTGTTTAGAATTCAATAACATTTGAACCTTTGTTCTCATGATATATATGGTGTTATTTTATAGGGAAGTTATAGTTTATGCTTGTTATTCCTCTGGGTGAGGACGGCTCATTTTGTTTCAAGTTTATAAAATAGATATATCTGGATATATGGACCAAAATGAAGACATATCTAATGAGTATTCCTGTACCTTTAGGGCAGAAGGAGTTGAGGAACAGGTTCTCCAGCCATGGATTGTGGTGAATCTGGTGGTGGCCCTTCTGGTTGGATTATCTTGGCTTTTTTTGTCTTATAGGCCAGGCATGGATCTTAGTGAAGGTATGTATTAAAGAAAAAATAGTATATCATAAAATCTTCTGTAATGACTTTATAAATCTTCTTTTAATGGATATAGCTTACAATGTTTCAATAACAAAGATATATTTAAAGTAAAATAACTTAAGAAGAAGAATAATAAAGTGGTGAAACAGAATGCCACGAGAAGCAGGGAGGAGTGTGTAGGAGAGCTGTAGTCTTGAAGTATCGAATACTTCATGAGGGGCTTCTGTGGTCCTGTCTCATACTTTGGAGGCATTTCTTCTCTTGGAACGCTTCAGGTATTTTATAGGAAGTTTTTGCTCTTCGTTTCTCTTAGTCTTTTTCTGATCAAAGTATCTCTTAATGTGAAATAAATCATGCTTCATCTATTAGCCTCTGTTAGACATATATTCAAGTGAATTTATTCTTACCTCCTCCTCTACCTGCCACAAAATCTTAACCCCTCATTGTCTAATGAAGTGTTTAGTAATCCTACCTTCAGTGTGCCCAGGCTGAAGTGAGATTTGCTAATCTCTATCCTCAGACCCCTTTTGGAACACCTGAAGAAGAGTCACATTAGCAAACTGTTAGTCTTCTCAGCACTGCTTTGGGAACTGCTTAGTATTTGTATTGTAAGTTGTATTTCCTGGCAGATGTTCCACAATTTCACCCTTGAATCTCTTTGATATTTTCTGGACTTTGGTTATTATTTTATTCTTGATTGGTTAAACATCCTGAGCATTTAACTGCAGTTTGACCAACTGATTATAGCCTATGTCTCAGAAGTCTTGGAACTGAGAATCTTTTCAACATTTCCATTTGTAAAAACCAAGACAAAAAATGTGATCTTCTTGTGTATTTTCATTCATAAATGTACCTTTGCTCATGTTGTTCACTAATTATTCCTTTGGATATATTTAAAGTATTAAAAGAAATCTTCTTAGGCTTTAAGTATTTTGCTGTTTTTCTTTCACTCAGTATAGTTTTTAGTCATTCAAAGATTTTTTCATCTAATGCTTACATCAGGCGACTTCATTTTGTTAATTCCTAAGGTTTTCTTCTTTTGTATTTCCTGATATTTTAATAAATTATGTGTCTATGCTAAGTAATAGTTTAAATGTAGAAATGTCAACTAATAACATTCTGCACTGTGGTTGGGATTAAAGCTGCATGCAGCTGGCTTGTGTAGTATTCAGTCTAAATCACAAAGTGTGTGTTACTTATTAAATATTTCCAGAATCCTGCTTTTAGGGTCATGTGAGTCAAATAACATTTCCATGTGGATAAAAAAAGGAAATATAAAATGAGGATGATAATACTCGCTTAAAGAGTTGTTATGGTGATTAAATAGGGTAACATATTTAAGATATCCTGGCACACACCTCATCTTAGTTCCAGGTCCTCCACTGCATCTGTGTCCTACATTTTAGGTTATCATGATCACTATAGAATTAGACCTCTTAGATGTCTAATGATCCTGGATTCTCTAAGTGACTTAAATTTCCTGGTAAGAGTTATTATATTGTCTCTATTATATTATATGTTTTATTTTTCAAGGGTTTATAATGCATTCAAAACTTGTATATCTCAAAATGCAAAACGTGTACATTTGTCATTAGTTCACCTTTTAAATCAGATTTCACAATCAAGAATTCTTACTTGTACTTGAGGGCTTTCTATTATCATATAATATGTCAATATTTAAAGACTGTTTATAACTAAGCTATAAAACTCTTTTTGAGATACTGGGAAATCATTTTGAGTGTGATTTGTTCATCTTCTCTCCCAGAGTTGATGTTCTCCTCTGATGTGGAAGAATATCCTGATAAAGATAGAGGAATCAAAGCCTCTTCATAGTGCCAACTCACCTTCAGAGTAATTACCTAGTATTTAGAATTTTTCCCATTCTTGTTTTTAAATGTATTTTTATAAGATATTTACAGATGTATTTGGAATTGATTTTTCGATTATATAATACTGAAGAATTTCTCAGGATTATGGAAAATGTTAAAATTGTATCTGTGATTTATACTCAACCATTAATTTCCATAGCATTATTGTCTTTATGACAAAGGAGATGCTGAGGTAGAAACCAGCAGGTGAAAGTGTTTATTTCCTGTTTTCTCAAATTAGTTGCATTTATAATCATTATCTTTAAAAGTACTGTATACAGTGCTTTTAAAAAAGCCGTAACTTTAGTGTTACAAAATAGGTTTAAACATTAATTTAGGGAATAGGGAAGAAGGGGGGAAAAAGGACCTTCATTATTTTTCATGACTCCTTACTGAATAAATTGAAATATGAAATTTGGTTTTTTTTGAAACTGGTTCAGTGGTTGTGTATCATGTAATAAGTCTAATGTAATGTAATTTAGCTTGAAAGATGCTTTATTTCATGGCTAATAAAAAGGAAATGTAACTTTTATTTGAAAAGTTTTATAATCGTAAAAGTTTATTTTTCTTGAAGACCTGTACCAGTAGTTCCCGTATCTGGTTGCACATCAGAATCATTTAGGGAGCTTTAAAAAAACATATATTGCAGAAGAGAAGCCAAGTGGGCCAAGAGCTCAGGAGAACAAAGGAGAGGCCTGCGAACCTATTAATACTCACTTGACCTCTGCAGACCCCTTCCCCTGCTTCTTTTTTACATGACAAGAAGTATGAGTAGAAATTCACTATACCTAATCTCAAGCTCTTTGTCAGAGAGATCTTTGGCTGTCACGGAAATCCCACTCTTCAGGTGGGTCCTGCACTCAAAGAGGTCTCTTCAGAGCTGTATCCAGTGATGCCTCAACTGGTATGAGACCTAGAGCTCAAGACATTAAGTCTCACTGTGAGAAAAGGTGTCTCAGAAGCTCTTGAGCACCTCAGTAAAACTGGGCCTGCCCTGTTAGCAAGCCACTGAATGCTGTGGAGCAGAAGAGGAGTGACAAATTGATGATGGAGTTGGCTGGCTCTGAGCACAGGTCTAAATTTGGTACGCACACCATACTAGGAATATCTTGCTGTTTGTAAGGCCAGAGCTGCTGAAAAGGGAATTCCCTTTCTGTCACAGAATTGTGAATCCACTGGCAATCCTGAAGTCATCCTGCCTGTTCCAGCTTTCACTGTGATCAGCAATGCTTTTCATGTTGGCATCAAGCTGGCAGTGCAGGAGTTCATGATCCTCCCTGCCAGCAAACTTCAGGGAAGCCACGCTCATTAGAGCTGAAGCTTACCACACCTGAACAATGTCGTCAAGGAGAAACATGAAAGAACCAATGTGGGGGATTTTGGTGAGCTGAATATTGTCCCCCAAAGATGTCCATGTCCCAATCCGTGGAATCTGGTGGAGCTGTACAAATTTTTCATCAAGGAAAACACAGTGGTATCTATCAAAAAACTTTTGGCCATGATGATTGAGAAACTTGGAGGAAGTTTGTTGCTAATGTATGTCTCCATGATTGGCTCAAAATCATAATTTTTCTCACCTTTCTCCATACATCACATGTTGGGTAGAGTGGTATACTTAGTAGAGTTCCTGAGGTGTCAAAAAGCAAGATCCCCAGTGGGGTTTTTGTCATTGTTTTTTGGGTGCAAAATATTCGGTAATTAATACCTGCCTCTCCCCACTCCCCGCAGGCAGAACAAAATATACATAGGCTTCTATGCTCCATTCCCAGAGATTCAGATTCATTGGGTCTGAGATGGTACCTGGAACACTGTCTTTTAGAAAAAGGTATGCCAAGTGGTTGTGATATAGCCAGTAGACTAGCCAGCATTTGGGATCTCTGGCCTACGTGTACCATTTGTAATTTATTATGAAACAAAGCTTGGATTGCAATAGATGACTTGATTTGATCTTGATCAAATTGCTAGGTTTGTGAGAGGACAAAAAAAAAGAAAGAAAATGAATAAAACATGGTACCTGTCTTTTAGTGACTCATAATCTAGTCAAAAGACAGAGATAGGCATAGGAGTTGAAGAATCTAGGGAAGTATTTCAGGTAAGGGGTATGTGCAGGTCCTTTATAGGATGGATAGGATTTCTACTGGTGGAAGTGGAGACAAAGAAAAGGCTATACACGTGAGTGAGCTCTGAGGGATTTTTATTTGGAAACTATCAAATGTAAAATTGTTGAAAGACTAATGTAATAGCAACTGTAATCTATATCAACTTAGATTATTGTTAAATTTTTGCCTCATTTGCTTTCTTTCTTTATACATCCTTTCTCTTGGTAAATCTTTTGAAAGTAAGTTGCTAACATCATGTCACTTCACCCAAATATTTAAGCATGCATCCTCCAAAAAGAACATTTTTCTGCATAGCACAATATCATTCAAACAGTTGGAAAAACAATAATTTCAATCCATTCTCAAATTTTCCCAGATGTCTCTTAAGATCTAGTCATGGTTTACGCATTTCAGTTTGTTATCTAAATTTAAAATGGTCTCATCTTTTCTCCCCCATGATATATATATATATATATTTTTTTTAGATGTTGGGGGTAGGAGTTTATTAATTTATTTTATTTATTTTTGCTGTGTTGGGTCTTCGTTTCTGTGTGAGGGCTTTCTCTAGTTGTGGCAAGCGGGGGCCACTCTTCATCGCGGTGCACGGGCCTCTCACTGTCACGGCCTCTCTTGTTGCGGAGCACAGGCTTCAGTAGTTGTGGCTCACGGGCCTAGTTGCTCCGCGGCAGACCAGGGCTCGAACCCGTGTCCCCTGCATTAGCAGGCAGATTCTTAACCACTGCGCCACCAGGGAAGCCCCCCCATGATATTTTTTAATTGAAAAATTTACTGAGATAAATGTAGATTCATGCAAACTTAAATAATACAGAGTAATCCTTTGTACACTTGGCCAGTGCCTCCAAATACCATTTTACAAAATTCATAGTATAATATCACAACCAGCATATTGACACTGACATGATCTACCAATCTTGTTCAGATATCCCTAGTTTTACATATCCCTAGTTTTACTTGTACACACTTGTGTGTGTCTGTATATATTAAGTTCTATACAATTTTATCAATTGTGTAGGGTTCATTTATATAGCACCACAGCCCAGGTACTGAACAAGTCCAAAAACCATAAGAATCTCTCATGCTGCCCTTTTATAAACACAACCTCCTTCCCACTTCCCCTCCCTGCACCTCTAACTCTAAGCCCTGGCAATCACTAATGTCTTCTATTTCTAAAATTTTGTAATTTCAGTAATGTTATAAGTTGAATCGTACAGTGTGTAATCTTTTGGGATTAGCTTCTTTCTGCTCAGCGCATTCCCTGGAGATTAACCCATGTTGTATGGCCATAGTTCATTCCTTTTTATTGCAAAGCCATGATCCAAGGTATGTATTGAAGTTTAACCACTTACCTGTCGAAGGACATCTGAGCTGATTCCACTTTTTGACTATTATGAACAAAGCTGCTGTGAACATTTGTGTATAGCTTTTTGAGTGAATGTGAGTTTTCATTTCTCTGGGATAGACACCCTGGAGTGCAATTGCTGGGTTGTATGGTAGTTCCATGCTTAGTTTTTTTAAGAAATTACCAAACTCTTTTCAGAGAGGCCATACCATTCTACATTCCCCCGTGATATTTTGTGTGTGTGTGTGTGTGTGTGTGTGTGTGTGTGTGTATGAAGAATCCAAATCAGTTTTTAAAAATAGTCCCACCTACATTTTTATTTGTTTGATTTTTTTTACCCGTAAAAGTATCATTGAGTTTGTTTCTCTACCTCCTGAATTTCCTGTAGACTGGAGGTTAGGGCTAGAGGTTTGTTTAAAGTTAGGTTAGATTTTTGTTGTTGCATCACATGAACCCTAAGGAAGTCAGAGTGTGCTGGTGGACAGCAAGTCTCTTTGAACAGTGATTAAACACGACACAGCACAGACTCAGAATGACAGCAAACATGTATCAAGGGCATTGGGGTATTGTGCCATGAACCCTGAAGAGTGAAAGGTGAGGATCAGATTCCTGCCCCCAAAGAACTCTATCTTTTGAAATTAACAACTAATTCTAATAGTGTGAGCCCACTAATAGGGATATGCCAAGTAGCAGCTTGGAGACAGCAATTAATTCTGCTTTGGGGGTATGTGTATGGGGTTATAAAACTTAAGGCTGAACTCTGAGGTGGCCTTTGAATAAAAGAAAAATAGATTCCATATAGAATGGCCATAAGTAATGATCCTGAGGTGTAAAGGGCATTTTGGAGTCCCTGGTTTTACATATTATGGAATTAAAATTTTGTGGCCAATAAAGAAACTCTGAAAGTTTGTATGCTTTAAAAGGTAAGCTGTATTAACACTGGAGCAGTGGAAAGAGTGGATGACAGCAGGCCAGGAGACCCATGAGTAAACCATTCCAGGCATCTGTGTGTGAGATGTCCTAGACGAGGTGCCACAGAAAGAGTAGGGTTCAGATATTTAGGGTTAGAATTCAAAACTGTGTCTGAAGTTTTAAGCTTTTGTGGATATGACATTGCTACATTAACTACGTTTGGAACATATTAGAGGTCTGAGAGGGAAGATGAATATTAACGTGTTGTGTTATGAGTCTATGGGACAGTCGAGTAAAGATGTCCACGTAGACTGTTGGAAATACAACATCTGGAGCGCAGGGGATAGTGTAAGGAGGTGTAGGGAGAAGAGGGCTTATGATGGGTTAAGGGGCAGGCAAGAAACGAACCAAGTTCAATCCCCGTGCTGAGGAGCCTTGTTGTCCACAAGCTTGCTCTGACTTCCTTCAAAGGGAGACTTAAACGGCCTGGGCAAGGACTTGCCGCTGACCCTGCAGGCTCGCTTAACTAGCACGCCCCCAAAGCTAGCCTGGGGCAGAAGCCTGGCGCGAACGTGTGGGTCACGCGGGGCGCCGGTGGGTTGCTGCGTGCACAGGAAAAGCGTGGGAAAGGCGGGGAGAGGGCTGCGCCTGCGCAGTAGCAGGTCGTCGGTTGGTTAGTGCGCAGACCTGCCCAGCTGCGGATGGAGGGATGGAGCCGCCCCGAGACGTGCGCAAGGTTTCCAGCACAGCACATAACCGCAGCGGGCGGGTCCATTCCCTGTACACAGCCCCGATACTTCAGAGGATTCCCCGTATCAACTTGGAAAACACACATGCTAGAGGGTCGGTGTTCTCTTCTGCAACCCGTAACATCCAGGAGCAGGGCAAGACCTTGAATCGGCCCAAAGACGAGGCCAAGGATGGTCCTGGGCACCGGCTGCTGAATGTAAGTGGGGGCCTGGTGGAGGAGTTTGTCCCCTACCAGACCACCTAGAGAGTTGGGAAGGACCAAGGGGTCAATGCGTGCTGATGGGAGGGAGGGAAACATGCGCTCGTTTTGGAGAGCGGTAACACCTGAGGAAAAGTTTACTTGTGGGACCCTGACAGTTATTTAATTGGTCAGAGCCCCGTTTTATTAATTGTTAAGTGAAGACAGTAATTACTACCTACCTTAGAGGGTTGTCTGAAAAACTAAAGGAGGTAGTGATATGAAGGACTTAATACAGTCCAAAGTAAAGAGTTAATAAATGTTAGCTGCTGTCATCATCATCATTATCATCATTGGGAATTCATTTGTATGGTTGAAGGGCTAAACTCCAGAAACCTTAGTTACCTCTGTTTTCAATTCCTGAGGTTCTTACAGATAAACCTGTGGGAGCAAAACTCTATCATATCTGCAAAGTGATTTATTGGCTTCCTGTTCTTAATTAGGTAAATTTGTTTTTGAAATGTGTGAAACTCTTGAGTTTAATTACCATTTAGTGGTACTGCCAGAGCATAGAGGAAATGGAAAAGAGGAATCAAGTTGAAACTCACTTTTTCAAAGTTTGTTAGAGCATTATTAGGAAATTTTACATTCTCTATTGGTCTTAAGTTATTAAAAAATAGTACAGTATTTATCAGGAAACAAATGGTACACAAGAAGGTGATGTACTTTTCTATAAATTTAAGGAGTTGAATTACTTGATGTGTAAAGTACCGTCTTAATTCTAAAAACTTAGAATCTTGACTCACTGTTATGATAAATTGAGAGCATATTAAGGTTTAGCTTTAGGATAATACAAGAAAAAATTGCAGAGTTTGTGTTAAGAGAAGTATGTTTGGAAATCTAGGCCATAGGAGGTGCTTGTTGTATGTCCTCTTAAGGAATTTGGACTTTTATTCTGTAGAATGGTGGTTTCCAATTTTTTTGAGTATGAGGGTACCTTTTTGTTGTTTAAAAAAAGAAATCTCTCCACAATAAAAGTAGCTGGCTCTTTAGTATCTGCTGACTGGGAAAATCTATAATGATAAAAAAGCTACCATGTGGCAGTGTTGTTGATGGAATTTGCTAATAGATAAAACAGCATCTACATACATTCAAAAAGAGTAGGGCACATATATGCAAGGTACATTGTTTACCCGAGTTTGGTTTCCCAAATTATTTGACCATAGAATATTTTAACATTTTGGTAGAACAGCAAAAAGAATTTAGGAAATTAAATGTGCACTTGGATTTAGTTATAATGATCTCATAAATGAATTCTTTTCAGATACAGATCCAGAGGAATGAGTTTACGTGACGTAGATGTTTATTATACAGTAAACTTAGAGTAATATGATAACTATATGCTATTTAAATTATTATAACAACTACTATAAGATACATGATGTAGATCGTTGAACATGGAATGGATGACCCTCTTCAATTTTGTAAATGCTGTCTATGCATCAGTACACCACAGATGGAACTTATATATTTGGCAAAAGGTCGTCTTTTCTATGACTTCTTGGCGTGTGTGTGTGTGTGTGTGTGTGTGTGTGTGTGTGTGTATGGCACATGATTTCTTGAAAGCGGATTATCATAGGGTAATAAGAACAGCTATATAAATATGTCTGGTATTTTCTGTACAAAATGTTTAGTAATTTCTGTACAAGTTTTTTAAAACTTGGAAACAAATACATCTCTCAGAGATGTCTCACATCTCTCAGTATATTTGGAAAACAGTAATTTGTAGATAGTGCTTAGAACACATTTGATTTCAAGTATATTCAAAGTTGAGAACCACTGCTACAGGTGATAGGAAACGGTTGGTTTTAAGCAGGGGGATGACATGGATCAGATGTGCTTTGCTGAAAAAATAGTTTTGGCTATCAGGATTTAAGGTGAGATTACAGACGTAGTGGGGAGCGAGGCCAATAAAGTAAGATCTCTGAAGGGATGGAAAAGTATGGGCTCTAGAGTACAGGTGGAGGTGTTCTCCGGGGATAGGAAGAAGGGCATCTCTTCATCCAGAGCGGTGTTTATTTTATCTTTGGATCACCGGTGTCCAAACTTTCTGGGGGTGCTTGTTATAACCTAGATTCCTGGACCTCCACCTTAGACCTACTGAATCCAGAAGAGTGGGGGCCTGGGAATATGCTCAGATTTTAAACTATCCCAAGTGATGCTTAGATTCATGCTTGAGAATTACTGCAGATAGAGGAAAAGGCTAGGCATTGATGTGGGGATTATACACTGAGGATGTAGGCTGCAGAAGGAGGCAAGTGGAGCTAGAAGAGTTTATAAACTGGGTGAAAGAGAAAGGAGGTCTCAATGAGATTTTTAAAAGGTTATCAAATGTAAATTACTGAGAGAACTGGAAGGATTAGCTAGAGATAGTGCTCAGATCAAGGGATACTGTAGTTGATGACTTTAGTGAAAATGTGGATAATCTATCCCTCACCTTGACATCAGTTCTTTGAATGGCCTTAATTCCTTTCAGCAGCTTACTGCAATTCTATATCTTGGACCTTGCCTTCACTCTGAGTTTCACCTCCCAAATCCTGAAATCTGTTATGTTATTTCCCAATCTCTCATTATTTACTTTGAAATATGTATCAAGCTTTGTGCTAGACACTGAGGATACAACGGTGATCAAGACAGGCAAAGCACCTTCCCTTGGAAGCTAACATTTGAATTGTAGAGACAGTTACAGATTAGGCTGTTGTTCTAAGGAAATAAAAGGGCACTATGATAGAGAATCATTGTGGAGGGACAGATAGGACTTTGGATAGGCGATCAGAGAAGGCCTCTGAGGAGGTGGCTTTTAAGTGAAAACCTGAAAATGAGAAGAAGCTAGCTATTTAAAGAGTGGGGAGATGGAGGCGGAGAGCATACGAATAAACAAGTGTGAAGTTTCTATAGCTTGGACTGTTCATGGAGCATAGTGAATGAGAGGGAGAGTAGCATGAAATGAGGCCATAACATATCTTTTTGTATGTTTAAAGTCCCTTTTAAAATCTTTTTTTTTTTTTTTTGGTGAATTGCCCATTTGAGTCATTTTCCTATCATTTTTCTTTTCCCCCTCAGTTTTTCAAAAGTTCTTTATTGGGGTTATTAGATCTGCATCTGTGATATGTGTTACAAATATTTTCTCACAATTCAACAGTTGTCTTTTGACTTTTATGGTACTTTTTGCCATGCAAAAGATTCTTAATTTTATGAGGTCAAGTTTATAATCTTTTATTGCATCTGAATTTTGTGTCTTAGTTAAAAACTATTTACATATGCCCAGGTCATGAAGGAATTTACCTATTTTGCCTTCTTGTACTTGCGTATCATTTTTACATTTAGATTCCTGATTTATTTGGACTGTGTGGTATGAGGTCTGGATTTAATTTTTTTTCTTTTCCCAAATGGATGTCTCAACACCATCTATTTTTTAAAAAATCCATCTTTGCCCTAGTGTTTTGAGATGCCACCTGTATACATAAGTTTTATACATAAGCTACCACATGTATTTGGTTTTTTCTGGACTTCCTATTCTATTCCATTGCTGTTTATCAGTTCATGTACCAAGACCATACTACTTTTTTAAGCAAAGATATTGACTTTGTTGCAAGAATCTTTAACATGCTAAATGCCCTATGAATATTGAAGAAGGGAATATGGAATACAGCATTTCCCAAAGTCAGTCATTTTTAGAAAGCATTTCAAGTATTTCATGAATACACCTTGGGAAAAGTACTGAAGACCATACTATTTTATTTTAAAGACTTACAGTGTGTTTTAATGTCTGGTAAGACTGGTTCCCCACCCCTCCCCCTGCCCTTGTAGATTTCTTTTCCAATGATTTCCTGACTATTCTCACTTTTTTTTTTTTTTTTTTTTTTTTTTGCGGTACGCGGGCCTCTCACTGTTGTGGCCCTTCCCGTTGCAGAGCACAGGCTCCGGACACGCAGGCTCAGCGGCCATGGCTCACGGGCCCAGCTGCTCCGCGGCATGTGGGATCTTCCCAGACCGGGGCACAAACCCGTGTCCCCTGCATCGTCAGGCAGACTCTCAACCACTGTGCCACCAGGGAAGCCCTATTCTCACTTTTAATAAAAACACTTTATTATTAACTTGTTTATCTCAACAAGGAAGCTTGTTCTTTTAAAAATAAAGATTGCATTAAATTGATGTTAGGTAGAACTGACATCTTTATGATGTTGACCTGTCCTATCCAAGAACAAAGAGATGTCTTTTCATTATTCAAGTCTACTTTTGTGACTTTCAGAAGTGTTTTAAAGTTTTCCTCGTAAGAGTTTTGCACACTTGTTGTTAAGATTGTTCCTAAAGTGGGGCTTTTTCTACTTTATATCCTCTAATTATTTATGTATATTAAGGCTGTTGATTTCTGTATGTTAAGTTCATGTCCTTCTTCTTTGTTTAATTTTTTTAAACATTTGAGTTAGTATTGTTATTAATCTCTAGGATTTTAGATATACTATCAGATCATCTTCAATTAGAGATAGTTTTACTTCTTTTTTTCCAATTCTCTTGCCTTTAGTTGATTTCTCCTACCTAACTGCTTTGACTCATGCCACCAGTAACATGTTGAATAGTAGTGGAGACAGTAGGCAACCTTGCCTCGTTCCTGATCTTTGTAAATACCTCCAATGTTTCCCCACCAAATGAAATAGTAGCTTCAAGACTGGCTTAATTCCTATTTTCTTGAGTGTTTTAACAGGAAAGGGTGTTGAATTTTGTCAGAGGCCATTTAAACATGTATGGAGATAATTGCATAATTCTTCTCCTTACATCTGTTGATGTGGTGTTTTATATCAATAAATTTCCTAATATTGAACCAACTACATTCCTAGAATTAATCCCACTTGGTTATTGCATATTATTTTCTTTGTGGTGCTGGATATTCTGTTTTTATTATTTTGTTTAGTATCTTTGTATCAATATTTATGTTATATTCATCTATAATTTTCTTTATGGGTTTAGGTATCAGTGCTATGCTTCATAAAAAAATAAGAAAATTTTCTTTAGTGGTGCCATGGTATACCTAGTTTTTGAATTTGGTAGAATTCCCTGTGAAACCACCTGGTCCTGGCACTTTTTTGTGGTGATAGCTCGTTGCTAGCTTCCTTCTATTTCTTTTATGGAAAGTGGTCTGTTTGAACTGTTTACCACTAACAGCATCAATTTTGTTAAATGGTATTTCCTTAGGAAATTATACATTTCATTTAGGTTTTAAAATATATTTGCAGGTCTGCAAATAGTCTTTTATGATTTTTCAAAAGTCTTGTCCTTTCCTATTTGCATTTTAATCCCCATATACTGATTAAGTTAGCTAGTGGTTTGTATATTTTGTAGGCTCTGTAGATCAGTTTGGGAATTGATTTCTTAACAGTATTGAATCTTTCTAGCCAAGAACATGGAATGTTTTCCATTCGTTTAGATCTTTAATTTCACTCAGGAATGTTTTGTAGTTTTCATTGTACTAGTCACATTTCTTCTTTTAAATTTACTCCTAAGTATTTTATTATTTTGCTGCTATTTCTAATGTAATTGTTTTCTTAATTTCATTTCCAGGTTGTTCATTGCTATTATATGGAAATGCAATTGATTTTTATATTTTGTCCTTGTATCCTGAGACCTTGCTGAACTCATTTATTAGTTCTAGTAGTTTCTTTCTTCTTCTTCTTTTTTTTAGTGGATTTCTTAGGAATTTCTATATACAGAATTTGTCACCTGCAAATAAAGACATTTTTACTTCTTTCTTTCAAATCTGGATACTTTTTATTTCTTTTTCTTATCTGACTGCACTGGTTAGAACCTTTAGTATAATGTTGATTAAAAGTAGAGAGAGTGAACACTCTTGCCTTGCTGATATTAAGGGGAAAACGTTCAGCCTTTCACCATTGAGTACGATGTTGAAGAATTTGCCATCTATTCCTAGTCTGTTCAGAGTTTTTTATTAAAAATACATTTTGGATTTTGTCAAATACATTTTCTGCATCTAGTGAAATGATCATGTGATTTTTGTCCTTTACTGGACACATTTATTAATGTGGCTTTTTACATTAATTTTATTACACTGATTTTCAGATAGAAAAATCCCACTTTGTCATAGTATATGGACCTTTTTAATATGTTGTTGAGTTTAGTTTACTAATATTTTGTGGTGGATTTTTACCTCTGTATTCGTAAGGGATAATGATTTGTTGTTTTCTCGTCTTGTGATGTCTGTCTGGCTTTGGTATTAATGTAATACTGACATCATAGAATAACTTGGGAAGTGTTCTTTCCTCTTCTTTTTATTTTTTTTCCCTGAGTTTGTGAAGGATTGTTATTATTTCTTAAGTATTCTATAGAATTCACCAGTGAAACAATCTGGGTCTAAGATTTTTTGTTTTTGTTTTGATTTGCTTGGTAGGAAGAGCTTTAATTACTAACTAAATTTCTTTAGCTGTTATAGGTCTTTCTTCTTGATTCAGTTTTGGTAATATGTGTAAGAATTTTTCCATTTAATCTAAATTGTCTAATTTGTTAGCATAAAACCGTTTATAGCTGTCAGTAGTTATCTTATATGGCAATAAACTTTGGAGATGCAGTGAAGTTTAGGATTTTGTGATGGGCAGATTATCTTGGATTATCTGATGGGCCCTACGTGTAATCACAAATGTTCTTATAAGAGAGAAGTAGAGGGAGATTTGGACACACTCAGAAGAGAAGCCAGTGTGATCACAAAGGTAGAGATTGGAATGATGTGACCACAAGCCAAGGAACACTGGCCAGTCACCAAAAGCTGGAAGAGACAAGAATGGATTTTTCCTTAGAGCCTCTAGAGGAATTATTGTGCTGCTGACGTCTGATTTTGGCCCAGGGGGACTGATATTAGACTTCTGGCCCTCACAACTGTGAAAGAATAAATTTTTGTTGTTTAAGCTACCAAGTTTGTGGTGATTTTTTTCTTTTTTTGCGGTATGCGGGCCTCTCACTGTTGTGGCCTCTCCTGATGCGGAGCACAGGCTCCGGACGCGCAGGTTCAGCGGCCATGGCTCACGGGCCCAGCCGCTCCGTGGCATGTGGGATCTTCCCGGACCGGGGCACGAACCGGTGTCCCCTGCATCGTCAGGCGGACTCTCAACTACTGTGCCACCAGGGAAGCCCCTAGTTTAGTATTCGTTTTTTTTTTTTTTTAAGTTTTGAATTTTATTTATTTTTTTATACAACAGGTTCTTATTAGTCATCAATTTTATACACGTCAGTGTATACATGTCAATCCCAATCGCCCAATTCATCACACCACCATGCCCACCTCACCCCCGTGGCTTTCCCCCCTTGGTGTCCGTACGTTTGTTCTCTACATCTGTGTCTCAACTTCTGCCCTGCAAACCGGTTCATCTGTACCATTTTTCTAGGTTCCACATACGTGCATTAATATACGATATTTGTTTTTCTCTTTCTGACTTACTTCACTGTATGACAGTCTCTAGATCCATCCACGTCTCAACAAATGACCCAATTTCGTTCCTTTTTATGGCCGAGTAATATTCCATTGTATATGTGTACCACATCTTCTTTATCCATTTGTCTGTCGATGGGCATTTAGGTTGCTTCCATGACCTGGCTATTGTAAATACTGCTGCAGTGAACACTGGGGTGCATGTGTCTTTTTGAATTATGGTTTTCTCTGGGTATATGCCCAGTAGTGGGATTGCTGGATCATATGGTAATTCTATTTTTAGTTTTGTAAGGAACCTCCATACTGTTCTCCATAGTGGCTGTATCAATTTACATTCCCACCAGCAGTGCAAGAGGGTTCCCTTTTCTCCACACCCTCTCCAGCATTTGTTGTTTGTAGATTTTCTGATGATGCCCATTCTAACTGGTGTGAGGTGATACCTCATTGTAGTTTTGATTTGCATTTCTCTAATAATTAGTGATGTTGAGCAGCTTTTCATGTGCTTCTTGGCCATCTGTATGTCTTCT
Organism: Tursiops truncatus; assembly: GCF_011762595.2. NCBI lineage: Eukaryota > Metazoa > Chordata > Mammalia > Artiodactyla > Delphinidae > Tursiops > Tursiops truncatus. Next base: position 33,835,651 of record NC_047040.1, read on the forward strand.
TTGGAGAAATGTCTATTTAGGTCTTCTGCCCATTTTTGGATTGGGTACTTTGTTTTTTTAATATTGAGCTGCATGAGCTGTTTATATATTTTGGAGATTAATCCTCTGTCGATTCATTTGCAAATATTTTCTCCCATTCTGAGGGTTGTCTTTCCATCTTCTTTGTAGTTTCCTTTGCTGTGCAAAAGCTTTTAAGTTTCATTAGCTCTCATTTGTTTATTTTTGTTTTTATTTCCATGACTCTAGGAGGTGGATCAAAAAAGATCTTGCTGTGATTTATGTCAAAGAGTGTTCTTCTTGTGTTTTCCTCTAAGAGTTTTATAGTGTCCGGTCTTACATTTAGGTCTCGAATCCACTTTGAGTTTATTTTTGTGTATGGTGTTAGGAAGAGTTCTAATTTCATTCTTTTACATGTAGCTGTCCAGTTTTCCCATCACCACTTATTGAAGAGGCTGTCTTTTATCCATTGTATATCCTTGCCTCCTTTGTCATAGATTAGTTGACCATAGGTGCGTGGGTTTATCTCTGGGCATTCTATCTTGTTCCATTGATCTATGTTTCTGTTTTTGTGCCAGTACCATATTGTCTTGATGACTGTAGCTTTATAGTATAGTCTGAAGTCAGGAAGTCGGATTCCTCCAGCTCCGTTTTTCTTTCTCAAGAGTGCTTTGGCTATTCGGGGTCTTTTGTGTCTCCATACAAATTTTAAGATTTTTTGTTCTAGTTCCATAAAAATGCCATTGGTAATTTGATAGAGATTGCATTGAATCTGTAGATTGCTTTGAGTAGTATAGTCATTTTCACAATATTGATTCTTCCAATCCAAGAACATGTTATATTTCTCCATCTGTTGGTATCATCTTTAATTTCTTTCATCAGTGTCTTATAGTTTTCTGCATAGAGGTCTTTTGTCTTCTTAGATTTATGCCTAGGTATTTTATTCTTTTTGTTGCAGTGGTAAATGGGAGTGTTTCCTTAATTTCTCTTTCAGATTTTTCATCATTAGTGTATAGGAATGCAAGAGATTTATGTGCATTAATTTTGTATCCTGCTACTTTACCAAATTCATTGATTAGCTCTAGTAGTTTTCTGGTGGCATCTTTGGGATTCTCTATGTATAGTATCATGTCATCTGCAAACAGTGACAGTTTTACTTCTTCTTTTCCAATTTGTATTCCTTTTATTTCTTTTTCTTCTCTAATTGCCGTGGCTAGGACTTCCAAAACTATGTTGAATAATAGTGGTGAGAGTGGACATCCTTGTCTTGTTCCTGATCTTAGAGGAAATGCTTTCAGGTTTTCACCATTGAGAATGATGTTTGCTGTGGGTTTGTCGTATATGGCCTCTATTATGTTGAGGTAGTTTCCCTCTTTGCCCACTTTTTGGAGAGTTTTTATCATAAATGGGTGTTGAATTTTGTCAAAAGCTTTTTCTGCATCTATTGAGATGATAATATGGTTTTTATTCTTCAATTTGTTAATATGGTGTATCACATTGATTGATTTGCGTATATTGAAGAATCCTTGCATCTCTGGGATAAATCCCACTTGATCATGGTGTATGATCCTTTTAACGTGTAATTGGATTCTGTATGCTGGTATTTTGTTGAGGATTTTTGCATCTATGTTCATCAGTGATATTGGTCTGTAATTTTCTTTTTTTGTAGTATCTTTGTCTGGTTTTGGTATCAGGGTGATGGTGACCTCATAGAATGAGTTTGGGAGTGTTCCTTCCTCTGCAATATTTTGGAAGAATTTGAGAAGGATGGGTGTTAGCTCTTCTCTAAATGTTTGATAGAACTCATCTGTGAAGCCATCTGGTCCTGGATTTTTGTTTGTTGGAAGATTTTTAATCACAGTTTCAATTTCATTACTTGTGATTGGTCTGTCCATATTTTCTACTTCTTCCTGGTTCAGTCTTGGAAGGTTGTGCATTTCTAAGAATTTGTCCATTTCTTCCAGGTTGTCCATTTTATTGACATGTAGTTGCTTGTAGTAATCTCTCATGGTCCTTTGTATTTCTGCAGTGTGAGTTGTTACCTTTCCTTTTCCATTTCTAATTCTATTGTTTTGAATCTTCTCCCTTTTTTTCTTGATGAGTCTGGTTAATGTTTTATCAATTTTGTTTATCTTCTCAAAGAAGGTATTTGATCTTTGCTTTATTGATCTTTGCTATCCTTTCCTTCATTTCTTTTTCTTTTATTTCTGATCTGATCTTTATGATTTCTTTCCTTCTGTTAACTTTGGGGATTTTTTTGTTCTTCTTTCTCTAATTGCTTTAAGTGTAAGGTTAGGTTGTTTATTTGAGATGTTTCCTGTTTCTTAAGGTAGGATTGTATTGCTATAAACTTCCCTCTTAGAACCTGTTTTGCTGCATCCCATAGGTTGTGCATCATCGTGTTTTCACTGTCATTTGTCTCTAGGTATTTTTTGATTTCCTCATTGATTTCTTCAGTGATCTCTTGGTTATTAAGTAGTGTATTGTTTAGCCATCATGTGTTTTAATTTTTTACAGATTTTTTCCTGTAATTGATATCTAGTCTCATAGCATTGTGGTCGAAAAAGATACTTGGTACAATTTCAATTTCCTTAAATTTACCAAGACTTGATTTGTGACCCAAGATATGATCTATCCTGGAGAATGTTCCATGAGCACTTGAGAAGAAAGTGTATTCTGTTGTTTTTGGATGGAATGTCCTATAAATATCAATTAAGTACATCTTGTTTAATGTATCTTTTAAAGTTTGTGTTTCCTTACTTATTTTCATTTTGGATGATCTGTCCATTGGTGAAAGTGGGGTGTTAAAGTCCCCTACTATGATTGTGTTACTGTTGATTTCCCCTTTTATGGCTGTTAGTATTTGCCTTATGTATTGAGGTGCTCCTATGTTGGGTGCATAAATATTTACAAGTGTTATATCTTTTTCTTGGATTGATCCCATCATCATTATGCAGTGTCCTCCTTTGTCTCTTGTAATAGTCTTTGTTTTAAAGTCTGTTTTGTCTGATATGAGAATTGCTACTCCAGCTTTCTTTTGATTTCCATTTGCATGGAATGTCTTTTTCCATATCTCACTTTCAGTGTGTATGTGTCCCTAGGTCTGAAGTGGGTAAAAGACACTCTCAGCAGCATATATACGGATCTTGTTTTTGTATCCATTCAGCCAGTGTATATCTTTTGGTTGCAGCATTTAATCCACTTACATTTAAGGTAATTATTGATATATATGGTCCTGTTATCATTTGTTAATTGTTTTGGGTTTGTTATTGTAGGGCTTTTCCTTCTCTTGTGTTTCCTGCCTAGAGAAGTTCCTTTGGCATTTGTTGTAAAGCTGGTTTGGTGGTGCTGAATTCTCTTAGCTTTTGCTTGTCTGTAAAGGTTTTAATTTCTCCATCAAATCTGAGTGAGATCCTTGCCGGGTAGAGTAATCTTGGTTGTAGGTTTTTCTCCTTCATCACTTTAAATATGTCCTGCCACTCCCATCTGGCTTGCAGAGTTTCTGCTGAAAGATCAGCTGTTAACCTTATGGGGATTCCCTTGTGTGTTATTTGTTGTTTTTCACTTGCTACTTTTAATATTTTTTCTTTGTGTTTAATTTTTGATAGTTTGATTAATATGTGTCCTGGCATGTTTCTCCTTGGATTTAGCCTGTATGGCACTCTCTGTGCTTCCTGGACTTTATTAGTATTTCCTTTCCCATATTAGGGAAGTTTTCAATTATAATCTCTTCAAATATTTTCTCAGTTCCTTTCTTTTTCTCTTCTTCTTCTGGGACCCCTATAATTCGAGTGTTGGTGTGTTTAATGCTGTCCCAGAGGTCTCTGAGACTGTCTTCAATTCTTTTCATTCTTTATTCTGGTCTGCAGTAGTTATTTCCACTATTTTATCTTCCAGGTCACTTATCTGTTCTTCTGCCTCAGTTATTCTGCTGTTAATCTCTTCTAGAGAATTTTTAATTTCATTTATTGTGTTGTTCATCACTGTTTGTTTGCTCTTTAATTCTTCTAGGTCCTTGTTAAACGTTTCTTGTATTTTCTCCATTCTGTTTCCAAGATTTTGGATCATCTTTGCTATCATTATTCTGAATTCTTTTTCAGGTAGACTGCCTATTTCCTCCTCTTTTGTTTGGTCTGATGGGGTTTTGCCTTGCTCCTTCATCTGCTGTGTGTTTCTCTGTCTTCTCATTTTGCTTAAATTACTGTGTTTGGGGTCTCCTTTTCCCAGGCTGCAGGTTTGTAGTTCCCATTGTTTTTGGTGTCTGCCCCCAGTAGCCAAGGTTGGTTCAGTGGGTTGTGTAGGCTTCCTGATGGAGGGGACTAGTGCCTGTGTTCTGGTGGATGAGGCCGGATCTTGTCTTTCTGGTGGACAGGTCCACATCTGGTGGTGTGTTTTGGGGTGTCTGTGGCCTTATTATGATTTTAGGCAGCCTGTCTGCTAATGGGTGGGGTTGTGTTCTTGTCTTGCTAGTTGTTTGGCATAGGGTGTCCAGCACTGTAGCTTTCTGGTCATTGAGTGGAGCTGGGTCTTGCCGTTGAGATGAGATCTCTGTGAGATTTTCGCTGTTTGATATTACGTGGAGCTGGGAGGTCTCTTGTGGACCAGTGTCCTGAACTTGCCTCTCCCACCTCAGAGGCCCAGCCCTGATGCCTGGCTGGAGCACCAAGAGCCTGTCATCCACACGGCTCAGAATAAAAGGGAGCAAAGAAAGAAAGAAAGGAAGAAGAATATAAAATAAAGTTATTAAAATAAAAAAATTAAAAAAATTATTAAGAAAAAATTTTTAAGAAGTAATTAAAAAGAAAAAGACAGATAGAACCCTAGGACAAATGGTAAAAGCAAAACTATACAGACAAAATCATACTCAGAAGCATACACATACACACAAAAAGAGAAAAAGGGAAAAATATATATATATCGTTGTTCCCAAAGTCCACCTCCTCAATTTGGGATGATTCGTTGTCTATTCATGTATTCCACAGATGCAGGTACATCAAGTTGATTGTGGAGCTTTAATTCGCTGCTTCTGAGGCTTCTGGGAGAGATTTCCCTTTCTCTTCTTTTTTCGCACAGCTCCCGGGGCTCAGCTTTGGATTTGGAGCCGCCTCTGCCTGTAGGTCGCCTGAGGGTGTCTGTTCTTCGCTCAGACAGGAGCGGGTTAAAGGAGCAGCTGCTTGGGGGCTCTGGCTCACTCAGGCCGGGGGGCAGGGAGAGGTACGGAATGCGGGGTGAGCCTGTGGCAGCAGAGGCCGGCGTGTAGTTGCACCAGCCTGAGGTGCCAAAGGCAAATGACTCTTAATCTAGAATGTAGGTATCTTTTGAGTTCTATCTTAATTGAATATCTTCTCCCTCTATTTTTAAAACTTTGCCATAAGGAAAAACACTACCCTGAGGGGTAGCTGGTCCTCAGGACCTCAAATCCCTTCTTGGACCATGGGCCAACCAGCCTGTGAGGCTTGTCTGCTCACCCACCGGGGCGGGTGGGGGGCTGGGAGCTGAGCCATTCTATTGTTAATGGATATTTGGGTTGTTTCTGTTTTTTGGCTGTGGTGAGTAATAGTTTGAAACATTCTTGTACATGTTATACATATGCCTACATTCTGTTGGGAATATATCTAGGAATGGAATTTCTGGGTCATTGGTATGTATATGTTCAACTTCAGTACAAAATACCAAAGAGTTTTTCAAAGAAAATATAACAACTTATATTCCCACTGGCAGTGTATTAGAGTTCTAGATACTCCAAATCTTTCCACTTGATAGTGTCAGGCTCTTTATGGTTAGCCATCTGAGGGATGTGTTGTGGTATCTCTTTGTGGTATTAGCTTTCATTTCCCTGATGACTAATGAGGGTATGTTCCCTTCCAAATGATTATTAGCGATCTTATAACTCTTCTGTGAAGTGCCTGTTCAAGTATGTTCCCCATTATTCTGTTGTATTGTCTGCCTTTTTCTTATTAGTTTGTATAAATTTGTGTATACATTCTAGTTATAGGCCCTTTGTCAATTATACTAAACATGTTGCAAAAATCAGTCAGTGGCTTATGTTTTCACTTTCTTAATGGTGTCTTTTTGATAAGTAGAAGTTACTAAATTTAATGTAGTTTAATGTATCAGACTTTCTTTGTGTTTATTGTTCTTTGTGTTCTGTTTTAGAAATCTGCTACCCCAATGTCATGGAAATATTCTCCTATATTATCTTCTAATTGTTTTTCCTTTCACACTGAGATCTACAAATTCACCTGTGACTGATTTTGTGTGTATGTACTGTGAGGTACAAGTCAGGTCTTTTTTCCTTTTGATCTTTTCTTTTTTCTTCTCTTCCTCTCTCTCTTCCTCCTTCCCTCCCTCCCTCCTTCTTTCTTTCTTTCTTCCTTCCTTCCTTTCCTTCCTTCCTTCCTTCCTTCCTTCCTTCCTTCCTTCCTTCCTTTCCTTCCTTCCTTCCTTCCTTCCTTCCTTTCCTTCCTTCCTTCCTTTCCTTCCTTCCTTCCTTCCTTCCTTCCTTTCCTTCCTTCCTTCCTTCCTTTCTTCCTTCCTTCTTTCTTTTGTGTGGAGATTTCTGTTTAACCCAGTTGAGAATGTTTTTGACCCACTATTCTGTGGTTCCATCCTTATCACAAGTGAAGTGTCCATAAATGTGTGGGTCTGTTTCCAGACTCTCTAGTCAGTTTCTTTGGTGCATTTGTCTATCCTTGTACTAATGCCATTAGAGATTAAGAAATAATACCTTTATTTCTTTAATTTTATGTCATCCTGTTTTTCTTCTTTGAGATTGTCTTGGAAAAGCTCATCAGTTTCCATAGGAAGACTTGTTGGGACTTTGATTGCATGAAACTATAGCTTAATTTGAGGAAATGAATTATATATATTTATATAGTATATTTATATATAATATAAACTTATATGTTATATAATATTACATAATATAAAAATAAAATAATATAATATTTAATATTTATATGTAAGTATGTATACTTATTTACATATAAGCATGTATACTTAAGTATAATATAATTATGTATAGTATATAAATATGGCATAATATAAACTGTGCCTTGCTTCTTTATGCTTTTACACTTATTTATTTTGACTAGGCTCCTCTCCCCCTAGTTCTTAATTTTTTACTTCTTCAGACCCACTTGAAGTATCATCATCTCTCCTTCCCTAACACTCTTTCTCCTCACTCCCCGTATTTGCCCTGTGTTTAAGAGATAGTTTGTAGGCATCCTGAATGGGGCTTGGTACTGGAATATTAACCTTTGTTCCTCTTTTGCTCCAGAGTTGTGACCGTTAGTATTTTCAGAAAAGTGGGCAGCCAAATAGGGAACTAAGTATTATCAGCTTTATCCAAGGCTTTCTGGTGATGAGTCAAAACTGAAAACTATTGTGGAATTCTTACCTCCATCTCATATTGAAGGCAGTGGAGCTATCAGATGGAGAAAGTGAGCCTCCTTCATTCTGAGCAGACTGTGCCGAGGTGTGCATACACATGGGAACTGGCAGCTTAAAGCCTCCGGAAAGACAGATTTAGGAAAGCAAGGCATAGGCATCTAGATGTGACTTTTTTATTTTTTGTTTTTGTTTTGTTTTTTTGCGGTACGTGGGCCTCTCACTGTTGTGGCCTCTCCCGTTGCGGAGCACAGGCTCCAGACGCGCAGGCTCAGCGGCCATGGCTCACAGGCCCAGCCGCTCCGCGGCATGTGGGATCTTCCCGGACCGGGACACGAACCCGTGTCCCCTGCATTGGCAGGCGGACTCTCAACCACTGCACCACCAGGGAAGCCCTAGATGTGACTTTTTAGCAGTATTCTCCAAATTTCTTTGATTGCACAATCTTATCAATAAAAAACATATGAACATTTATCACCAGTGTTTTATATATTTATTTATATATTACATAAATGTACTGCAATTTACTTAATAAATTCTATAATATACAAAAATTTAAAATGATAAATAAGCAATACTTCTAAAAATGATTTTAATTATATTTTGTTTATTAGTGGTACAAAACTCAATAAGCATCACTGTTTTTGAAAAGCATGATTTTTTTTAATTTTTGAGTTTTACTTTATTTAGAAAAGCATGATTTAATACTTTGTGATGTAGTGATTTGAAGGTCTGGTTCTAAGACAAATTTATTTCAGTATTTGGTTTTTAATGCTGTTGTATTTGAAAAAGGTACCTTTAAAGATTTGAAATTCCAAATGGAAGAGATGCATCTTGGTTGAGCCTAGTAAATCACAGTACTTACTTTTCATTTCTATTATGTTATTCAAAGTTTTTAGCTCACAGTTTTTGAGTAAACTGTTACTTCTCTGATTAATTAGTTCCGGTAAACTCTTTGGAATGCATTGCAGTCTTTTTATATTTACAAGGAAAAATGGTCTGTTAACCTGCTGAAACTCTTCATTTGTGAGATTTTTAAACAAATAAGAAAAGTGTTTCTAAGTTTTTAAAATGTGATACTGTGAGCTTCTAGGGTACTCATAACACATTTGCACACATATAAAATTACATTAGAAGGAGATATTTTCAATAGTTTTTAAGATGTTCTTGAGTTTATTTCAAAAAGATAGTTATTTTCACACTCATTAAAATGTCACCACCTTACTCTGAAAGGACAGAGAAGTATATATTTTTAAATAGTTGCTAGTTTATATACTACTGACAGTCATCACAGAAAAGTTTAGCAAACTGCAACATTTATCTTTTTATAAAACCAAACTGCATGATGCATCTTTGTGTTTGCCAACTTTTAAAAATGCTTTGCCGTGAAATTTCTTGCGATCAGTTCTCATCTATTTGCAAAGTAGACTAAATACTGTTCAAGGTAATGTAATTGGTCAACCCATTTAACTAGCAAATGCAATACCCCGAAAGCATGAGGGCACTGATATGAACCCCTCTGAGTGTGAAACTCACACTTTTACTCAGAATATTTGTCTACTGCTTATAGTCGTCTCTATGTGCTTACTTTCATATTTGTTAAAGAAGTTGGAAAATTCTAATATTTTCTCCTGCTACTCTAGAGAATAATCTTTGGTCCCTGCTGTGAGTGGTCTTGTTTCATGGGGTCAGAGAACCACACAGTGTGAAAAGGAGTCATTGCTCCTGAGCTTGGGCAGGGAAAAAGATGATTTAAAACATCTCTTTTAGACTTAAGAATTCCATGCACCTGTAGCTTGTACAATGAATGGCAGTGTCTGACCAATCAAATAAATCATTCTTTTTCCACGTATAAGATCTGTGTAGAGAATGAGTAAAGATAAAACTTTCTCTCCTCAGCATTTGTTTTTCTTATAGTGAAACTGTCATTGTTTTGTTACCTGTCTTCAACACCAGCCTGAACTTCTGAAGGGCAGGAACGTCTCAAGCTGGAATCAGCAAAGTGCCAGGCATATAGTCCTGCCAGCACATTAGCGAATGTTAATTGATGTAAGAATAGTGAGCTTGCCATTAGTTCTAGGAGTGGGAGCATCCTAGGAAAAGGTAATCATGTAGGCTAGTAGGTTTTCAAAGAAACTGTGGAATGGGGGAGAGTGGGCCAGAAAGGCCACTGGGGAGGAAGCGCAGAGCAATGTGAGTGAATGTTCAGACTTTAAAATAGAAGTGCCGCGAGGAACTTCTGCTTTGGGGGCCCAAAGCAGCAGAGAGGAAAGGCACAGTGGAATTAACTGAAATTAAAATTCTCTGCAGGTTCAAGAGAAATTCTAGGTGGTATCAGAGGCTTTATGAGACTAGCCTTTAGAAGTTTTGTTCAAGGTTCTAATAGAATTTTGGCAAAGAGTTGTTTTGTTCATGCTGCTGCCATTGGAGAGAGCTCTGCTCATATGAGGAAGGAAAAGTAAAAAGGTAAGAAAACGAGGGATTGTTAAGTATAAAATACCAGGTTGTTAAGGATAAATTGAGTATTAGTATTCTAAAGGATTTTTCCCCAATTATTTTGTATTTTTTAAAATGCATATTCAAAGTAGACTTCCATAATAAGATCATTAAAACATTAGAAAATATGAGGTTCCATATTAAATACACATACACTGTCCACAGGTTGATATTTTTGCAACAATTGTTGTTTTGTATTTGCAACAATACAAAAAATACAACAATTTTTGTACAGTAATTGTCATCCAGTTAGCTTAACCTATGATTTAATCATGTATATAAAAAAAAAAAACATTAAGCCAGTCAGGTGCAGCAATAACAAAGTGATCCAAGATGTATAAAACAAGTGTTTTCAGTACACTGAAAGTATTTGTTTTGTACTTTAAAACAAAATTTTCAACATAATAAGGATTTATTACATTTATTACATACTATAAAAATTAAACAAGCGATTCTTGAAAGACACATAACGACAAAGATTCCTGGGAAATTATTGTTTGGAAATAAGGCCATGTTGATTCAAGTTCAGCAAAGGTTGGGAATAAATACAATTCTCCTTTTCAGGTTAGATTTTTAATAGACGGTTTGTTCACTATTCCCCTCACCCTTCCTCTCCTTTCCCCTCCCATCCCTTTCTCTTTACTATACAAGTCTATATTAAAATGTCTTGTAATTTTTAAACGCTAACCATTATGTGTTGTGACCAGAGCCCTTAAGAACAAAGTTAATTATTAGCCCAGAAATATTAGTTAGTAGGGTTACTCTGGATGAGATCACACAACCAAAAACCAAAAGCCATCTGTTCATTACTCCTTTCCACTGTACCTACTATTCCAAAGGATTAAATTCCAGTTCCTTCAGTGGCTGATAACTGAAGGAATATTGGAATAATTTGCAAGCAGGATTACTGCCATTTGTGGGATACAGGACCTAGTCCACATTAGATTAAGACCATCATTTTTAGTTAACAAGGAGAACTCATTGTTTATGCTATTATGTACTTCTCTCCTCTCTCATAATTCCCTTAATTATTTTATATTTAATTGTACACATTTCGTTTCTCTGCTAATGATAAACTTAGTGAGGCGTTTTCAAGTCATAGAATATAAGTTATAAAATATATAATACCTGATACTAGATGCTCATAAAAGTTTTGTTGAAGTATAATATCTTTTCTAATTATATTCTTCTCTGCCTTATAAAGTCTTAATTTATTTACATTGTAGATGCTGAGAAAAACTCTTAAAGGGTCTGAAAGTAAAGAACTAGAAGTGACACCTGAGGCACCAACTTTGGTGCCATTTGGCGATGTGGTATGTATGACTAAACCTCAATAAACATGTACAAATTATTTTTTATTTCATATGAAAACTATTTAATGTCAAAAAACATGTGTAGAAAATGGTCCTCTCTGATAAACATATTCATGAATTTTTCATTTTTATGAGTCAGAAAAGCATTCTAATAATCACTGAAATTTTGGAAAACATCCTGATTCACAGAAAAAATGTCTCTGCTAGGGATTCCCAAACGCTAGTTACATCAGAATTACCTGGGATACTTTTTTAAAACATTGATTCTTGGGCCCCACTTAAGATCCGCTAACTTAGAAACTGAGAATGGGGCCTAGGAACCAGTATTTTTGTTAAACTCTTCAGATAATTATATTTTTGTCAGATTTAGGGAACTTTGAGTGATAATTGATCCCACATCTCTCTCTCATCCAAAAAATAATAAACCATAGAAACAAAAACAAACATACTCATCAATCATACACGTACACACACACACAGGTGGGACCTAATATCTAGGCTGAGAACCAGAAAAGTCTGTTTTCTCTTTTGGGCGCTATAGAGAGAGTATAGGCCCTGAAGATCTATGTATATTTAGAACTATCAAATATTGTGGTATTCTCTCACAGTTACCTTTATTTTCTAAACACTATCAGAAGAATTAGTGGCTGTGAAATGAGAGTTTCTCTTGTGTCTCTTCTCTAGTTCCTACTGTGTACTAATACATTTTCTTGATTAAAAAATTTATGATGAATTTAACACCACCTTTTTAGGGGGAAAATAAGAATAATTCATGTATACACTTTTGTTTTTACAGAATGACCGTGGTGTACCTTACTCATAAAATTATATAACACTTTCTTCCCTCTATCATAATGAAAGTTGAAGTATAAGCCTTCACTGTCCGACTCTAAACTTAGAAAAGATTCTTTGAAATCTCTTTTGGCCATAAACTATTATGCATGTCACTATGTTGACATACTAGTTTCTGAAATCCATACTCTTGAATATGACTTCTGCGTGTCTTTAGAACTCACATTTTGAAGAATCTTTTTATTTCTCCCACAGTTCCTAACCTTATAGTTCATATTTTCCTTATTTGAATTGCATATTGCTAGACATCAAAAAGTTTCTCTTAAGAGTTAGCTGGAAGTTTTGACAGAGAGATGTTTGGCATGTGACTGATGGCTCCTCCCAGTGTGTGATTCAGCTACATCACCTTCTCTTTGAATGTTCTGTGATTTGGCAAAGTTGGTGCATGTGTAGGCCATGATAACTACATCACAACCCACTACTCCTATTTCTAATAATCATATCCCATTTTCAGAAAAAAATGAAAAAGATGTCTTAAAATTGAGCACATAAAGTACTTTTGTCAACAGCTGTGGTTGCTTTCCTGTTTTTTTTTTTTTGCGGTACGCGGCCTCTCCTATTGTGGAGCACAGGCTCCGGACGCGCAGGCTCAGCAGCCATGGCTCACAGGTCCAGCCGCTCCGGTGGGCCCAGCTGCTCCGCGGCATGTGGGATCCTCCCGGACCAGGACACGAACCGGCATCCCCTGCATCGGCAGGCGGACTCTCAACCACTGCGCCACCCGGGAAGCCCAGCTTTCCTGTTTTAAGTGCATGTTTGAGAGTGTTTTGGGGGTCAAGGTGTTGACAGGGTTATTGCTTTGGGCCACAGATGGGTCTCGCAATCTGTGGCAACATTGTTATCTGCAACCTGTGAATGGTCATCATTATGGTTTTTGTTTTGATTTGTTTGTTTTTGGCTGCATTGGGTCTTCGTTGCTGTGCATGGGCTTTCTCTAGTTGCAGTGAGCAGGGGCTACTCTTCATTGCAGTGCACAGGCTTTCTCATTGTGGTGGCTTTTCTTGTTGCGGAGCACAGGCTCTAGGCTCACAGGCTTCAGTAGTTGCAGCATGCAGGCTCAGTAGTTGTGGCACGCAGGCCCTAGAGCATGCGAGCTTCAGTAGTTGCAGCACACGGGCTCAGTAGTTGTGGCTTGTGGGCTCTAGAATGCAGGCTCAGTAGTTGTGGCATGTGGGCTTAGTTGCTCCGTGGCACGTGGGATCTTCCCGGACCAGGGATCAAACCCGTGTCCCCTGCATTTGCAGGCGAATTCTTAACCACTGCGCCACCAGGGAAGTCCCATCATTATGGTTTTGAATGTTAAATCTTTTTCTATACTTGAATAGAAATTTATTCTCTTTTTTATATTATATGGATCTCTTATGTAAAAGTATAAAAAGCTATTGAAATATAAGGAAAATTAGGATAGTTGCTGATGGCTTCATGTTGAGATACTTGACAGGCAGTCAGTGATTTATGACAGAATTTTTATATATAGAATTATGCAAAACAAAATTATAGCTATATTTCCCTGTTTTACCCTCCTTGTGTGCACCCAATTTTAAGAAGTTAACAGTGGTTCGTGGACTTTCCTATGGCAATACCATTTTAAGTCTCACCTAGATTAGAACCTTTCTTTTAACATAACATTTTATACTTATGTCTCTCTAAGAAGTAGACCACAATATTTTCTTCTTTAGAATTTCATCATTCACATACAGTAGTCTTTTAATTAAATATTGAGTACTAACTTCTTTTTCTGCATTGTTCGAAAACCAAATCCTTAAAATTACTTACGCTATATTTAAAACTACTATTGGGCCATTTATTTTGTTTCACAGATATTTAATATAATGTTGCTCTTGTTTTTACTTGGTTTTTAAGACCAAACATGGCTGAATTAAGATCAAATGGCTTACATTTGGCTAATAGTATTCAAGTATTCTTGTATTAATTTTGTACTTGATTTTATGGTTAAACACAAGATACAATTTTTCTTAACATTTGGAAACACTTTGTACAAGAGAGAATGAGTATTTCACAGCCTTTGACATATTATAGTCAGTGCATGATTGTTGAATGAATACAGTGGTTTTAGGATACTGGATAAAAAAGCTTATCTGAAGCAAGGCATATTTCTTGTTATATGCAAGATGCTATGTTGTATCAGTTCTCACCTAATGTAAAATAAAAGTGATTCAAAGAGTGATATTTGGATTGAAGTTAATAAATGAACCATTTTTTTCTTTGTATTCTTGTTTGTTTTAAGTTTACTTTGAACAAATCTTGCCTATTTTTCTGCTTTCTGGTGTTTTCTGTAACTAGATATTTCTAATAAGAAAAAATATTTCTAATGAGAAAAACTAACAAAGTGAAACTTTAAAAAAAATGTAGTTTGGTGAGAGTAAAATGGAAGAAAAGTTAACTTTTAAAACTTAATTTGCTGTGTTTTTATTTTGATTGTTATAGGTTGGCTGCCTAGCCATTCATGTAAAGAAGTGCAAACATTTTACGCCTAAGAGTATCCTTTCTTTTGATTTAAGAACCATACTGTGATCATATATCACTGTTTCTGTTATATATTGCTGGCTTACAAAACACTCTAAGACTCAGTGGCTTAAAACATTAACCATTTTATTACCAATCACTGTCTGTACATTCACTAGGTGGTTCTTCTGCTTCACATTATCCCAGCTGGGGCTGCAGTTCAAAAGGGCTGGGATACCTAAAACGGCTCATTTACATGTCTGGTGCCTTTAGTGAGAATGCCTGAAAGACTGGACTTAGCTGAGATGCTGAAAGGGTTAGACCTTTCTTTCCATGTAGTCCTAGGGTCTTGTCTTTCATCATTAAACATTTTTTCTGCATTAATTTTGATTTAAAAGTATTACATTAAAATATTGATTACTGAAGTTTTTGGTGTCCACTTAAATTTTGTACTCTGGGTAGTGCCACCCTATCCTAGTCTCAGCCCTGGTCACGTCAGTTGCATGTTAAAGTAGTCACAGGACCAGGCCAGATTAAAGAGCAGAGGAAAATAAACTCCACTTTTTGATGTGGAGAGTGACAAAAGATTTTTAGCTATCTGTAATCCACCTCGATCATCATGTAAGTTAAAGAAAATATACGTATCTTCTTGGATGATAATACTAATTTATTTCTAATTAATAACTTTGCTTGTCAAACACTGTTTAAAGGGTTTATTTTTCTCGGTGCCTTTAAATAGCTGAATGCTTATTATTAGATCTGTCATGGCATAAAGCCAGTCTCATTATGAAGACTTGATGTTTCTTTTGTAAATAAAGTGAACTATTGAAGAGAATTCTAAATAGAGAGAGTTTCGAAGATAATTAAATCATAAAACAAATTCCTTTTAATTCATGGAGTGCTATGAAAGATAAAAATACAGACCAATATAGTATAAGTGAAGTATATAGTGAAGTGGATTGCAAAGTAGAATGCTGCTTTAAATTTTGTTGTCCTAAAATTAAGAATAAATTACTCTGAAGTGACATATTTTTTGAAGTTTTAAATTTCTGTGTAATTACGCTTAGGAAAAAATTTTCAAGTATGTATTGGAAATGTTTAGTCACCTTAAAAATAATATATAGGAAAATTTGCAAAAGAATTATAATGGAAATGTGAGGATAAAAATATGAGAAGTAATCTAAGGAAGAATCAACGTTCTTTTTGTACTTATATTGTACCTACCACTGATGGGCAAAAATACTATTTTAAAAGACTTTCCTTATTGTTTAATATGCTCTATAATTTCTTTCTTTCTTTATTTGATTGATTAATTTTACAATGTGTTACTGTTCAATTACAACAAAATTTGCTTCCTAAATATGTATTTTCAGTCAGTTTACAACATTACAGTAATTTGTTCATTCGCATCTCTATTAACAACGTGGTGAAATGTACAAAAAAGTATAGCTTGCTACCCCCAAACAATGAAGAGGACACTGTAATTACATTTGATGAAGTGAAATATTTTTCTGTACAGGTAATGTTAAATTTCTCTTCTAAATAAAAGAATGCATTTTTATAGTTTCAAACATTCTACACTAACAGTGTCTTTTTTTTTCCAGGGGACAGGAAAGAAACAAAAGCAATGTTCTTTTATTTGATACTTTACAGTATTTTATTTCTGTATTATAGGCTATATTGATGTTTTTAGAGTTTACTGTAGAATACATAATCATGGTGTTCTTCTCTGAGATATTGCTGTCGGTGATTCTGAGTGTTTATCACACATGGATGCATTTTTCTCTGTCTTAGTCTTCCCCTCCCATTTGCCCTCTTACACCTGCCTTAGTCAGCGTGGGCTACTATAACAAATTACCATAGACTGGGTGGCCTAAACAACAAACCTTTATTTCTCACCTTTCTGGAAGGTGAGAAGTTCCTTATAAGGACAGTAATCAGATTCATTAGGGCTCCATTCTCATGACCTAGTGACCTCCCAAACACACCACCTACAAATACCATCACATTGGAGATTTAGACTTCAACATACGAATTTTGAGGGGACACAAACGTTCAGTGCATAGCACACCCTTTTTTTCATCTCCTCCTTTCCCTCTCTCCTTTCTTCTTATATAGACTCTCTAATTACTTTCGCATGGATTAGCTTATTTAGTCTTTATAACCCTTCTATATATATATATATACTCTTATTATCATCTTTATTTTGCAGATGAGGAAACAGATACTGTAAGGTTTAAAGAACTTTCTTAAGGTCATAGAACTAGTAATTGGTGGAGCTGAGAATGCAGTCAGTCTGGCTTCAAACTGGCTTCATTAAACCACCTCTCACACCAGAGCTTGCTATGCTGAGTTTGCTTCTGTTTACAGTTAAGCTTCTTAGAATCTTAAATGTATCTCAGAGTTGTCTTTAAAATGAGTGACACTATTTCATTTAGCTGTAAGATTCCTTGATTTGTCCAGTTGTTTCCTGATAGTTTTATTACATTAGTTGAATTTTAGTGAAATCCTAAAACATTTCCTCTATACCATATATACGTATATATATATATTTTTTCAAACTTCATTTTGCTTAACTGTTGAGTATTGAAGACAGTTCTTTAAACATAGTTTTTAAAAAAAGCATTGTTTTGCTAGAGGCAATCCATATTATTTCTTTTACTTTGCCAGTAATTTTCCTAGACTTCATTGCCAAGTTTTCAATAATTTTGTGGCTATATGTCCATTTAAGTAAAACTTGAAGTTAATACTGGAAAACAATATAAATTAATAGGGTGATTTTTAGCATAATCAAAATATTTTTCCTATATTTATTTTAATAGGCGCTATTAGTTTGAGTATAATAAGAGGAGAGTTTTAGTGGAACTCTAATGGAAAGTTTGGGAATGACCTAGTAATATTTACATAGAAAATTGTACAAGCAAACAAAGAAACATTAAAAAAGCAAGACACATATTAACTCCAGGGAAATTAAAAAATGATATAGGGCAAGAAATACGATCATTGTAAGTATATTATTAAACCCTGAAAAATAGTTACATATACATGATAATATAAACACTAAGTATTATTCTAACAAAAAAATGATATATAATATACTGGAGGACTGAGGGGAAAAGAAATGTGAAAATTGTGGGAGGAGGATGTTGAGAGTGAATATTTTTCTTCCACAATAAGCAGTCAGTAGATGATATATACATGACTTCAGTGTTCATAGTAGCATTATTTACAGTAGCCAAGATATGGAGGCAACCTAAATGTCCATCAACAGATGAATGGATAAAGAAGATATATATACATACATACGTATATGCATGTACATACACATGATGGAATACTACTCAGCCATAAAAAAGAATGAAATTTTACCATTTGCAGCAACATGGATGGACTTGGAGGGCATTACGCTAAGTGAAATAAGTCAGGAAAGACAAATACTGTATGATGTCACTTATATGTGAGATCTAAAAAAATACAACAAACTAGTGAATATAACAAAAAAGAAGAAGACTCATAGATACAGAGGACCAACTAGTGGTTACCAGTGGGGAGAGGGAAGGGGGAGGGGCAAAATAGGGATGGGGAATTAAGAGGTACAAAGTATTAGGTATAAAACAAGCTACAGGGCCTCCCTGGTGGCGCAGTGGTTGAGAGTCTGCCTGCCGATGCAGGGGACACGGGTTCGTGCCCCGGTCCGGGAAGATCCCACATGCCGCGGAGCGGCTGGGCCCGTGAGCCATGGCCACTGAGCCTGCGCGTCCAGAGCCTGTGCTCCACAACGGGAGAGGCCACAACAGTGAGAGGCCCATGTACTGCAAAAAAAAAAAAAAGCTACAAGGATATATTGTACAACATGGGGAACATAGCAAATATTTTATAATAACTATAAATGGAGTATAACCTTTAAAAGCTGTGAATCACTATATTGTACACCTGTACTTTATATATTATGCATCAACTATACTTCAGTTAAAAAAATAGATAGTATCTAAAAACTAAAAAGAAAAAAAAAGTAATTAGTAACATGATTTTATGCCCCAAACCAGAGAGATCCCTTAAAAAGGTTGAAAGGTGGCTTCTGAAGAGAGAAAATTAGGTAGTGGGTTGGGTAGTGTACTAAATTATACCTGGGATCAAATGTATGGAAGTATGACTGAATGACGACATAGAGAGGGTAATGCCGTTGAAAGAAGAATTTATTATTTATATTTCCTGAGAAAAAGGGACACACCACACCACACCACCCCGGAAGTTTCAGGGTGGTCAGGAGGCAGAAGACGGAAGCAAGGGGAGAGCCCAAGCCAAAGCCTTTATTGGGGTTTCCTTGAGAAAGGTAATGCAGGGTGGAATTCAACAGTTTAGAATTGACTAGTCTGAATAATTCCAGCAGGCTTTGGGCTGTAGTATAGTCTCTAGTTGCCTGGTACCTGGCCCTGGGATGTTTTAGGGCAGGGGAAATATTGGTTCCATGTGAGAGATAAGGAGGTGGTTAGGGCTATAGACTTGAGATTGGTTAGTTAGCCTATGAAAGATGTGCTACTATCAAGCCAAGCCCTTTGCTATCTCTAGGATCTGGCTAGCCCGGGGAGGGAAATTCTCTCCCTGGCCAGCAAGCTTTTTAACATGTTGAAACATCCTAAAATATAGGGGAAAAAACGGTTAGTACAAGTGGGAGAAAAAACATTTCTTTGATTTAGCCATTGTAAAACTTTTTGACTTTTAAACTATGTACTACCTAACTAGGATAAAATAAAATTATACTGTATATACTCTAGGACTTTAATTTTCTAAAGCTTACAAAGTAGATCTAGGTTAAAAATAAAAACATACACACCAAAAAATAGAAAGGAATAGCAAATGGATTTAACCTAGTTTAATTGTTCTGGAAAGCTGTTGGGTAAGTGATGTTAAAACAGAACTCATACCAAAGAATGAATAGTAGAGGATTTCTGTTCTGGCCATGCTGGAGCAGCTGATATTAGATTTATTCTTCTCTTCTAAACAACCCTAAAACTAGTAAAATATTTTTTGGTATTTGACAATGGGAATTTGGAGGGCTGCAATCCTTAAGAGAAGGGAAGCACAAGAGGTGAGCTCCACGTTTACAATAGCTTTCTGTCTGGCAGCAAATCTGGCACAGAGAAGTGAAACCCAAGAAGAAAGTAACAGTCTTTCTGGGTGGAGGAAGCAGAGGCTGAGCAGAGGAAACAGATGAGTTTTGGGCTGCTAAGGTGGCTGGAATTTGTAAAGCAGGGTACTAGAGAGGAGGGAGAAGCAGATAAGGAGCACTAGAAATCTGTGTAGGTTTTCCACTCAGGTTCTTGGCTGGATCCTAAAGTGTGCACGTGCAAGGGGAGTTTGTAGGAGAAATTACAGAGAACAAGTGCTGGAGAGCTGAGAGCTGAATAGAGATTTCAGAAGTCACAAATTCAGAGTCATTGGAGTCTGATGCAGCTAAAGTGGAGAGAACTTGTTGAACATGCTCAGTATTCAGTTGAGATCCCAGAAAGGCCAGGTCTTAGGAATAGGATCATGTCCTAAGAGTAAGGGTTAAACCTACTAGGACTAAGGACAAAAAGTGAAACAGACCTATCCTCAAACTTTTTCATAGAATCAAGATGATCTTCCAGTAGTTGATTGCCTTCCAGAAAAGAACTCAGTAGTTCTTAGAGGAAGATATAAAAACCCAGAGTCTCGGGCTTCCCTGGTGGTGTAGTGGTTGAGAGTCTGCCTGCCAATATGAGGGACATGGGTTCGTGCCCTGGTCCGGGAGGATCCCACATGCTGCGGAGCGGCTGGGCCCGTGAGCCGTGGCTGCTGAGCCTGCGCATATGGAGCCTGTGCTCCACAACGGGAGAGGCCACAACAGTGAGAGGCCCGCGTACCAAAAAAACAAAAACAAAAAAACCCAGAGTCTCTATTACATATCCTTCACAATGCCCATCATATAATAAAAAATTGCTATTCATGGGGAAATAAAAACAGACAATAGGGGTAAACCCACAGGTGACCCAAATGTTTGAATCTGCAGACTGGAACGTTATAACTATCATAAATGTGTCAAAGTGGAAAAGGAGGACAAAATGGATGATCACAATGGGAATTTTGAAGAGAATGGAAACTAAAAAGAACCAAATGGAGATTCTAGATATGAAAAATATAATATTGACATGAAAAATTCATTTGAAATGTTTCAAAGCATTCTGAACAGAACAGAAGGATCTGTTAACTGAAAGACAAGTCAATAGAAATCATTCAAATTGGAGCTTAGAGAGAAAAAAGATTGAAAAATGGAAGAGACCAGTGGGCAATATCACTCAGTTTATAGATGTGTAATTACATTCCAGAAGGAAAGAAGAGGAAGTATTTAGAGTATTTAATATTTTAGAATTCTCTCTGGCATACATTTTCCAAAGTTGATGAAAGACATCAATCTATAGATTCAAGAAACTCAGTGAACCTCAAGCAAAATAAGTACAAAGATGATCACACCAAAATACATCATAGTCAAACTGCTAAAAATAAAAAATAATAAGAAAATCTTAAAGGTAGCCAGAGGGAAAAAACACATGACATTCAAGTAAACAACAGTAAGAATAACAGCATACTTCCCATCAGAAACAGTGGAGGTCAGGGACTACCCTGGTGATCCAGTGGTTAAGAATCTGCCTTCCAATGCAGGGGATGTGGGTTTGATCCCGGGTTGGGTGACTAAGATCCCACGTGCCATGGGGCAACTAAGTCTGTGTGCCACAACTACTGAGCCCATGTGCACTAGAGCCCATGTGCTGCAACAAAGAGCCCGTGTACCACAACAGAAGATCCCACATGCCGCAACAAAGATCCTGCATACCTCAACTAAGACCTGACACAGCCAAATCAATAAAATAAATAAATAAATAAAAATTTTAAAGAAGTGGAGGTCAGGTGTCAAGCGAATGCCTTCTTTCAAGTGGTAAAAATAAGGTCAACCTAGATTTCTAAATCCAATGAAAATATTCTCCTAAAAGACTGTGAAAGACAAAAGCTGAGGGTTTGTATCATTTTAATAAACATCAAAGGAACATTGATCCCAAATGGAAGTCCAGATTCACAGGAAGGAATGAAGAACACTGGTAATGGTAAATATATGGGTAAAAATAAAAGACTATTGAAAAGAAGAAAATAAATAAAAAGACTATTTTAGAAATGTTCTCCAGAAGACTAGACTGGTTTCTTTTTTTACATATATACATTTAAATTTTTTAAATTATATATTGGAGTATAGTTGATTAACAATGTTGTGTTAGTTTCAGATATACAGCAAAGTGATTCAGTTATACATATACATGTATCTATTTTTCAAATTCTTTTCCCGTTTAGGTTATTACAGAATATTTTAAAATTAATTAATTAATTTTTGGCTGTGTTGGGTCCTCGTTGCTGCACACAGGCTTTCTCTAGTTGCCGGCGAGTGGGGGCTACTCTTCATTGTGGTGCATGGGTTTCTTACTGTGGTGGCTTCTCTTGTTGTGGAGCGTAACCTCTAGGCACGTGGGCTTCAGTAGTTGTGGCATGCGGGCTCTGTAGTTATGGCTCACGGGCTCTAGAGCACAGGCTCAGTAGTTGTGGCACACAACCTTAGTGTCTCTGTGGGATCTCCCTGGATCAGGGAATGAACTTGTGTCCCCTACATTGGATTCTTAACCACTGCACCACCAGGGAGGTCCTTATTACAGAATATTGAGCAGCGTTCCCTGTGCTATACAGTAGGTCTTTGCTGGTTATCTATTTTTAAATATAGCAGTCTGTACATGTCAGTCCCAAACTCCCAGTCTATTCCCTCCCTCCACACCCTTCCCCGTTGGTAACCATAATTTTGTTCTCTAAGTCTCTGAGTCTGTTTCTGTTTTGTAAATAAGTTCATTTGTATATATATTTTTAGATTTCACATATAAGGGATATCATATGATATTTGTCTTTCTCACTTCATTTAGTATGATAATATCCAGGTCCATCCATGTTGCCACAAATGGCTTATTTCATTCTTTTTAATGGCTGAGTAATATTTCATCGTATATATGTACTACATCTTCTTTATCCATTCCTTCATCAATGGACATTTAGGTTGCTTCCATGTCTTGGCTATTGTAAACAGCGCTGCAGTGAACATTGGCATGCATGTGTCCTTTTGAATATTTGTTTTTCTCTGGATATATGCCCAGGAGTGGGACTGCTGGATCATATGGTAGCTCTATTTTTATTTTTTTAAGGAACCTCCATACTGTTCTCCATAATGGCTGTACCGATTTACATTCCCACCAACAGTGCAAGAGGGTTCCCTTTTCTCCACACCCTCTCCAGCATTTATTGTCTGTAGACTTTTTGATGACATTGTGACTTGTTTCAGGTGATACCTCATTGTAGTTTTGATTTGCATTTCTCTAATAATTAGTGATGTTGAGCATCTTTTCATGTGCTTCTTGGCCATCTGTTTGTCTTCTTTGGAGAAATGTCTGTTTAGGTCTTCTGCCCATTTTTTTGATTGGGTTGTTTCCTTTTTTGTTATTGAGCTGAATGAGCTGTTTGTAAATTTTGGAGATTGATCCCTTGTCAGTCTCATCGTTTGTAAATATTTTCTTCCATTCTGTGGATTGTCTTTTCATTTTGTTTATGGTTTCCTTTGATATGCAAAAGCTTCTGAGTTTAATTATATCCCATTTGTTTATTTTTGTTTTTATTTCCATTACTCTAAGAGACGGATTGAAAAAGATAATTGTTGTGATTTATGTCAAAGAGAGTTCTGCCTATTTTTTCCTCTAAGAGTTTTATAGGATCCAGTCTTACATTTAGGTCTTTAATTCATTTTGCATTTATTTTTGTTTATAGTGTTAGAGAATGTCCTAATTTCATTTTTTTACATGTAGCTGTCTAGTTTTCCCAGCACCATTTATTAAAGAGACTATCTTTTCTCCACTGTATAATCTTGCCTCCTTTGTCATAGATTAATTGAACATAGGTGCATGAGTTTATTTCTGGACTTTCTATCATGTTCCATTGATCTATATTTCTGTTTTTGTGCCAGTACTATACTGTTTTGATTACTGTAGCTTTGTAGTATAGTCTGAAGTCAGGGAGCCTGATTCCTTCAGCTCTGTTTTTCTTTCTCAAGATTGCTTTGGCTATTTGGGGTCTTTTGTGTCTCCATACAAATTTTGAGAATTTTTGCTGTAGTTCTGTGAAAAACACCTTTGGTAATTTGATAGGGATTGCATTGAATCTGTAGATTGCTTTGGGTAGTATAGTCATTTTCACAATATTCATTCTTCCAATCCAAGGGCATGGTATATCTTTCCATCTGTTTGTGTCATCTTCAGTTTCTTTCATCAGTGTCTTACAGTTTTCAGAGTACAGGTCTTTTGCCTCCTTAGGTAGGTTTATTTTATTCTTTTTGATGCAGTGGTAAATAGAATTGTTTCTTGAATTTCTCTTTCTTATCTTTCATTGTTAGTGTATAGAAATGTAACAGATTTCTGTGTATTAATTTTTTAACTTTACCAAATTCATTGATGAGCTCTAGTAGTTTTCTGGTAGCATCTTTAGGATTTTCTCTGTATAGTATCATGTCATCTGCAAACAGTGACAATTTTACTTCTTCTTTTCCAATTCAGATTCTTTAAATTTGTTTTTCTTTTCTGATTGCCATGGCTAGGACTTCCAAAAACTATGTTGAATAAAAGTGGTGAAAGTGGACATCCTGGTCTTGTTCCTGATCTTGGAGGAAATGCTTTCAGATTTAACCATTGAGTATGATGTTAGCTGTAGGTTTGTCATATATGGCCTTTATTATGCTGAGGTATGTTCCCGCTATGTCCACTTTCTGCAGTTTTTATCATAAATGTAAGACCAGATACTATAAAACTCCTAGAGGAAAACATAGGCAGGACACTCTTTGACATAAATTGCAGCAATATCTTTTTGGATCCATGTCCTAGAGTAATGGAAATAAAAACAAAAGTAAACAAATGGGACCTAATTAAACTTAAAACCTTTTGCACAGAAAAGGAAACTATAAACAAAACGAGAGTTTTTTTTAAATCACAGTTTCAATTTTAGTACTTGTGAGTGTGTCTGTTCATATTTTCTATTTCTTCCCGGTTCAGGCTTGGGAGACTGCACCTTTCTAAGAATTTGTCCATTTCTTCCAGGTTGTTCATTTTACTGGCATATAGTTACTTGTAGTAGTCTCTTAAGATCCTTTGTGTTTCTGTGGTGGCCACTGTAACTTCTTTTTCTAATTTTATTGATTTGAGCACTCCACCTTTTTTTCTTGAAGAGTGTGGGTAAAGGTTTATCAATTCTATCTTTTCAAAGAACCAGCTTTTAGTTTCATTGATCTTTTCTGTTGTTTTATTTGTCTCTATTTCATTTATTTCCTCTCTGATCTTTATGATTTCTTTCCTTCTGCTAACTTTGGGTTTTGTATGTTCTTCTTTCACTAGTTGCTTTAGGTGTAAGATTAGGTTTTTATTGGGGATTTTTCTTATTTCCTGAGGTAAGCTTGTATCACTATAAACTTCCCTCTTAGAACTGCTTTTGCTGTGTGCCATAGGTTTCGGATCATCGTGCTTTTGTTTTCACTTGTCTCTATTTTTTTAAATCTTTTTAAAAATAGATCTTTATTGGAGTATAATTGCTTCACAATACTTTGTTAGTTTCTGTTGTACACCAAAGTGAATCAGCCATATGCATACATATGTCCCCATATCCCTTCCCTCTTGAGCCTCCCTCCATCCTCCCTATCCCACCCCTCGAGGTCATCACAAAGCACCAAGCTGATCTCTCTGTGCTATGCTGCTGCTTCCCACTAGCTAACTATTTTACATTTGGTAGTGTATATATGTCGATGCTACTCTCACTTCACCCCAGATTCCCTCTCGCACCTGTGTCCTCAAGTCCATTCTCTATGTCTACATCTTTATTCCTGCGCTGCAACTAGGTTCATCAGTACCAATTTTTTTTTAGATTCCATATACATGTGTTAGCATATGGTATTTGTTTTTCTCTTTCTGACTTACTTCACTCTGTGTGCAGACTCTAGGTCCATCCACCTCACTACAAGTAACTCAATTTCATTTCTTTTTATGGCTGAGTAATATTCCATTGTATATATGTGCCACAACTTCTTTAACCGTTCATCTGTTGATGAACATTTAGGTTGCTTCTATGTCTTGGCTATTGTAAATAGAGCTGCAATGAACATTGTGGTACATGACTCTTTTTGAATTATGGTTTTCTCAGGGTATATGCCCAGTAGTGGGATTGCTGGGTCGTATGGTAGTTCTATTTTTAGATTTTTTAAGGAATCTCCATACTGTTTTCCATAGTGGTTGTATCAATTTACATTCCCACCAACAGTGCAGGAGAGTTCCCTTTGCACCACACCCTTTCCAGCATTTACTGTTTCTAGATTTTTTGATGATAGCCATTCTGACCGGTGTGAGGTGATACCTCATTGTAGTTTTGATTTGCATTTCTCTAATAATTAGTGACATTGAGCATCTTTTCATGTGCCTCTTGGCCATCTGTATGTCTTCCTTGGTGAAATGTCTGTTTAGGTCTTCTGCCCATTTTTTAACTGGATTTTTTTGTTTTTTTGATATTGAGCTCCATGAGCTGTTTGTATATTTTGGAGATTAATCCTTTTTCTGTTGTTCCATTTGCAAATATTTTCTCCCATTCTGAGGGTTGTTTTTGTCTTGTTTATGGTTTCCTTTGCTGTGCAAAAGCTTTTATGTTTAAGTCCCATTTGTTTATTTTTGTTTTTATTTTCGTTTCTCTAGGAGGTGGGTCAAAAAAGTTCTTGCTGTGGTTTATGTCAAAGAGTGTTTTACCTGTGTTTTCATCTAAGAGTTTTATAGTGTCTGGTCTTACATTTAGGTCTTTAATCCATTTGGAGTTTATGTTTGTGTATCGTGTTATGGAGTGTTCTAATTTCATTCTTTTACATGTAGCTGTCCAGTTTTTCATTTGTCGCTAGGTATTTTTAAATTTCTTCTTTGATTTCTTCAGTGATCCATTGGTTGTTTAGTGGCATATTGTTTAGCCTCCATCTGTTTATGTGTTTTACAGTTTTTTTCTTGTAGTTGATTTCTAACCTCATAGTGTTGTGGTCAGAAAAACTGCTTGATATGATTTCAGTTTTCTTAAATTTATTGAGGCTTGCTTTGTGGCCCAGTATGTGATCAGTCCTGGAGAATGTTCCATGTGCACTTGAGAAGATTGTGTATTCTGCTGCTTTTGGGTGGAATGCTCTATAAATATCAATTTATATCAAAATATCAAGTCCATCTGGTCTAATGTGTCTTTTAAGGCCTGTGTTTCCTTATTGATTTTCTGTCTGGATGATTTGTCCATTGATGGAGGTGGGGTGTTAAAGTCCCCCACTATGGGACTTCCCTGGTGGCGCAGTCATTAAGAATCTGCCTGCCAATGCAGGGGACATGGGTTCAAGCCCTGCTCTGGGAAGATCCCACATGCCGCAGAGCAGCTAAAGCCCATGCACCACGACTACTGAGCCTGCGTTCTGGAGCCCATGAGCCACAGCTACTGAGCCTGCATGCTGCAACTACTGAAGCCGCATGGCCTAGAGCTTGTGCTCTGCAACAAGAGAAGCCACTGCACTGAGTAGCCCACTCACCACAATGAACAGTAGCCCCCGCTCGCCACAACTAGAGAAAGCCTGCGCGCAGCAACAAAGACCCAACAGCCAAAAATAAAATATAAATAAATAAATTTATTTTAAAAAAGTCCCCCACTACTACTGTGTTGCTCTCAGTTTCTCCTTTTACGACTGTTAGTATTTGCCTTATATATTGAGGTGATCCTATGTTGGATGCATATGTATTTACAATTGTTGTATCTTCTTCTTGGATTGATCCTTTGACCGTTATGTAGTGTCCTTCACTTTCAGTCTGTGTGTGTCCCTGATCTGAAATGGGTCTCTTGTAGACAGCATATATACAGGTCTTGTTTTTGTATCCATTCAGCCAGTTTATATCTTTTGGTTGGAGCATTTAATATGTTTAAGGTAATTATTGATATGTATGTTTTTATTGCCATTTTGTTAATTGTTTTGGATTTGTTTTTGTAGGTCTTTTTTCTTCCCTTACTCTTTTGTTCTCTTCTCTTGTGATTTTATGACTAATTTTAGTGTTGTGCTTGGATTCCTTTCTCTATTTTGTGTGTGTATCTATTGTAGATTTTCGGTTTTGGGGTTGCCATGAAGATTTGGTATCTGTAACAGTCTGTATATAAACAAGATTGTTTTAAGTTGCTGGTCTTATAATGCATTTCCAATATCCTGCATTTGTGCTCTCTTCTCACAATCGCTGGTTTTGATATATTTGTGTGCAGATCATTTCCTACTTTTACTGTATGTTTGCCTTTACCGATAAGCTTTTCCATTCATAATTTACTTGTTCCTAGTTGTGGCCTTTTCTGTTCCATCTAGAGAAGTTCCATTAGCATTTGTTGCAAAGCTGGGCTGGTGGTGCTGAATTCTCTTAGCTTTGGCTTGTCTGTAAAGCTTCTGATTTCTACATTGAATCTGAATGAGAGCTTTGCTGGGTAGAGTATTCTTTGTTGTAGGTTCTTCCCTTTCATCACTTTAAATATATCGTGCCACTCCCTTCTAGCCTGAGAGTTTCTCCTGAGAAATCAGCTGATAACCTTATGGGAATTCCCTTGCATGTTACTTGTTGCTTTTCCTTTGTTGCTTTTAATTTTTTTTTTGTCTTTAATTTTTGTCAATTTATTCTTTGTGTCTCAGCGTGTTTCTCCTTGGGTTTATCCTACCTGGGACTCTGTGCTTCCTGGACATGGGTGACTGTTTCCTTTCCCATGTTAGGCAATTTCTTAGCTATTAGCTCTTCAAATATTTTCTCAGGTGGTTTCTCTCTGTCTTCTCCTTTTGGGACCTCTATAATGTGAATCTTGGTGCATTTAAAGTTGTCCCAGATCAAGATGGCAGTGTGGGAAGATGCGGAGTTCGCATCTCCCCACAACTAGGGCACCTGCAGGATGCTGTGGGGGACCTTGACACCCAAGGAGATGGGAGGAACCCCCAAGCGAACTGATAGGACATGGGGGGACTGAGGTGGGGGAAAAGTGGAAGTTGGACAGGACGGGCACCCCTGAGGGTGGCTGAGAGAGGGGAGGGGTTCCCACACAAGGAGGGACCCTTGGGGGCTTGGATCGGGGGGAGCACGCCCAGTGTATTCCCTGCCCAGTCTGCCAGAGAAATCTGCTCGGCTCTTTGGCTAGGTCCTATGCCCTCAGAGGCCCCCTCCAGGCCGTGTCGGTCCTGGAGGCATAGGAGGGAGGCTGGGGGAGAGCAGGAGAGGCAAGCAGGAGGGGTCTTCCAGGACCAGAGTAGCAGGAGAGGAGCAGAAGGCATTTGCCCTGCCCACTTCGGCCCAAGAAGCCTACTGGGCTCCCAGATGGGTTCCCCTGCCCTCTGAGACCAGAGGCAGGAGGCACGCCTGGGTCCCTTCTGTTCCTTTGAGCCTAAGCCCCATGCCCACACACCCAAGATCCTTTTCCAGCCCTGCAGGTCCTAAGCATAGGCCCCACCCATCACCCAAACCCCACCCCTGCTTAGGCCCCACCCTCCACAGCCAAAGCCTTTTCCAGCTTTTTTTTTTTTCTCCTCCTCTTTTTTACTATTGTGGTTCTGTTTTACCTTCTGGTTGTTGTTTCATCTATATTTTTATGTTTATATTCTTTCTAACATCTGTTAGTTATCTAGTCTAATTTTATTTTTTACTTTGTTATTGTTCTCC
This sequence comes from Tursiops truncatus, assembly GCF_011762595.2. Lineage (NCBI taxonomy): Eukaryota > Metazoa > Chordata > Mammalia > Artiodactyla > Delphinidae > Tursiops > Tursiops truncatus. Next base: position 33,864,986 of record NC_047040.1, read on the forward strand.
CCCTCCCCCCCCCCTTTTTTTTTTTGCTGCTCCGTGTGGCTTGCAAGATCTTGGTTCACAAGCTGGGGGTCAGGCCGAAGCTCCTGTAGTGGGAGCACCAAGTCCAAACCACTGGACTAACAGAGAACCTGAGACCCCAGGGACTATTCATCGGAGTGAGGTCTCCTGGAGGTCCTCATCTCAGAACCAAGGCCCAGGTCTACCCAACAGCCTACAAACTCCAGTGTTGGAAGCCTCAGGTCAAACAACCAGTAAGACAGGATCACAATCCCACTCAACAAAAAAGAAAAAAGGGGCTTCCCTGGTGGTGCAGTGGTTGGGAGTCCGCCTGCCAATGCAGGGGACGTGGGTTCAGGCCCTGGTTTGGGAAGATTCCACAAGCCACAGAGCAACTGAGCCTGTGTGCTACAACTACTGAGCCTGTGCTCTTGAGCCTGCGTGCCACAGCTGCTAAAGGCCGTGCGCCTAGAGCCCGTGCTCTGCAACAAGAGAAGCCACCGCAATGAGAAGCCTGCGCACCCTAACAAGGAGTAGCCCCCACTCGCTGCAACTAGAGAAGGCCCACACACAGCAATGAGGACCCAATGCAGCCAAAAATAAATTTTAAAAAAAAGGACAGCAAAATAATATGTCACAGATGAAAGAGCAAGGTAAAGACCTAGAAGACCAAATAAATGAAGAAGAAATAGTCACTCTACTTGAAAAAGAATTCAAAGTAATGATAGTAAAGATGATCCAGAATCTCAGAAATAGAATGGAGGCACAGATTGAGAAAATACAAGAAGTTTTTAACAAAGATCTAGAAGAAATAAAGAACAAACAAACAGAGATGAACAACACAATAACTGAAATGAAAAATACACTAGAAGGAATCAATAACAGAATAACTTAGGCAGAAGAACGAATAAGTGAGCTGGAAGACAGAATGGTGGAAATAACAGCCAAGAAGCAGAATACAGAGAAAAAAATGAAAAGAATTGAAGACAATCTCAGAGAGCTCTGGGACAACAGTAAATGCACCAACATTCGAATTATAGTGGTCACAGAAGAAGAGAAAAAGAAAGGGTTGAGAAATCATTTGAAGAGATTATAGTGGAAAACTTCCCTAACATGAGAAAGGAAATAGTCACCGAAGTCCAGGAAGCACAGAGAGTCCCATACAGGTTCAACCCCAGGAGAAACACACCAAGACACATATTAATCAAACTAACAAAAATTAAATTCAAAGAAAAAATATTAAAAGCAGCAAGGGGGGGACCTTCAAGATGGCAGAGGAGTAAGACATGGAGATCACCTTCCTCCCCACAAATACATCAAAAATGCATCTACATGTGGAACAACTCGTACAGAACACCTACTGAGTGCTGGCAGAAGACCTCCGACTTCCCCAAAGGCAAGAAACTCCCCACGTACCTGGGTAGGGCAAAAGAAAAAAGAAAAAAACAGATACAAAAGAATAGGGACGGGACCTGCACCTCTGGGAGGGAGCTGTGAAGGAAGAAAATCTTCCACACACTAGGAAGCCCCTTCACTGGTAGAGACGGGGGGTGGCGGCGGGAAAGTGTTGGAGCCACGGAGGAGAGCTCAGCAACAGGGATGCAGAGGGCAAAGTGGAGAGATTCCCGCACAGAGGATTGGTGCTGAGCAGCACTCACCAGACTGAGAGACTTGTCTGCTCACCTGCCTGGGTGGGACGGGTGGGGGCTGGGACCTGAGGCTCTGGCTTCTTTGGAGGTCAGATCCCAGGGAGAGGACTGGGGTTGGCTGCGTGAACACAGCCTGAAGGGGGCTAGTGCGCCACAGCTAGCAAGGAGGGAGTCCAGGAAAACGTCTGGAACTGCCTAAGAGGCAAGAGACCATTGTTTCAGGGTGTGCAAGGAGAGGGGATTCAGAGCACAGCCTAAATGAGCTCCAGAGACAGGCGTGAGCTGTGGCTCTCAGTACAGACACCAGAGACGGGCATGAAATGCTAAGGCTGCTGCTGCAGCCACCAAGAAACCTGTGTGCAAGCACAGGTCACTATCCACACCTCCCCTCCCAGGAGCCTGTGCAGCCTGCCACTGCCAGGGTCCTGTGATCCAGGGACAACTTCCCCAGGAGAACACACAGCGTGCCTCACGCTGTTGCAATGTCACACTGGCCTCTGCCGCTGCAGCCTCGTCCCGCATTCCGTACCTCTCCCTCCCCTGAGCCTGAGTGAACCAGTGCCCCCTAATCAGCTGCTACTTTAAGCCTGTCCCGTCTGGGCAGAGAACAGACTCCCTCAGGTGACCTACACACAGAGGTGGGGCAAAATCCAAAGCTGAACCCCAGGAGCTGTGCAAACAAAGAAGAGAAAGGGCAATTTCTCCCAGCAGCCTCAGGAGCAGCGGATTAAACCTCCACAATCAACTTGATGTACCCTGCATCTGTGGAATACCTGAATAGACAACGAATCATCCCAAATTGAGGAGGTGGACTTTGGGAGCATCTATAGACTCGGAGTTTGCTTTCTGCATCTAATTTGTTTCTGGTTTTATGTTTATCTTAGTTTAGTATTTAGAGCTTATTATAATTGGTAGATTTGTTTATTGATTTGGTTGCTCTCTTCCTTTTTATAAAATATAGATGTATATTTTTTCCTTTTTCTCTTTTTGTGAGTGTGTGAATACTTCTTTGTGTGATTTTGTCTGTATACCTTTGCTTTTACCATTTGTCCTAGGGTTCTGTCTTTCCTTTTGTTTTTTTTTTAGTATAGTTTTTAGCACTTGTTGTCATTGATGGATTTGTTTATTGGTTTGGTTGCTCTCTTTATTTCTTTCTATTTTTTATTACTTTTTAATTTTTTTACTTTTAATAACTTTTTGTTTATTTATTTTTCTTTTTTCTTTCTTTCTATTTTTTTCTCCCTTCTGAGCTGTGTGGCTGACAGGGTCTTGGTGCTCTGGCCAGGTGTCAGGCCTGAGCCTCTGAAGTGGGAGAGCTGAGTCCAGAACATTGGGCCACCAGAGACCTCCCGGCCCCACGTAATATCAAATGGCAAAAGCTCTGCCAGAGATCTCCATCTCAACACTAATACCCAGCTCCACTCAACAACCAGCAAGCTACAGTGCTGGACACCCCACACCAAACAACTAGCAAGACAAGAACACAACACCACCCATTGGCAGAGAGGCTGCCTAAAATCATAAGTTCACAGACACCCCAAAGCACACCACCAGACATGGTTCTGCCCACCAGAAAGACAAGATCCAGCCTTATCCACCAGAACACAGGCACTAGTCCCTTCTACCAGGAAGCCTACACAACCCACTGAACCAACCTTACCCACTGGGAGCAGACACCAAAAACAACAGGAACTACAAACCTGCAGCCTGTGAAAAGGAGATCCCAAATGCAGTAAGTTAAGCAAAATGAGAAGACAGAGAAATACACAACAGATGAAGGAGCAAGGTAAAAACCCACCAGACTAAATAAATGAAGAGGAAATAGGCAGTCTACCTGAAAAAGAATTCAGAGTATTGATAGTAAAGATGATCCAAAATCTTGGAAATAGAAAGGAGAAAATACAAGAAATGTTTAACAAGGACCTAGAAGAACTAAAGAGCAAACAAACATTGATGAATACAATAAATTAAAAATTCTCTAGAAGGAATCAATAGCAGAATAACTGAGGCAGAAGAACATATAAGTGACCTGGAAGATAAAATAGTGGAAATATATATAACTACCGCAGAGCAGAATAAAGAAAAAAGAATGAAAAGAATTGAGGACAGTCTCAGAGACTTCTGGGACAACATTAAACACACAAACATTCGAATTATAGGGTTCTCAGAAGAAGAGAAAAAGAAAGGGTCTGAGAAAATACTTGAAGAGATTATAGTTGAAAACTTCCATAATATGGGAAAGGAAATAGTCAATCAAGTCCAGGAAGCACAGAGAGTCCCATACAGGATAAATCCAAGGAGAAACATGCCAGGACACATATTAATCAAACTATCAAAAATTAAATACAAAGAAAAAATATTAAAAGCAGCAAGGAAAAAGCAACAAATAACATACAAGGGAATCCCCATAAGGTTAACAGCTGATTTCTCAGCAGAAACTCTGTAAGCCAGAAAGGTGTGGCAGGACATTTTTAAAGTGATGAAAGGGAAAAACCTACAACCAAGATTACTCTACCCAACAAGGACCTCCATCAGATTTGATGGAGAAATTAAAACCTTTACAGACAAGCAAAAGCTAAGAGAATTCAGCACCACGAAACCAGCTTTACAACAAATGCTAAAGGAACTGCTCTAGGCAGGAAACACAGGAGAAGGAAATGACCTACAATAACAAACCCAAAACAATTAAGAACATGGTAATAGGAGCATACATATCGATAATTACCTTAAGTGTAAACGGATTAAAAGCTCCCACCAAAAGACCAAAAGACTGGCTGAATGGATACAAAAACATGACCCATATATATGCTGCCTACAAGAGACCCACTTCAGACCTAGCGACACTTACAGACTGAAAGTGAGGGGATGGAAAAAGATATTCCATGCAAATGGAAATCAAAAGAAAGCTGGAGTAGCAATTCTCATATCAGACAAAATAGACTTTAAAGACTATTACAAGAGACAAGGACTCTACGTAATGATCAAGGGATCAATCCAAGAAGAAGATATAACCATTGTAAATATTTATGCACCCAACATAAGAGTACCTCAATACATAAGGCAAGTGCTAACAGCCATAAAAGGGGAAATCAACAGTAACACAATAATAGTAGGGGACTTTAACACCCCACTTTCACCAATGGACAGATCATTGGTGAAAGTGATCAATGAAGGAAACATTGGTATGCTCATCAATGAAGGAAACATTGGTATGCATTTGGTATGCTCGTTTTCCTTGGAAAGTTATTTGTGGACCTTTTTTGAGGTCTAGGGTGAAAGTAGCACTTCTAAGGAATACTCGTGTTTGCTTCTAAGGCATACCAAATATTTAAAGAAGAATTAATAGCAGTCTTTCTCAAACTCTTCCAAAAAATAAAAGAGAAGGGAGCACATCCAAACTCATGTTACAAGGCCAGCATCACTGTGATACCAAAACCAGACAAGGACACTACAAGAAAATTCCAGGCTAATATCCCTGATGAACATGGATGCAAAAATCCTCAACAAAGGATTCGCAGACCAAATTCAGCAATACATTAAAAGAATCATACATGTTACATTAATATGATTAAGTAGGATTTTCTCCAGGGATGCAGGGGTAGTGCAACATCTGCAAATCAGTCTATATTATACACCACATTAATAAAAAGGATAAAAATTACATGATCATCTCAATAGATGCAGTCAAAATTCAACATCCATTCATGACAAAGCTCTCAAAAAAGTGGGTAAAAAGGGAATGTACCTCAACATAATGAAGGCCATATATGAAAAACCCACAGCTAATATTATACTCAGTGGTGAAAAACTGAAAGCTTTTCCTCTAAGATTAGGAACAAAACAAGGCTGCCCACTCTTGCCACTTTATTCAACATGATAATGGAAGTCTTAGCTGGAGCAGTTAGGAAGGAAAAATGAAAGGCATCCAGATTAGAAAGGAAGAAGAAAAACTGTCTCTATTTGCAGATGACATCTTATATATAGAAAAATCTAGACTCCACACACACAAAAAAACCTGTTAGAACTAATAAATTCAGTAAAATTGCAGGATACAAAATCAATGTACAAAACCAGTTGCATTTCTATACACTAATAACAAACTGTCAGAAAAATTAAGTCTCATTTACAATTGCATCAAAAAGAATAAAATACCTAGGGATAAATTTAATCAAGGGGGTGAAAGGCCTGTACACTGAAAACTATAAGACTTTGATAAAAGAATTTGAAGAAGACACAAATGGCTAGGTATTCCATGCTTATGGATTGGAAGAATTAATGCTGTTAAAATGTTCATACTACCTAAAGCAATGCAATCTCTATCAAAATTCCAATGGCACTTTTTACAGAGATAGGAAAACAATCCTAAGTTTTGTTGTAACCACAGAAGACCCCAAATAACCAAAGCAATCTCGAGAAAGATTAAAGCTAGAGGCATCACACTTCTGATTTCAAACTATATTACAAAACTATAGTAATCAATATGCTATTGGCATAAAAAGAGACACGTAGCTCAAAGGAACAGAATAGAGAGCCCCAAAATAAACCCACATATATATGGTCAATTAATTTATGATAAAGGAGCCAAGAATATACAATGGGGAAAGGGCAGTTTCTTCAGTAAATGGTGTTGGGGAAACTGGACCACTATCTTATACCATATATAAAAAGAAACAAAATAGATTAAAAAGTTGAACATAAGACCTGAAACCATAAAATTTCTTGAAGAAAACATAGGCGGTAATTCCTTGACATTGGTCTTAGCAATGATTTTTCTTGGATTTGACCCCAAAAGCAAAAAATAAACAAGTGGGACTACATTAAACGAAAAAGCTTTTGTACGGCTGAGGAAGCGATCAACAAAATGAAAATGTAACCTACAGAATGCAGTAAAATATTTGCAAATCATATATCTGATAAGAGGTTAATGTCCAAAATATATAAAGTACTACAACTCAGTAGAAAAAAAACCCCAAACAATCCAATTAAAAAATGGGTAGAGGATCTGAATAGACATTCTTCCAAAGAAAACATACAAATGGCTAACAGGTCCATGAAAAGGTACTCAACATCAGTAATCATCAGAGAAATGCAAATCAAAACCACAGTGAGATATCACCCCACACCTGGTAAAATGTTGGTGAGGATGTGGAGAAGAGGGAACACTTGTGCACTGTTGGTAGGAATGTAAATTGTTGCAGCCACTGTGGAAAAAAATATGGAGTTTCCTCAAAAAATTAAAACTAGAACTACCAGATGATCTAGCAATTCCTCCTCTGGGTATTTATCCAAAGAAAATGAAACCATGGTCTCAAAAAGGTATCTGCACCCTCATGTTCATCGCAGCATTTACAATAGCCAAGACGTGGAAACAACCTAAGTGTCCATCCACAGTGAATGGATTAGAAAAATGTGGTATATATACATAATGAAATCTTACTCAGCCATAAAAAAGAAAAAACCCTGCCATTTGCAACAATGTGGTTGGATTTGGGCATTATGCTAAGTGAAATAAGTCAGACAGAGAAAGAAAAATATGGTATGATCATTTATATGGACAATCTAAAAAAATAAAATGAGGAAATTCCCTGGCAGTCCAGGGGTTAGGACTCCGTGCTTTCACTGCTGAGGACACGGGTTCAATCCCTGGTCAGGGAACTAAGATCCTGCAAGCCGTGTGGTGCAGCCAAAAAAAAAAAGAAGAAGGAAAAAAAATGAACTCATAGTTAAAGAGAACAAATAGATTGGTGGTTGCCAGAGGTGGGGTTTGGGAGTGGGTGAAATGGATGAAGGTGGTCAAAATGTGCAAACTTCCAGTTATAAGATAAATAGATAAATAAGTCCTTGAGATCTAATGTACAGCAAGGTGACTGTAGTTAACAATAATGTATTATATATTTGAAAGTTGCTAAGAGAGTAGATCTTAAAAGTTCTCATCACAAGAAAATAATTGTAACTGTGTGATGATGGATATTACCTAAACTTACAGTGATAATCATTTTATAATTTATACAAATATCAAATCATTATGTTGTACAGCTAAAAGTAATACAATGTGATATGTCAATAATATCTCAATTAAAAAATGTTTTTAAGGGCACCTAGAATATTAGGGTGGGGAGGCATGAGATTTATTTCAAATTAGCAAAAGAGTATATGAACTTTAAAGGTCTTGTAATAGTGGTATTGTGTTACAAAGCTCAAGGTTGGAAGAGAGTTTCAAGCTGAGACAATGATATACACTTTATCAAAAAGTAAAAGAAAAAAGAAAAGGATGTTGGATGTCTTTTGGTATTAAATGTTTGGATTACCTAGATTATTTGGGTTGGATATTGGTTACTGGACTACCTTTGATAATGTAGTTTCAGTAGAGTATTTAGGCTAAACTTTTGAATAGAGTTAAGAAGAGAGTGTATAGGCAATGGGTGTTTCCAAAAAATGGGTGTTTCAAAAAGTGTATTTTATGGATGTATTTGTTCAGAAATTATGTCTGAAATTCAGACTGAAAATTTAATGCTGCTTTTCATATGTATTTTGTATCAAGGTTCCTCGACGTCAAGATGATGAGAAGAATAATATTTACTTAGAACTAATGCAACATGACAGTAGAAAATATCTTCTCTTATTAGGGGGTGTTCAGGTACATCTTTATGAAGTAATTCAGGTACGTATCAAAATTTTTTTCACCTTGGTATCACATTGTCCAGTTGGTGTTTGTTGTTAAGATTTATCTGTACCTGATGGACTCCTTTTGCTTATTATCTGTGTTATGTGCTTAGTAAACTCATGTGCTTAGTAAACAATATCTTCCTCTGGCTCAAAAAAAAAGTTAGTTTGTAACAGCATAATGTTTTTTTTAAATTTTTATTGCAGTATAATTGCCTTACAATATTGTGTTAGTTTCTACCGTACAGCAAAGTGAATCAGCAATACGTATACATAGATCCATTCTTTTTTGTACTTCCCTTCCATTTAGGTCACCACAGAGCACTGAGTAGAGTTCCCTGTGCTATACAGTAGGCTCTCACCAGTTATCTATTTTATACATAGTATCAATAGTGTATGTATGTCAGTCCCAATCTCCCAACTCATCCCATCCCCTACCCATTTTCCCCTTGGTATCCATACGTTTGTTCTCTGTGTTTTTAAAAATTTATTTTCTGGAAGGGCAATTATACAACCTAACAACCTAAAAGACTAAGCATGCTTATTTGTTTGTTTCATTTTGTTTTCTGAGATGTTTCTAAACGAGACACAAACCACAAACTCTCTTAATTGTGAGTGCCAGTTTCACTTCAGTTCTTTTATCTTTAGCTGGGCTGCTTGCAGTCTGCCCTGTGCATGTGTCATTTAGGAGTCAGCCAAAGTTTTAGGCAGAGTTTATACACAGATTCTGTGGTTCCTTCTCTCTCGCTGTCTACTGCCGCCTGCCCTTTCCTCCAAGAAAAGATAATGATTCTTCTGAACTTTGTATTTAATATTTTCTTGCTCTTTTCATAGTTTTACTAAATATAAGTTACAAAAAGTTGTATCTTTTGTGTTTCTAAACATATTATGTTTCTAAGATTAATACACTTAATTTCATTAGCTAGTATTCATTTTTTCACTGCTGTATACGTTCCATGTGAGAGTATTCCCCAGTTTATTTATCTATAATTTTTTTTTTTTTTTTTTTTTTTTTTGCTGTACACGGGCTTCTCACTGTTGTGGCCTCTCCCGTTGCGGAGCACAGGCTCCGGACACGCAGGCTCAGCGGCCATGGCTCACGGGCCCAGCCGCTCCGCGGCATGTGGGATCTTCCAGGACCGGGGCACGAACCTGCGTCCCCTGCATCGGCAGGCGGACTCTCAACCACTGCACCACCAGGGAAGCCCTATCTATAACTTTTTAATGGATATTTTGATTGTTTTCAGTTTTTTACTATTGTGCACATTGCTGCAGTGAATTTTTTTGAACATATCTTCCAGTGCGTATCTGCAGAAAGTCTCTACATTATGATGAATTGCCCTCTATGAGTCTCTATGAAGAATTGCTACATCGTAGGTAAAGAGACCATGTTATTTATTGATCAGAGTTATCAGAGAAAGAAATTTTGGTTGTTTATGGATTTCCCCCCAAAGCCTTATGATTTTAGCTGTGGTATGCTGCCTCTGTGGATTATCTGTCAGAATTCTTCTACAGGCACTTCTACCTTAATTAAATATCACATCATTTTCCTTATTAGAATTTCTCAGTTACCCCCTTTGGTCAAAACGCAGATCCCAGAAGTGCAAAGTTTACCATGAGGACTTTGGTCTTTTTTTTTTTTTATGCACTTTTATTGGCTTGATGTTGGCTTGGGCTGATAGTTCTATAATAATATTTAAGCATCTGGACATCAGACAATAGAGGAAGATAAGAACTATGAGACAAATGTTTTGCATTTAGTTTGTATCCAGCCCTATTCAAACTAGGCCTAATGGGAGAATAAGTCCCATGGATGAGTTTGGCCCACCTTAAATAGCCAAGTGACCTTTTTTTAAACTTTTATTTTGAGATAATTATAGATTCACATGCAGCTGAAAGAAATAACACAGCATGATCCTATGTACTCATTTTCCCCCTGCTGGTAACATCTTTCAAAACTATGGTAAGTATCACAACCAAACTACAGAACGTTTCCATCTGTGCAAGGATCCCTGATGTTGCCCTTTTATAGCTACACCCACTTCCTTCCTGCCCTTACCCTTCCTTAACAATTGGTTACCACCAGTCTGTTCTTCATTTCTGTAATTTTCTCAATGTAACCTTTTAGGATTGGCATGTTTTCAGTTAGCATGATTCTCTGGAGAATCATACAGGTTACTGCATGTATCCATAGTTCATTCCTTTCTGTTGTTGAGTAGTACTTCATGGTGTGAATGTACCACAATTTGTTTAAATATTCGCCCATTGGAGGACATCTGGGCTGTTTGCAGTTTTTTGGTGGTTATGAATAAGTTACTATATTCACAGGTTTTTGCGTGAATATAGTGTTCGCTTCTCAGATAAATTTCTGGGTTATAAGGTAGTTTGTGTGTACTGTTTTTAAAGAAGCTGCCAAACTGGTTTCCATCGTGGCTGTGCCATTGTACATTCCCACCAGAAATGTATGAATGATCCAGTTTCTCAGCATCCTCATCAGCATTTGGTAGTGTCACTATTCTTTATTTTAGCCATTCTGATGGCTGTGTAGTGTTACTGTGGTATTAATTTGCAGTTCCCTAACAGCTAGTAATGTTGAACATCTTTTTAGGAGGGCCTTTTTTTTCTCCTGGTTTTATTGAGATGTGATTTACATGCAGCACTGTACAAGTTTAAGGTGTTCAGCATAATGATTTGGCTTACATACCTGATGAAATGATTACCACAATAAGTTTAATGAATATCCATCATCTCCGATAGACAAAACACTAAAGAAATAGAGAAAAAAATTTTTTATGATGAGCAGAACTCTTAGGATTTACTCCCTTAATAACTTTCATGTATAACATGCCATGGTGTTTATTGTTTTTATCATGTTGTACACTACATCTCTAGTACTTATTTATCTTGTAACTAGAAGTTTGTACCCTTTGACTACCTTCATAAATTAAAAGGCCTTTTACAATTTATGATGCTAGTCAGCAAATTTATGCTTATCTCTTTGGTCTCTAAAGCTTGAGCTGTATCATTTGCTATTTGGGTCACATGCAGGGATAGATTATAGACCACTCGATTATAGAACTACTAGCCATGGTAGAAATCCTCATGCAGATTGGTAAAATCTAGTGCTTGGTTGAGTTGGAAAGACCTGATGATAAGACCCAAACTACAGATCATGTTTGGAAGCATGGGAGGGCCATCTGATTGTACAACAATTATCTCACTTGTATACTTGGAAAGTACACGTGTATTGTTTATGATTACCAAGTGGTATCAGTTGCTTTCTGAATATAATTGGCCTGATTTTGGAGGCCAAAGATGCTGAATTGAATTAAATAAATCACATAATAGGTTTTGCGTAACTTTATTAAAAAAAAAAGTTATTGGGGCTTCCCTGATAGCGCAGTGGTTTAAGAATCCACCTGCCAATGCAGGGGACACGGGTTAGAGCCCTGGTCCGGGAAGATCCCACATGCCACAGAGCAGCTAAACCCGTGCTCCACAACTACTGAGTCTGCGTGCCACAACTACTGAAGCCCATGCGCCTAGAGCCCGTGCTCCGCAACAAGAGAAGCCACCGCAATGAGAAGCCCACACACCGCAACTAAGAGTAGCCCCCACTCACTGCAACTAGGGAAAGCCCACGCGCAGCAACGAAGACCCAATGCAGCCAAAAAAAGAAAAAAGTAATTGGTCTGTACTTGTATCATTAACCCCTTGTTCCTTCATATCCCTGATACATTTTGGATTTCTTTGAGGCTCTGGGAGAAACCAGAAACATCAGCTAATTGTTAAGGTCTGGGGTCCAGTTAAGGCATATAAGTATATTGGAGTTTATAATATTTCTATATTGATTATAGAAGGGAATGTAATGTTAATTTTGGAATGAATTGCAGTACCATTTGTGTTCATTGGTTAGGCTATATGATCCATACCAGATGAGCCTAAGACTAGGTGATAAATTCAACAATTAGAAAGATTGATAGCTACTGTAATTATTTGAGAAAGGTGATAGAAAATTCAAAGGTGTGGAAGATTGTTAGAGTAATGCCCCCTAAAGAATCATGCCTCCAGGTATCTATACCTTTGACTAGTCTACAGTGCTCCCCACCCCGACTACTGCGTTTAGCCATGTAACTTGCTTTGGACGGAGCAGAATCAAATTCAGGACAGGGAACCAAGTAGCTCATTGTCACACATTGAAACTCATCAATGGAGCTGGGTGAAGGCAAGCCTAAAACTCAGTGGATTTGGATGAGTTAGATCCACATTCAGGATGAACATTTAATTGGCTCTAATGAAGACTCAATTGGGTAGATCTCAGTGGGACCTTCAGAAATAATTCAAAGACATTTACAGTAGTTAAAAGTACGAATAAAAGTTTACTTATATATGAGGGAGATGAATAAGTAGGTTGAGTTTTCCATCAAAAGCAGAGACACCGTTTTTAAGAGAGAAGAGAAGAAAAAGGCAGTCTTGGAAGAGTAAGATGTTTCTCCACTCCCCACTTTGGGAAAAGGGAAGCTTTAAAAAGCAAGAAGCTATAAAGAGCATGTTGACAGGATCATTAAGGAAATCAATTTCAATTACTTATGAATTTTCTGAGAAATCTTGTGACTTTATATGAAGAATATATATGATATGCTAATTTTGTGTGATGTCTGTCATTGTACCACCACCTGTTATTTTCCTCATTATAATGCCTCACCAGGAACTGAGAGGACAGGTGTTAAATAGGTTCTTGTGGATTGCTATGTTTTGGGAGTACAGAGGACATGTAGACCAGGTGCCAAAGTTTTCACTAAATGAGAATTAGTGACCAGAATGTCTGAAAGACATTCCAGAGAGCATGAGCCTTAAAAGAGGAAAACTTTTTATCTGTGTAATAAGATAATAAATAATAAGATCTGGAAGCAATAGAAGAGAGTATGGAGGATGCTACCCCCCCACCTAACCTTGAGATATGTGGGCCTTCACTTGAGGAGTCTATAATGGAAGCGGCATCCTTAGTGATGAGGCAGGTCTGAGCTAAAGAAAGCTGGAAATGTTTAGTGGAGCAGTTAAAGATGGAAGGTTGCTTGTCAACCGTGGAATGGGGGTTCCATGAGCCACAGTGGAAAATGCTGGAAAGAAAGAGAACCATTGAATGTTGGATTAGATGGGAGGACTCATAGCACAGCAGAGATGATCAGAGATGGTGACCAAGGATACCAAGTGTTTTCCTGGTTAAAAAGATCCCAACAGCCCCCAAGAGATGAGAGAAGCACTCAGTTCTGTCATGAGTCAGCCTATCATGTAGATTCATGTTTAACCCCTCAAAAGGAGTGCAGGCCTGGCAGTTCCTCTACGTATAAGCAGCAGGAACATTTTTCTTTAAAACATAAATGTAAATATTAACATTTATTTCTGGTACAACCTAGAATTTTTATTTTCTTCCAAACATTCATTATTTTGGTATTTTAGCTATTAAATTTAAATGTGCATTAAACATCATTACCTGATTTTTAAAAACTTATGAAATGATTTAGATAATACACAAGGGACTATATCAGTGATTCTGTATTTAAGAATTTTATTGTTACTTTTTCTAGAAAGGGTGCTTTACTGAAGAACTCCGAATGTTGAAAAGAAACACAGTAAGAACTTTACTGAAACTTCCAAAGCTTTGTGTACACACTTAACATTTCATGTAACTTTATTCTGATATTGTTTTTATTCTTTTGTTACCCTACCAGTCACTGTTTGAACTAATAGAAATATATTAAATAGAACGTATAATATTTGCTCACAATCTTCATCTCCACCGTTTTTTAAAATGCTGCTATCTTACTGCTAAATGGTGAACACAAAAATTAGAAATCATTGGGTAAGAGAGGAAAACGCCTCTGGCTACTTCTTTGCATGGCCTTAGGATCCTCACATACTGAATTGAGGAAATATTATTTTCCTCCTTAAGGAGTTTCTAAAGAGTTGTTTACAGTTCTTACTTGAATTCCTTTTTAAGTACTTAAAAATTATTATCTTGATTAATTGATCATCTACTCAGAGAGGCTTCTGCTGCCAGTAGCCAGATCGGGGATAGGAAACATAAAAAACAGAATGATGGACATTTGAGGGCATAACCTCTGACACCCTCCTTCATTTCACATATGAGCCAGCTGTGGTTCAGAGAGATGAAATCACTTGTCTAAATCAAAATTTTATCTGAAAACGGAAGTGGAGATGGGAAAAGTGTGAATAAATACTTAAAAATATTATATACATGGATATGAATACATATGTATATATGTATCTCTGCATAATTCTATTAACAATTGTAAATTGATATTTTTCATATTTTAATCATGTAATATTCCTTAACTTTAACGTAAGGTTTTTAACATTTCAGGAATGCCATAGATTCTTCTATAGGAGTTACTTGTGTAAATTTTTTTTTCTAAATCAAGAGATTCATGCTTTGGTTTTTCTAACTTATAGATTTGTGAGGTAAAAATATCACTTGTTATCACCTCTCCATTAAAATATCTTTCTGATCAAACAATAAAATAAATTTGGCACATGTTTAGTTTATCTGCAGGGCAGAAGTGGAATTTATGTTCTCCTATGGAAACTTTGGTTATGGATTTTCACATCAGGTTAGTTCCCCTCTTTTAAAAATAATTCTACTGCAGCTCTTCAGTTAAATCATCCTCCTGAGCCTCTATCCTTTCCAGTTTGATAAAATCTTTAAAATATTTTTAAAAGAATACCATTTTTCTCTAGCCTAAAGAAAAATGAAACTTTACCATTGTTTGTTTATACATTTTTAAATAATGAGATTTTATTCGAAATGCCTTTATTATAATACTTTTGTGTGTGTGTACACTTACGTAATTGAAAACAAAATTAAGTATTCAAGAAATGAATGTATTTTTATATCTAAAAATAATCATTAAAATAGTCATTGATGTTATTAAGATATTTTGTACTTTAATCACATATAATCCTTTCTCCCCCTGATTATTTCAACATCAACCCTTCTTGATTCATCAAGAGAGTAATATGCCCAAAGAAGGTATCTTCCTAGGTTTAGCCTGCCCCTTTAAATTTACTACATATATCCATGTTGCAGAGAAAATTTTTGTACATTAACCTATATCCTTTTCTTTCATTATGTCCTCAGACCGGATTCCTAGAATGGAAATCATTGTCAGTAATGGCCTTTTCAAGGAATTGTTCTAGAAAAATTGTAGCAACATATATTCTTACCAAGTGTTTGAGAGAAATCTTGATATCTCTGGGTACTGTCACAGCTTTGGGGCATTTATAAATTCAGTCCCATTAGTACTGCAGTTATGTAGGAGAAATGACCTGTATACTTTACATATAATCTTTACTTTTCAGTTTTTGCTATTTTTCATATTCTTGGCTGTTTTTTAATTAGGAATTGAGAGTCGGTACATCAGTCTTATTAAATAAGTCTACTGCTGTGTGTTAACAGGGAAATCCCTGTAAAATGTATTTTGAAATTTTGCCTGTGGTATATTATAATGTTTTTTAATATATTTTGAATCACAGGTAAGTAATATATTGATGAAAGCCACTAGACACGAGCTTTTTTTCTTTTTCCCCTTTCTGCTTTGATTTTTCTTTCTTTTCATTTTGCCTATTTTCTTATCATAAATTAGGCCTTAGAGGGATCCCTAATCAGTCCTAAACTGTGTCACAAAAGGCTTAGTCCTTTTTGTGACAAAGTTTATGAGTACCAAGTTCAGAGATAGGTGTTATATCTGGATATAACATGTAACAATACCATTCTTAGGGAGATAGATCCTTTTGAAATAAGACTGGGCAAATACTGTATTGTTTTATGTAGGTGGACTCTACTAAAAACTAGGAACAAAGGCATTGTAAGGAAAAGAGTGGGAAATTTAATAAAAGTTCTATTTGATTTTATGTCCATGAACTTTTCAGTAACATAGTCCCCTACTTACCTATCATGATAATGTATAAAGAGGACTTGCACTGGAGGAGATAAAGTTGCATTCAAATGTTGGCTCTCATGCCTGTTGGGTAACCCTTGAACAATTACTGATCTTCAGTATTATCTGTAAAATAGGCATAGTTATCTACCTCATAGGATTATTGGGATGATTAAATAATATTAAAGATGCAAAATTATTGGAAGATACTTAGTGCTCAATGTTAATTCTTTCTTCCTCTCTTAATTCCTTTCCTCTTTATATATATCATTTAAGTCCTGGGGGATAGTAGTATTAGGATGAACTGGAATTGTAACTAAATAGTGTTAATATATACCTATTATTTTCCTCAGTTAAAACCTCTTCAGAAAATTATTAAGCCATCTATGTTTATGAATATTGCACCACCTCCAGAAAGAACAGACCCTGTGACGTAAGTGTTAAAGTCTTATTAACGCAGTTATATCATGTGGCATTTAAAATATGTAATCCATTTGATGGATAATTTTGGTTGTCTTAAGACATGGCCAGAATGAACTAGACTCCAAGATAAAGAAAGCAGTGAATTGTTTTGTTTAAGGGGGAAGCCTAAACAAAGCCAAACAGGGTGTAGCCCTGGAGAGAGGAGTTGAGGAGGTCTGGAGATAAGAAAAGAAGAGAAGGGTTGCCAACTTCATGGCTGAAGGAGGGAAGGGAGGGGAAGCCTAACAAGGAAAGTTGGCCAGTGAGATGTTCCTTTTGCAGAAAGAGGTGAGGAACTTTTAAGATCAAGATGCCTAATAGTTGCCAGTTTTCTGCTCTGCAGTATGGTAGCATTACCCCCCACTTCCACACACTCCAGTTGTTATTTCCAAATTTTCAGCAAAAAGCCTATGGTCAAAAAAATGCAATTAGCAGGCCAAAAGTAACTTAACGTATAGTATGTCAATTAGTCTTGCAATTTCAACAGTAAAATTAGATCAAAGAAAAATGAGCACCTGAAAGAGAGATATTTAATCTATGGTGCTATCCAAGAATAAGGAATGGAAAATACTTGAAATGAGATTGAGGAAATTAGGTATAGAATAGGAAATTATATTCTGAAGTGCTGATTTCCTATCAGCACTGGGTATTATCATTAAAAATAAATGTTGTCCATTTGGTATTGGTGATTTGTTGAAATAGCAAAGCTTAATGTTTTTCTTATGTTTATTGATTATTATTTCCTTATTTATCCATTGATTCAATAAACATTTATTGAACGTTTGCAAGGCACTAAAGATACAAAGATAAATGAGGCTTGGGCCCTGCCCTCAAGTAGCTCATGGTTTAATGCAAAGGTAACATGTAAAAAAAATAAGATAATACAAATGAGATGGAGCCCTTCTAGAGGGTAACATAGAGGTCTGGGGGACACAGCCAAGGGGCTTCCCATACTTCTTGGGGGAGTCAGGAGGATCGTATTATCAAGTAAGGATCCACAAAAGAAAGAGTGCTCGATGTAAGACTTGAAAAATGAGTAGTGGTGCATCAGGTTGATTTTGTAAGGACGAGGAGACACATTCCCCAAAGACAGCACATAAGTAAAAGGTGGGAGCCATAAGAGGCTATGTTACAATGGGGAACATTGTAACATACATTCCCCATACAATGGGGAACAGTGAGTAGTTTGTTGTGGGTTGCAAAGCGCATAGGAGCAAGGAAAGGAGCAATGGGAGATGAGCTGAAGCAGTAGTCACGGGCAAGATATGGTGGTCCAGAGGTGAGGCTCTAGAGTCCAGACTACATGGACTCTGCCAGGTACTAGCTGTGTGACCTTGAGCAAGTTACTTCGGCTCTTTGTGCTTCATCTATTGAATGGGATAAAAATAACAGCTACCCAATTGAGTT
The DNA here is from genome assembly GCF_011762595.2 of Tursiops truncatus. NCBI lineage: Eukaryota > Metazoa > Chordata > Mammalia > Artiodactyla > Delphinidae > Tursiops > Tursiops truncatus. Next base: position 33,883,122 of record NC_047040.1, read on the forward strand.
ATTGTAATGATTAAATAAGTTACGTATAAAGCACTTGGAACATGGTAGCAAATAGAATTCTCAGTTGTTAGCTACTTATTAAAGTAATAAATGTTTTATCATCACCATCATCATCACTGTAGGTTTATGCTTCTCAAATGTGAGTAAATTTTACTTTTTTGAGTCCTCAGGGGTGTGTCAGGGCAACACAAAGCACTGGAAGATATGGTGCATCTTTCTGGAGTATTACTTTGCTCAAAGATTTTGAGAGGGAAAATGTTATCTTAAAATTAACATTTATATATTATGCAGTAGAATTAAAAAGTCACAAATTTTCAAGATAACAAAATGATTCCAAGATGTGTGGTTTGTGTCTGATTGCATTAAGTTATACCTCCAGAGACCTTCACTGTCCTCTACCCGCAGGAGTTTTTTATTGGAAAAATTTGGAAGTGCTTCAGATGTAGAACCATTGAAGAATTTTAAGTAGAGGAAGGACCGTGATCAACTTGCATTTTATATGATCCTATCAATAGGATTGAATATGGACAGAAGTAGCTTAGTATTGGATTGGAGGAAGCTGTTGCATTAGTCTACATGAGAGATACTGACAATCTGGACTAGGGCAATAACTTGGTGGGTGTGACAGTTAATTCGGTGTGTCGAACTGACTGGGCCAGGGGGTGCTCAGATATGTGGTCAAATATTATTCTGGATGTTTTGAGTGAGATTAACATTTAAATCAGCAGACTGAGTAAAGCAGATTGCCCTCACTAATGTGGGTGGGCTTCATCGAATCAGTTGAGAGCCCCAATAGACAAAAAATCTGACCCTTCCCTGAGTAAGAGAGAATTCCTCCTGCCTTATTGCCTTTGACTGAAACATTGGCTTTTTCCTGCCTTCGGACTTGAATGGAAGCATCAGCTCTTCCTGGATCTTGAGTCTGCAGACTTTTGGACTAGAACTATGCACCATTGGCTCTCCTGGCTCTCTAGCTTGACCCACTCATCTTGCAGATCTTTGGACTTGTCAGCTTCCATAATCACTTAAATTAATTCCCTATAATGAACTTCTCTCTGTCTTTCTCTTTCTCCCCCTCTCTCTCCATCTTATTGGTTCTGTTTCTCTGAACAGCTCTTACTAATACAGATTTTGATACCGAGTGTGACTCTAGAGAAACAGAAGATTAAGGACAAGTTTTCTGAATTGGTTCTGGGGTTTGTGGAATTAGCTCTCTAATCCGATTATAGATTTAAAGACTCTAATGACTCTATTTCTAGTGGTAAAGATACACTGATAGTCCATGGCGTGATCTGGCAATAGCGATGTGAAAAATATCACCCATTGGATACCCCTAATCAAAGCAAAGAAGCAAAGATATGGGTGACTATATATATGATACTTTCAAACATTTTTGTCAAACTAATGAATATAATGAATTGGCTGGGTATTCCTAATGTTGATGGACAAAGGTGAGAAAAGAATGAGCTCAAGGATTCAAATTCCCAGCTCAAGCATTGTGTAAATGACCTGAAATCTTCCATGTATGCCCTGCAGGAGACCCTTATCTCCTATAGCCATAATGCTAAGATTGCTGAAAACCGAAGCCAGAATTTCATCCTGCCGCTGCCTGAATTACAACGCAAATTGAGCTCCCAGCCTCACAGGGTGTCTACTGTTAAAGTGAGGATATTGGTTGGGAATAAGTGGGACCCTTAAATTTGGGATGGGAAAATAGGAGAAGACTCTGATGAAGCTGGGGATGCTGAGCCCATAAATTCTGATATATCTGCTTTGCCAGGTGAAGTGACCTCTCAAACCCCAGTGGAAGAGACCTCTCCACCCCCAGCAAAAGTGGTAGTGGCCTTTCCACCCCATCTGAGGGGATTAACCCTGCATTACTTGAAGAAGTAGTAATGGCCTCTTCTGAGGCAGTTGCCATGCAAGACGATGTTGATTCTCCTCAAAACTCACCCCCACAGACCCCCCTTTGCTTCTAGGCCTGTAACTAGACTCAAGTTCCAGCAAGCCCCTAAAGGTGAGGTTCAAAGTGTGACCCACGAGGAAGTACACCACACTCCAAAAAGAACTGCTTGAGTTTTCTAATTTATATATATAAAAATCCGGGGGGGCTTCCCTGGTGGCGCAGTGGTTGAGAGTCCGCCTGCCGATGCAGGGGACACGGGTTCGTGCCCCGGTCCGGGAAGATCCCACATGCCGCGGAGCAGCTGGGGCCGTGAGCCATGGCCGCTGAGCCTGTGCTCCGCAACGGGAGAGGCCACAACAGTGAGAGGCCCGCGTACCGCAAAAAAAAAAAAAAAAAAAAAAAAAAAATCCAGGGAACATGTGAGGGTATGGGGATATTAAAGGTATGGGATAATGGTGGCAGGATCATAAAGTTGGATCATATCGAATTTATGGATATGGGCTCACTAAGCAGAGATTCTACATTTAATTTGCAGCTTGGGGAGTTACAAAGGACTCTAACACTTTGTTGGTTACTGAAACATGGACCAAAAGGTAGCCCACTGTGAGTGGATTGAAAATGCCAGGTCTACTTTAGTTTAATGTAGAGGAAGGAATTCAAAGGTTTAGGGAGATTGTACTGTTAGAGTGGATTTGTCATTTAAGACCTACTTATTCACCCTGGGAGGCTCCAGAAGACACACCTTTCACCATGACTGTGACAAATAAGTTTGTGAGGGAATCCCCACCCTTGAAGAGCCCTGTGATTGCTCTTCTCTGTAGGCCAGTGGGAACTGCAGTCACTGAACTGGAAAACCTAAATGAACTGGGAGGAATTGGATCCTGAAGTGGCAAGGGTGAGTGTGGTTACTGTGATGGACAGCAGGGTCAAAGCAGCAACCACAATCGTCTGATTCATGTAGACCTATGGCATTGGCTGGTTGATCATGATATTCCTAGAAACAGAATATACAGGAAGCCTGCTAAATTCTTACTTGATCTGTATCAGCAGAAAAGTTCTAGGTCAAATGAACAAAAGTCTAACCTAAATCATAAAAGCAGAGGTCCTCAGTCAGTTCCCAGTTTGAACCAGTTTACAGACCCAGAACCCTTTGAATAAAGGGGAAGCCTGATCCCCTTGAGGAGAGACCTCAGTACAGTGCCAAAAATTATGTTAATCTTTCTCCCAGCATTCCCCCAAAGGAACTACAGCCTTTTACCAGGGTAACTGTGCATCAGAGAAAAGGAAATAGAGTTTTCAGAGACTACTGGACCCTGGCTCTGAATGGACACTAATTCCAGAAGACCCAAAATGTCACTGTTGTCTACCAGTTAGAATAGGGGCTTATGGAGGTCATGTGGTCAATGGAGTTTTAACTCTGATTCATCTCATGGGGGCCCCAGTGGGTCCCCAAACCCATCCTATAGTTATTTCCCCAGTTTCAGAATGCATAATTAGAATATATGTATTCAACAGTTGGTGAATACCTTCCCTGTCCTGTGGAATGAGGGATATTACAGTGGAAAAGACTAAATGGAAGCCACTAGAGCTACCACTAAGAGTAAACCAAAAGCAATACCTGGAAGGATTTCAGAGATTAGTGCCACCATAGGGATTTGAAAGGTGCAGGGATGGTGGTTTCCATCACAACCCCATTCAACTCACTTATCTGGCCTGTGCAGAAAAGAGATGTATCTTGGAGAATGACAGTAGATTATCGTAAGCTTAACCAGGTGGTGACTCCAAATGCAGCTGCTGTACCAGTTTGCAGTTTCATTGCTTGAGCAAATTAACACACCCCCTGGTACCTGATATGCATCTCTTGATCTGGCAAATGCTTTTTTCTCCATACTTGTTAGTAAAGACCATCCAAAACAGTTTTATTTCCACAGGCAAGGCCAGCAGTATACCTTCACTGTCCTACCTCAGAGATACATCACTCTCCAGCCCTATGTCATGATATAGTAGACAGGAATCTTGATTACTTTCTCTTGTATAAGATATCACACTCACCCTTACAGTAATGACATTATGCTGATTGGACCTAGTGAGCAAGAAGTGGCACTATTCTAGACTTATTGATAAGATATTTGCATGTCTGAAGGTGGGAAATAAGTCTGATAAAATTCGAGGGCTTTCTACCTCAGTGAAATTTTAGGGATCCAGGTATGGGGCTTGTCAAGATATTCCTGCTGAGGTGAAGGGTAAGTTGTTGTATCTGGGCTCTCCTACAACCAAAAAAAGAGGCATAACACCTAGTGGGTCTCTTGGGTTTTGGAGGCAACATATTCCTTTGGATGTGCTACTCTGGCCCATTTACTCAGTGACCTGGAAAAAATATTTATATGTATGTTTTTCTTCCCTCTCATCTCCTTATCATGTAACGTAATATATATTTCCTTTATATCATAATATTTAAGTATTGTTAACCTTACATCATAGTTATTTAAGTTCCAGGATATTAAGGAGAAGAGTAAACATCACTCAACGACTTTACATCCTTTTCTGGGGAAGGGGCTAGTGAGTTTTGGCTGTATGTATACAGGAGAGTTGTATCATGTAAGGTTAATTATGACCTTGTTATTGTTTTCATTTGGAGATTAAGCATGTTGTAAGATGTTTATGGGTACCAAGTTGACAAGGGGTGGACTTGTGATGGTTAGTTTTTTGTGTCAACTTGACTGAGCCATGAGATAGAGATTTGGATCTAGAGATAGGGAGAGAGGTCTGGGCTCAAACACTTTCTAATTCTCCTTAGAACTTCAGGTCCTTCTCTTCTTTCCCATCTCTGCTACCCATGATCTTAGTAGTAAGAGTACCCAAGAGGTCACTCTCGCAGTATTTCTGCCTTCTGTCTTCTTTCCTAGCTCTATCCTCTAGTGGTCCAATATGGATAGGTGAGCTTACAGTGTAAAAGAGAGTGATTCAAAAGTGATAGCTAACACTGATTTTAGAAGTGGACTTTTGTATAATTTTAACTTTATTACCATTTTCCAGAAATGTTATTATACCACAACGAATAGAATATCCAGCATTCTTATCCCCAGACCTGAATGTTTCGGTTGGGGTGCCAACTACAGCATCCCAATCCAACCAGCCATCTGTAGTACGACTTGAAAAACTTCAGCAACAACCCCGGGCAAGGTAAAAAACAAAAACAAAACAAAACAAAAAGATTTTCATCTTATTTATGTGTTATTTATATATTAATTTTTCCTTTGAGACATAGGCTTGCTATTGGTCCAGAAACCTTCATCATGATGATATTATGGGTTCAGTGTTTGTTTTAAAAAGTCAATGATCTGGCAAGAAAAGGGGTGAGAACATATTAATATGGGAGAAAGTATAATACTTTCTCTGCCTCTTCACTCAACAATATAGTCTATAGGTCTCTTATACTCTTTTCTGTATTTCCCATCTTTTATCTCTAGGCTTTAGATATTTTCTTCTGACCTGTCTTATAATCATTGGTTCTTTCTTCTTTGTCTCTTATCTACTGTTAAGCCAATTGAGTTCTTAATCTCAGTTATTTCCTTTTGTTATGGAATTTTCATTTACTTCATAGTTCCACTTCTCTACCAAAATCCTCAGTCTTATCTTTTAATTCTTTGAACATATTAATCATTGTATTTCAAAGTTCATCTCTGATAACTTGGTTATTTGGATTTCCTATAAGTCTATACCTATTGTTGGTTTTTTTCTCAGAGTTTTTAGTCAAATCTTATGTTCTCATATGCCTAGTTGTTTTCATCAAGTGCCAAACATTGTATTTGGAAATCTGTAGAACTGATTTGAGGCTCTTGATTATACATTTTTACAGATAATACATACATTTGCATCTGGCAGCCAGCTAGCCTAGGAACACTAGCAATCCCAGATCACCTTAATTCAATTGAGGTGAGACTGAAATGATTTGGGCTCTAGTTCCTGTGGGCATTAGTCTTTTTCTGGTTTACTCTTATTCTTAACATCAAGGCCGGGACTAGTGAGAGGCAACCAGGGTACAATAGTTAAGGAGGCACTTATTCTTGGCGTATAGCCCTCTAGGGCCCCAACTGAAAGCCTAGGTGCTTACCGTGGCTTCTCATCCTTAACAGGGGCTGAACTCTGGTTTTTGTTCCCTCATTCTTACATATTTCTCTCAAAGCTCTTAACTCTTGTCCACCTCAAATGCCTTGAAGGAAAATGGCTCCAAATTATGGGCTCAGAGTCTCCAGACTTCCTTTCTGTCTGGCATCTTGGATTTGCAAATTCTTGCTGCCTTTATAACTGACTGATGCTTCCAAAGAAAACATTTTAAAATACTTTGTCAGCTTTTTCAGTTGTGCAGTGAGATGGTCTGAAATAATCGAGTCCATCATTGCCAGAAACGGAACTCCTAAAATTTTAAAAATGGTGTTTATGTATATGCATATTTTACTCAAACTTATAAATTAATTCATAAACATTGAGTTGAGTGATCAAGGAACCCCCTTTTCTCCTAGTCCTATGTTTTATTCTTTCAATAACATTTATTTATTTATTTATTTTTATTGGCGTATAGTTGATTTATGTTGTGTTAGTTTCAGGTGTACAGCGAAGTGAGTCAGTTATATATATACATATATCCACTCTTTTTTAGGTTCTTTTCCCGTATAGGTCATTACAGAGTATTGAGTAGAGTTCCTTGTGCTATATACAATAGGTCCTTACTAGTTATCTGTTTTATACATAGTAGTGTATATATGTCAATCACAATCTCCCAATTTATCTCTCTCCCCCCTCCCCTCTGGTAACCATAAGTTTGTTTTCTACATTTGTGACTCTATTCCTGTTTTGTAAATAAGTTCATTTGTACCATTTTTTAGATTCCACATAATATTTATTTATTTTTATTTCAGTTCTATTGAGATATAATTGACACACAGCACTGTATAAGTTTAAGCAGTACTTAATGATTTGACTTACATACATCATGAAGTGATTATCATGATAAGATTACCAAATATCCATGATCTCATATAGATTCAAAATAAAAGAAAAAGAAAAAAGATTTTTCCTTGTGATGAGATCTCTTAGGATTTACTCTCATAACAGCTTTCATATATAACCTATAGCAGTGCTAATTATGTTAATCATGTTGTACACTGAATGCCTAGTACTTATTTATCTTACAACTGGAAGTATGTACCTTTTGACCACCTTCATCCAATTCCCCTTTCCTCACCCCCTGCCTCAGGTAACCCCAAATCTGATCTCTTTTTTCTATGAGCTTGTTCTTTCATTTTTTGAAGTATTATTGACCTACAACACTATATTGTTCCTGGTGCACAACACAGTGACTTAACATTTCTATAAATTACAAAATGATCACCATGATAAGTCTAGTTACCATCTGTCAGCAAAGGTATTACATTATTTTTGACTATATTCCCCATGCTTTACATTTCATCCCCGTGATCCATTTATTTTGTGACTGGAGGTTTGTACCTCTTAATTTCCCTTACCTATTTCACTCCTCTTCCGCTCCCCTCCACTCTGTTTGTTCTCTTTGTCTATGATTCTGTCTCTGATTTGTTTCTTCATCTGTTTTGAATTTTAAATTCCACATATAAGTGAAATCATACAGTACTTGTCTTTCTATGCCTGACTTGTTTCAGTTAGCGCTGTACCTTTTTTGTTGCAAATGGCAAGATTTCATTCTTTTTATGGCTAATGATACACCATTGCATATGTGTGTGTGTGTGTGTGTGTGTGTGTGTGTGTGTGTATATATATATATATATATATATATATATATATACACACACACCACATCTTCTTTATCCATTCATCTATCAGTGGGCACTTAGGTTGCTTTTGTATCTTGGCTATTGTGAATAATGCTGCAGTGAACATAGGGATGCATATATCTATTTAAATTAGTGTTTGTGTTTTCTTTGGAAAAATACCCAGAAGTGGAATTGCTGGATTGTATGGTAGTTCCATTTATAATCTCTTGAAGAACCTCCATACTGTTTTCCATAGTGGCTGCCCCAATTTACATTCCTGTCAACAGTGCAGGAGGGTTCCCTTTTCTCCACACCCTCACCAACACTTGTTATTTGTTGTCTTTTGATAATACCTATTCTGACATTCTGTGAGGTGATATCTGATTGTGGTTTTGATTTGCATTTCCCTGATGATTACTGATGTTGAGCCTCTTTTTGTGTCTGTTGACCATCAGTATGTTTTCTTTGGAAATGTGTATGTTCAGGTCCTTTGCCAATTTTTTTCTCAGATTGTTTGCTTTTTTGATGTTGAATTATGTGAGTTCTTTGTATATTTTGGATAATAACCCCTTATCATATTGTTTGAAAATACTTTCTCCCATTCAGTAAGTTGGCTTTACATTTTGTTGATGGTTTCCTTTGCTGTGCAAAAGTTGGAAGTTTAATTAGGTCTTATTTGTTTATTTTTGCTTTTGTTTCCCTTGTTGGAGGAGACATATCCAAGAAAATATCGCTAAGACCAATGTCAAAGAGTGTACTGCCTGTGTTTACTTCTAGAGTTTTATGGTTTCAGGTCTGACATTTATGTCTTTAATCCATTTGTTTATTTTTTGTATGTGGTATGAGAAAGTAGTCCCATTTGATTGTTTTGTATGTAGCTGTCCAGTATTCCCAGCACGATTTACTAAAGAGACTGTCTTTCCCCCATTGTATGTTCTTGCCTCCTTTGTCGTAAATTAATTGATCATGTAAGTATGGGTTCTCTTCTGAGCTCTTAAGTCTGTTCTATTGATTTATGTGTCTGTTTTTGTGCCAGTACCATACTATTTTAATTACTGTAACTTTGTAGTGTAGTTTGAAATCAGGGAGTGTCGTATCTCCAGCTTTGTTCTTCTTTCTCAAGATTGTTTGGGTAATAAGGGACTTCTGTGTTTCCATACAAATTTTAGAATTATTTGTTCTAGTTCTGTGAAAAATGTCATTGTTATTTTGATAGGGATTGCATTGAATCTGTAGATTGCCTTGGGTAGTATGGTCATTTTAAAAAATACTAATTCTTCCAACCCATGAGCAAAGTATATTTTTCTATTTGTTCATATCATCTTCAATTTCTTTCATCAGTATCTTATAGTTTTCCAAATACAGGTCATTGACCTCCTTAGTTAAATTTATTCCTAGGTATTTTATTCTTTTTGATGTGATTGGAAATGGGATTGTTTCCTTAATTTCTCTTTCTGAAACACAGCTGATTCCTCTTTTTTTTGATGTTTGACAATGAATTCTTTAATTGAAGTATAGTTGATTTACAATATTATGTTAGTTTCAGGTCTACAGCATAGTGATTCAGTATTTTTATAAATTATACTTCATTAGAAGTTATTACAGGGACTTCCCTGGTGGTCCAGTGGTTAAGACTCCATGCTTCCATTGCAGGGGATGCAGGTTCAATCCCTGGTTGGGGAACTAAGATCCTGCATGCTGTGTGGCATGGCCAAAAAAATTTTTTTTAATTAAATTTTAAAAAGTTATTACAAAATAATGGCTATAATTCCCAGTAATGTACAATGTATCCTTATTGCTTATCCATTTTATACATAGTAGTTTGTATCCTTTAATTACATACCCCTATTTTGCCCCTCTCTTCTTCCCTCTCCCCACTGGTAGCCACTAGTTTGTTTTCTGTATCTGTGAGTCTGTTTCTGTTTTGCTAGATACATTCATTTTATTTTTTAAATTCTACAAATAAGTGATATCATACAGTATTTGTCTTTCTCTTTCTGATTTATTTCTCTAAGCATAATATTCTCTAGGTCCACCTATGTTGCTGCAAATGGCAGAATTTCATTCTTTTTTATGGCTGAGTAATATTCCATTGTGTGTATGAATAAATCTTTTTTTGTCCATTCTTCTGTTGATGGACACTTGAGTTGCTTCTATATCTTGGCTGTTGTAAATAGTGCTGCTGTGAACATTGAAGTGCATGTATCTATTCAAATTAGGCTTTTCACTTTTTCTGATTTATACTCAGGAGTGGAATTGCTGGATCATATGGTAGTTCTATTTTTAGTTTTTTTGGGACCCCCCATATTGTTTTCCATAGTGGCTTCACCAATTTATATTCCCACCAACAGTGTGAAAGGGTTCCCTTTTCTCCACATCCTCACCAACGTCTGTTATTTGTAAACTATTTGATGATAGCCATTCTAACAGGTGTGAAGAGATATCTCGTTGTTTTGATTTGTATTTCTCTGATAGTGATATTAAGCATTTTTTGTGTGTGTGTTAGCCATCTGTATATCTTCTTTGGAAAAATGTCTACTCAGGTCTTCTGCCCATTTTTTGACTGGGTTGTTTGTTTTTTGATATTGAGTTATATGAGCTGTTTATATATTTTGGGTTAACCCCTTCTGGCTAGTCATATCATTTGTTCAGTTATTGTATTCTTCAGCTCTGTGATTTCTCTTTGGTACTTTCTTATATTTTCTATCTCTTTGTTGAAATTCTCACTTTGTTCATACATTTTTCTTCTGACCTTGATGGGCATCTTTATGACCATTATTCTGAATTCATTATCAGGTAAGTCACTTATCTCTGCTTCATTAATGTCTGTTTCTAGAGTTTTATCTTGTTCTTTTGTTTGGAACTTATGTTTCTGGAGTTTTATTTTATTCCTTTGCTTAAGACTTATTCCTCTCTTACTTCATTTTCCTTGACTCTCTGTGTTGGTTTCTGAACATTAGATAAAACAACCACCTCTCTAAGTTTTGATGTTGTGGCCTCATTGTAGGAAAGGAACCTTACCATCAGCCCAGCCCAAGTTCTTGGTTGTCCCTCAAACCTTTGTGATGGTCCAAGTCACCTTGTTTGTTCTTAGTCACCCTCCCAATAGTTGAGGGCGTGTCAAGACTTGTCAGTATCCCAAAGGGGAGATCTCAGTCAGCACCTAGATTCAGGCTGATTGGAAGCTGAACCCCCAGGCAGATGCTGGGAAAGTATGTAGTTAGAGCCCTTTCAGGGACAAACTGGAAGACTTTTTTTTCCTCTTCCCTCTGTGCTGGGCCTGTTTGTATAGTCACAGGGTTGGTGGTGCACCTGCACCCATTAAAACTGCTTCTTTGTGTACTATAGTCCTGTAGACTGGTAACTGCAAACCCTGTTGACTGTGACATCAGGCAATCTGGGGGCCTGTGCCTTGGGTGGCAGCCACAGAATCCGGGGTGCCAGTTGTATCTACAAACATTTCCTTGGAGATACTGGTGATCTGGATCAGGCTAGAGGGAGAAGAGAGATGCAGTGTCTGCTGGCTTCCCTGGTTTCCAGGGAGGATTGCAGTCAGCCCCTAGAAGCATGCTAAATTAGAAGCCTGACCCTCAAACATTAACTTTTACAGAATGTGAGTGGGCTTCTCTTGGGGAAAGACTGGGAGATGGACAGTTTTTGCCTACTCTGTGCTGAGCCCTTGGCAAATAACCATGGCAAGTCCTAGAGAACCCATTAAGAACTATTTCTATTTTGTTTTAACCTTGAGGGTCTCATGGTCACAAGCTAGGTGTGACCTAGCTAGGTGTTTTGGGGCCCTGTCCCTCAAGTGGCAGTCTTGAAAGTTGGAGCACTCATTGTGGGGTCCAAACCTTTCTCTCCTCAAAGAGATGCTGGGAATTGGAAGTTCCTTCCCAATTGTATGACATGGTGCCAGGGTTAGGTTTATGATGAGAGTGTGTCTCAGCCTTTCCTACCCATTTGCTGTGGGTATTTTCTCATTCGTCCAGTGTTTAGGAGTTGCTCAGCTATTTCTGGATTTCTTTCAGCAGGAATTGCTCCTTGTACAACTATAGATTTGGTGTATCTCTGAGAGGAGATGAATGAGTTCAGGAGCCTCTTCACCATCTTGGACTGGAATCCACAAATTTCTTCAGTTCTTGGCTTAGTAGAACACACCTGGATCCTTATAATGCTTCTCCATTCAGAGTGGCTCCCTGAGCTCCACCTGCAGAACCTCGACTTCTTTGGCTTCCAGTGACAGCAATGGCTGTTGCTCTGCCTTCTCTTGAGTGGCAGCACCACCCAACCCCCTTCTTCCTAGCAGAATGGGTCCCCTTCTCCTCCTTCTGCTCACTGACTCCCATGTATCTTTGTTGTGTGTTTCTGCAATCTAAGAATGTTATTTTGATCCTTATTATCTTCTTATAACCACTTTGGAATTTGGCCCTGATAATTCTCTGTTGCTCAATTTTATATGAAATTAATTTTCCTGAATTTTTTGTAGAAGCTTGTTTCCGAAAGCTTTTCTAGCTTCACAGAGCTCCCACTTCTGAAGTTTTTATTTGGTGTTTAAATATACAGTGACCTTCTTTCAAGGTTTTCTGAGGCCCTGTCCCTAAGTAGAGACCTGGCTGGTCAGTTTTGAGCATTCTCAGTGGTTAGACTACTCCAGTCCTTTAATTCTTATCATGAATGGTTTGTACTCACCCACTATTAGAATGAGTAAAACCCTCCCAGTTTCAACTGCTATTCTCAGGCTGGCTGGCTGTGCTTTCTTGTGACCACCTGTTGGCTCTTTGGGGTTCTCTTATTCTCACATTCATCAGATGCCCCTTTTATACCTGTTGCTTTCTCCCATATATTCACTGATACCATGAAGGTTTTATGTATATGGGGTTAATAGGGAAACCTTGTCACATGGTTTTGTAAATGTTGCCTATAAGTTTCTGTGTTTGCTACCTAGATACTCTGAATGTTTTTATGTAGATATTTGGGAGGATTCAAAAACTATGCTACTTCTGCTTTCATCATCTTCTTGGAATTTTCCTTTTTAGCTAAACTTTCATATTCATAATAACTTATTTGTGGTTTCATTTGGGGGAATTTATTTACACAATCATACCATCTACAAGTAATAACAATTTTCTTTCTTTGTTCCCAATCCTTAATCTTTAGTTTTGTTTTCTTGTCATTCTATGCTGGCTGGAAGCTCCAGTCAATGTCTGTTATAAATGGTGAGGGTGGACATCTTTGTTTTGTTCCGGATCTTTCATGGCAATGCTTCTAGCATTTAATAGTCAAGCACATTATTTATATAGGTTTTTTGGTTGATGTCCTATACCAGATTAAGTAAATTATTCCATTCTGTTCCTAGTTTTCTAAGAGTTTTCTATTTTAATCATGAATGGCTGTTGGATTTTGCCAAATTATTTTTCTCTTTTAATCAGTTAAATTGTATTTAAATTAAACATTCTGTTATTAATGTCAAAATATCCTTATATTCCTGGGATAAAGCCAACTGGTTCATGGTATATTATCTTTTCCTTATACCACTACATTTTTTGTACTAAAATTATATTTTATTTGTAACATTTGCATCTATGTTTGTGAATGAGATTAGACTAATTTTCCTTCTTTGTAATGTCCTTGTTATGCTTTATTGTCAAGGTCATAGTGTCCTAATGAAATGAATTGAGAAACATTTCCTCTTTTCCATTTAATTCTTGTCGATTATATTTTTAGATTATGAAAGCCTTTTGAAATTTGGATTAAAAACTAAATTCCTATCTTTTCATTTGTTTTATTGCAGAGGATATCATATATGTGTTGAATAATTTATAAAATATGTATATATAGTTTAAATGAGAGCAATATATATAGAATAATTTCTTAAATATGTATGTATAACTTAAATAAAGATGAGACCATTGCCTAGATATTTACAATTCGAGTTAAGAAATACAACATTACCAATATTATAATGTGTTTTGTGTGCCCTTATGAGATTACATCCCTCTCCCCAACTCTCCCCAGGTAACTACTATCCTGATTTTTGTTGTAATCATTCCTTTTCCTATGTGTCCTTAAACAATATATTGCTGGTTTTCTTCTTTAAGGACTTTTTATAAATGTATTATACTGTATGTGTTGTTCTTTGCTTCATACCATATATATTCTTCTGTCACTTTTTAAATCTGTAACTGATTTTTCTTTAGGCTAGAAAAAATGAAAAAAGAATATAGACGTCTGAGTACATGGATAGAAAAAGCTAGCTATTTAAAAGGAGTTCTTACCCCAAGATTGGAACGTAAAGAAACTAAGGTAATTGACATAATACATTCTTCCATACATAGATTTTTAGTTTAAAATTACGATAAGTAAAAATAATGATCAGATATTGTTTATTTGTTCTCTCTCTATAAAATGCTACTCATAGTTCATGCACGTTCCTATTTTGATAATGTGACATTCAATAAATATTGATTAATAATTTATAAGGTTTAGTTTTTAACAGCTTTGTTGAGATATAATTCACATACTATACAGTTCATCCATTTAAAGTGTACAATTCAGTGACCCTAAGTATATTGACAGAGTTGTGCTTCCATCGCTACAATCAGAGAACATTATCATCACCCCAAAAAGAAACCCCATACCTCTTAGCCTATACCCTCCAAACCCCTCATGCCCTGCTAGCCCTAGATGACAACTAATGTACTTTATATCTCTAAAGATTTTCTTGTTCTAGATATTTCATATAAATGGAATCATACAATATATGGTCCTTTGTGACTTGATTCTTTCACTTAGTATAGTGTTTTTAAGGTTCATCACTATTGTAGCATGTATCGATACTTCATTTCATTTCATTGCCAAATAATATTTCATTGTTTGGATATACTACATTTTTTTATCTACTCATCAGTTGATGGACATTTGGTTGTTTCCACTTTTTAGCTATTATGTATAATGCTGCTATGAACATTCATGTGCAGTTTTTGTGTGCATGTATGTTTTTAATTCTCTTGGGTATATACTTAGGAGTGGAATTGCTGGATCATATCATAATTCTGTTAACTTTTTCAGAAACTACCAAACTGTTTGCCACAGCAGCTGCACAATTTTACATTTAACCAGCAATGCATGAGGGTGCCATATCTCCTACAACACTTGTTATTTTCCTTTTTAAAAAAAATTTAATTATGGCCATCCTAGTGGGTTTGAAGTGGTATTTCATTGTGGTTTTGATTTGCATTTCTTTAATGACCAATGATGTGAACATCTTTTTGTGTGAATACTGGCCGTTTGTATATCGTCTCTGAATAAATTTTTATTCATATCTTTTGCTGATTTTTTAATTAGGCTATTTGTATTTTTATTGTTGAGTTGTAAGAGTTCTTTATATATTTTGGATACTAGACCCTTATCAGATATAAAAGTAAGATTTACTATTTAGAAGTACTATCTAATCTATACATTTTGACCTGGCAGTAAAAGATTCATAGGGATTTCAGTGAATAGATAAAACATTGACTAAAATCACAGCTTTGAAATGGTAGTCATAACATATTGATATATTCATGTTTTTCAATGCCTCTGAGATAATTGGGCAGGATTGTGCTGCGATAAGATAAATTGATTAGCATTTGCTAATACAGAATTAGTATTTTAGGAAAATTTTGCAGGGCTTTTCATTAAAGGGACTCTGAACTTTGGGTTCTCATTGAAAAATCAGTATTTTATAAGAGCCAGTGGTCACTCCACCTTATAATTCTTCTTGGAATTTTATAAAGATCCACATCACTTTGCAACTGATAGACCATAATGTATTCCAATAAAAAAGTGATCTGTTTCCCGGGGGTATCCTCTTATACCACTTGAAGTTAAACATTATGTCATTTGTCTTGTAATCTTTTTCTGTCATGCATTCATCATTCAGAAACTCTATCAATTCTTGGGTCTTCTCTTCCTGGACCATTAACTCCTAGCCAGGGTGTGCCTCTCTTTAAAACAGTACTGTTTGCTTTTCTCACAAACCCATATTCTTCTTGTCTTCTGTAAATTTTTAAAAAGTATTTTAAAAAGTTATGAAAGCAGGAAAAAATAATTTAGCTCTTTAAACATTTCTCCAATATGTTTTTTTCTTCTAGGAAAGTAATACCAATGAGATACTTGAAAGCCAATTGGAAGAGAGACCTACAGATACCGTAACATCAGGTTAAGAAACTAATTTACCTTTTTGTATTTATTATTAAGATAATTAAAACAGGGTGGTTATATCACAAAAAGAAAACTAGCAATCTGCTTTAAGTATACTTCATTTTTTGTTAGGGAATAAAAATACATTTCATTATAGTTTTGGTATATAGTATTTATTTTGTAACACTCCAAAGAAAATACTTAGACCCAATTAAGAGTTATTTTTATTTTTAATAGTCCTTTCCTCTTTAAGAGCAAGGAAAATGTTAAATCTTACCTATAATCTATGACAAGGTATTTTTGTTAAACATTGTTAACTGTAGAGCTATTGGTCTTTTTTATGTGGAGGATGTGTGTATGCACGTGCGTGTGCGTGTATGTGTGTAAGAGAAAGGGAGGAGGAGAGAGAGCAGGACAGGAAATTAAATTAACATTAAATGTGAGAACTTTGCACAAATTATCAGTAAGATATTTAATTAATAGAAGATACTGTTCATGCAGTCTTTAAGAAAAATCTCTCTTAAGAGATTCATTTAGAAAGTAAGTTAAAATAGATGCATAATACTCTATCTTTAAAATCTTGGATTCTGCTGGTGTGGATTAATGATTTATTTTTATAAGACTGGCCACAGGTTACTTCTCTAATTCTACTTCCCCAGCTACCTCAGGCTTTGATATATTCATTTCTTAACCTCTGAGGATCAACCAGCCTAGCAGAGCTATTTCATCTTTAATCTACTCTTTCACTGAAAGAGTTTTAGGTTGTAGGAAAATCACAACTTCCCTCTTCAATATTGCTGTTGAATATTGGAGGTTAACCTCTCTCACACACTGGTGGTTACTATTTTTTTTTTTTTTTTTTTTACTTTTTTTCACTTATCCACGGAGTTTATTTCAAGTCCCATTGGATCCTCTAGTGACTTCTTTCCTTTTGGCATTCCAGTGGCTCCCTGTAGTTACAGCTAACATTTACTGATCACTGAGTTCCAGGCACATTACTTGGATTATGTAACTCAGTACTCAGAGCAGTCAATCGAGGGTGCTATTATTATTTATCCACATATTTACAGATGAGAAAACTGAGGATCAAGTCAATGAGAGGTGACACAGCCATTAATTTGAACCTAGTCTATTTGACCCAAGAACTCAAGCATTTAACCACATTGCTGCTCCCATTGTATATACTTGTAACATACCTATAAGATAAGCTATCACTAATCTATTTTACATGTGAGAAAACCAAGCCTCAGAAAAATGAGCTGACAGCAGTCATGCAGCTAATAATGACCTTAATAATTTTTTTTTTACTAGACTTATGCATCCCTTTGTATCTCAATTATTTATTCCCTTTCCCTTTTAGAATTTTCTTTTTTGTTTGCTAAATACGTATTCTTTATATTTCTAGGAAAACTTTACAAGTGCTTCAGTTAGCCTCTCTTGAATGGTCCTATTTTTTCTGGTTACATACAACTTTACTCTTTTTTTCCAATCCCAACCTTATCACTGACCATCTGGGATTTATTTTTATTTCCTCTTGACTTTTAGTAAAATATAGTACATGCCTGTTTTTATGTCTTATATTGAGGGATCTGAAATCTTATCATTTTATACATGTTTTCACTTCATCTCCACACTTGTTCATTTACTCCTCCATCTTCCCAGAGATTCATCAGCCTGTTTTTACTAAATATGTAGTGTTTATGTTTGAATAACTGCTTTGATTTAAATTGCTCTTATTCTTGGTGAGAAAAACTGTACTATTTTATTAATGCATATAAATAATGTTTATTTTTATATATAATAAAATACTTTTATGAATTTCTTAACAGATATCCTTCGTATAAAGGAAGAAGCTGAAACTCTTCCAAGTGAGGTAAGGGAACTTGAAAGAGAACTTCGAATAGTTACTATTTTATAAAGGGATGAAATATTTGTAAATGGAGAAATATTTATAGATGGAAAGAAGAAAGCACTCAAGAAGTTATTCAAGTTTTCATGGTTATTTCTGTTACAACAATATCTGTACAGTGTTACACGATTTATTTAATTTAAATTACGCTATTAAAAGGGAAGTTTCAGTATCAAATAGTAACATTTTAAAGTACATATGAATATAGGGGACAAAAGGTGTTTATGAACAGAAGGAGGGAAACAAGTAAAAGAAAGCATAAAGTTCTGCACTTAGAAATGGATGCCACAGACCTAACTACATTCTTTACTTTTTCTCTATAATACAGCTGTGTATTCTCTGTAATGTATAATCTCCAAAGTAATAGTCTGTATTTTATAAATAGAAATAGAGTTCACATAATATTATTTGCTTTTTAGCTTTTACAGAAGGTATTAATTCCGTAAGGCAGTGGACCCCTATGTAAACCAATAAAATATAAAAGATTATTCCATACTGCTTGACAAATAGGATTTAATGATTTCTATTCTTGGGCCAGTGGCTCCCAAAATACCAATTGAAGAGTCAGTATGTTCTGTTTTGCACAATCCAAAGAGAGAGAAAAAAAGACAATATAGAGAATTTCTCATACAGCTAAACTTACTTGGCTTAACAGACTTAACAGTCCTTTCTTTTATGATACTATTCTTTGTACTATTTTGCTATTTAAATTTCCTTTATTTTACCATATTATTGTGATTTTTTATGATATTGTTCTTTGTGCTATTTTGCTATTAAAGTTTCCTTTGTTATGGTATATTGGTGATAGTATAGTAACAGTAAAATGTCAGACCCCTTGGTTTTCTTCTCTGAGATGCTGATGATTTATACAATATGAATATATGAGAACCACTAGTTTATAATGCAGTATGATCATTTTTATGGATAATATCCTATAGTCCATGGTATCAGGCAAGTAGAGAATTTCTCAACTCTTCTAATAAGGAATGTAATAATTTACAAATATTGATGGTAACTTGTTATAATAAAGGATAAAAGTACAAATGATGTTAAGTCCGATTTTGTTAGTTTTAAATATTTTCTAGTTGATAATGATTAATAGGTAGCTTGTCTTATTGATACATTTTCTAGTTACTGGATAATGAGGATAAGAAAGGCCTGACTCTGCCAACTTTGAACCAGTCGGGTGAAGATGATTCAAATGTTGTTGCTCCTAAAAGTGACATGTCAACAAAGGAAACAGATACTCCATTGCCCACTATTCCTAGGCTGACGTTAGCAGAAGAGGACGAAATACCACCTTTAGAGGAACACCAGCAAGAGGCTATGCCGGAGAGAAAAATGAAAAATCTGTTCTTCCCACCAGAAGAAAAAATGAAAGATAGATATCCAAGCCTTTTAAAAACTGACTCATCTCCATCAGAGGTAAAGTTGAAAAATATCCATATAAATCCAGGTAGAATAAAGAGGAGGAACTTAAATTTATCTCCAACAGAAATTAGGTGGCAAAGCAACAATGTGAGCTTAGCTTGAAGGAAGAGCACAAGCTTAGTTTCCCCAGATTCAAAATCAAAAGGTAGTTTTCAAAGTCACGATCCAAAGGAAGACCTTGAACTAAAGGTATGTGCCCTCGTATTAGAAGTATAAGACTAAGAAAAACGAAAGAATTCATTAATAAAAAATAAATAAATTGAAAATACAAATGTCTCCAAGTAGAAGTGTGTCTAAGTATATTAACTATTCCCACCCTACTAATACTCCTCAAGTAAGGAGGAAAAAAACCTTTGAAGGAAAAGCAAAGTGATCTGAGAAACCAGTAATACAAACCAGTCTCATGGTTTGATGTGATTCAGCTGAAAATATAACAATGGTAGCAAAATCTAAATTCAAAGGAAAGCCTGAGAGGTTATTTCAGTGGAAATTTTTAATGAAACTGTTATAGGAAATAGCATATGTGCCCCTGTTACAAACAGTTTTATAGTTTAAAATGAGAATGGGGCTTCCCTGGTGGCGCAGTGGTTGAGAGTCCGCCTGCCAATGCAGGGGACACGGGTTCGTGCCCTGGTCCGGGAAGATCCCACGTGCTGCGGAGCAGCTGGGCCCGTGAGCCACGGCCGCTGAGCCTGTGCGTCCAGAGCCTGTGCTCCGCAACGGGAGAGGCCACAACAGTGAGAGGTCCACGTACCAAAAAAAAAAAAAAAGAGAATGATCTGAAAATTTAAAGGTACACCAGGGAAAAGCATTTCTTAAAATGACAGTTATTCTACTTAGATCTTTACATCTTGTTTGAGTCACTATCATAAAGCAGTGTAAAAATGTGTATTGGTCAGTGGGAAAACAATCTGAGTTCTAAGTATGGCTCTGCCTCTAAATACGTCAGCAAGCTTGCGCACCTGAATCCCTAGGCCTATTTTCTCATCTACTGAATGGTAGTTTATACTAGGTCATTTCTAAATTCCTTTCCAAATTCCAAAAGATATAATTTTATTAAGTATCTCAAGTTGGGGAATTATTCCTAATTACCTAGATCAATACGCTAAGCAATGTAACTTAAAAAGAAAAACATTCTTGTTTTTACTGAATGTGAAAGTAATACACAGTCATTATAGGAAATTTAGAAAATAGAAGTATAAAAAAGAAAATAAAAGTAGTTATAATTCTACTGCCACATTTAATAATTTTATTTCCTTTCAGTCTTTGTTATTAACATATGTATCTCTCTCTTTTTTTTTAAAGAAGATGTTGGGGGTAGGAGTTTATTAATTAATTAATTTATTTTTGCTGTGTTGGGTCTTCGTTTCTGTGCAAGGGCTTTCTCTAGTTGTGGCAAGCAGGGACCACTCTTCATCGCGGTGCACGGGCCTCTCACTATCGCGGCCTCTCTTGTTGCGGAGCACAGGCTCCAGACGCGCAGGCTCAGTAGTTGTGGCTCACGGGCCTAGTTGCTCTGTGGCATGTGGGATCCTCCCAGACCAGGGCTTGAACCTGTGTCCCCTGCATTAGCAGACAAATTCTCAACCACTGCGCCACCAGGGAAGCCCACATATGTATATCTCTTATTTATTTTTAAAAACTTGGATCAAACTATATATGTATAATTTTATATTATGCTTTTTAAAACTTGATATTATATCATAAGCATGTTACCTCAATTTTCTTTAAAATTTGCAAGGTGCAGGATAGCCTCAAATATTGATATTCAGTAATTTAAAATAGTTTCTATATTTTTGGACATTAAGCTTGAAATTAATATTCTTTTACCTATTTATTTGTGTCTGTGATTATCTCCTCATATATTTATAGAAATAGCATGTTGACAAATTGCTCTCCTGAAAGATTGTGCCACTTTATATTCTGACCAGTGATATTTGAGTATTAATGATATTTTAAATAATGATTAAAACATTTTCATGCTTATTAGCCATTTTGATTTTCTCTATGAGTAGATGAGTAGACTGTCCATTTTTTCTGTTGAGTTTTTGGTGGTGTTGTTTAGGTTTTATAATGAGCTCTTTTTATTATAAAGATAATAACCTTGTATATTCATGGCACATACTTTTTCATAGTTTTTGTGGTTTGCCTTTTAATTTCTTTATTGAATCTGACTTCCAAAATATTCAGTTTTCATTTCATAAGTGAATTATTTATTGCTCCATAACAAACCACTCCAAAATTTAGTGGCTTAAAATAGCCATTTTATTATTTCTCAAGATTCTATGGGTTGACTTCGCTTAGGTAGGTAGTTGTTTTGCTCCACTTGATGTTGGCTGGTCCTGTAGTCATCTAGGAGCTTGACTGGGCTGGAACACTCATTATGGCTCACTTATGTGTTTTATACCCTGATGGAAACAGCCGTAGGTCTGGGCTCAATTGGGATGCATGGACATCTGGTTTGATGTGCCTGTTTCTCTCCCTCTCTCTCAACTTCTCTCTCTCTCTCTCTGTCTCAGTTTCTCTCTCTGTAATCTTAGGGATTATTCCTCCCCCTGTCCATGCAAACTCTTCATATGGTCTCTCTATGTGGTCTTTCTAGCAGGGCAACTGAACTTTTTATGTGGCAGCTCAGGGCTTCCAATATACAAAAACAGAAGCTTCAGGTACTCTTAAGACTTAGGCTTTGTACTAGCATAGGGTCACTTTCACTCCATTCTGTTAGTTAAAGTAGGTCACAGGCTCAGCCCTGACCCAATATGGGAGGGGACTACATAAGAGCATGAATTTTGGAAGGTGTTGTTCATTGGGGGTCATCCACAGATTAACCATCTCTAGCTCCAAGTAATTTCTCTCCCAAAAGCAAAATACACTTACTCTGCTTCCAAAATTCTTAGTTTCATGCCATTACTGCATTAGGCTCAAGCTTAAGTACAGAATTTCATCATCTAAATCAGATCCAGGTAGATGAAGCTTCTTGAGCGTGGCTTCTCTCAATCTTAAGACCTGTGAATTGAAGAGACCAGTTATCTGTCCACTACATACATACAATGGTGAATCAGAAATAGGATAACAACAGGCACTTACATTCCAAAGGTGAAGGAAGGGTAAAGAGAAGCATATAACAGTCAGTGAGCCATAGTAATTCTGAAGTTTCTGGCTCTGCCCTCTGAGAATCTTTCTTTTTCCATAAGAAAGAGCTTATATTTGTAGCTGAGTAGCTTTGCAGCCTATGTCTTATCTGTAGAAAGTTAAGAATTCAGAAACCTCTTTGCATTTTAAATTGTCTCTGTTCCTTTCAGTCCAAGATACTATGATTATCTTAGAGATTTTGCGGGTTTCCTGGGTATCAAATTATGACCTTAGCCAAATGTTACACCCCCAAATATCTTTAAAACATGCCCCTGTTTAACTGATAGTCAAGGTGCTATAGCACAATATCCTTAAGAATCTTAGAAGCTCTCTGGTCTAGCAGAGAGGGTCTAAGAGGCCACCCTAAGATACTTAGAATATTTTTTGTCTAGTCAAGTGGGTCTGTAAGATACTACCTTAAATATTTTTGAAGTGTTAACAACAGTTCTTATGGCCTTGTGATCTTGACTTTGAAACTACATTTTACTGGCAATGCCATTGGAACCTGACCAATGAAGTCATGAGGTAGGGATTCCTGGCATTGGTTTAGTGGCTTAACAGTGTCATTAAGGACCCAGGAACCAGGCTCTTTCTTATCTTTCCTCTTTTTCACAGTCTGCTTGTTACTTCATTATTACCGGATGTTTGCTTCAGTGCTAGGCATCATTTGTAGATCAAGGCAGGGGGTAGAACATTCAAGTTTTCTTTTGCACTTGCCCCCTTTTATTTCTACAAAGAAACAGAAATTTACCCAATAACCCTCCAGCAGATTTTATGTCCCATTGACTAGAATTAGTTTACATGACTATGTTTAGCTTCAAAGGAGAATGAAAAAACTAGCATTTGGCAAAATGGAATGGGGTTGCCAATAATGATTCATCATTTGGGGCTGTATACCTTGCTGTTACAAGCAGAATTCAGGTTCTGTTGTGACAGGGTGGTATCAGGAGCGGTTATTGTATAATCAGCGCAGTTAGCAGTAGCACCACAATTATTCTTCTGTCTGATGGGAATGCTCTTCTCCGGATCTTCTTGGGGTTCATTCATTCACACCATTCAGGTCTCTACTCAGCTGTTACCTCCTTAGAGGGGCCTTCTCTGACCACCCTAAGTAAAATAATTATCCACTCACTCACCCTACCCCATCTCTATTTTTTTCATGTATCATTACCTGGTATCATATTACATGTTTCTTTACTTGTTATTGTCTGTCACTCCCACTTGACTTTGTTCCAAATGGTAGGGATTTAGTCTTACTCATCACAGTATCTTACCATTCAGAGTGGTGATGAGTCCATGATGGGCACTCAATAAATATTTGTTGAAATAGTTAATTAATTAAAAATACTGCAGGGTTTTGAGGCATTTTCTTTGGAATTCTCTGAATATGTTACAATTCCTGAGCCTCAGTGTATGTGATTAATCAAAATCATTTGGTCCTAGGGAAATACAAATTATTTTAATACTTTCAAGGTGAATGAAGCACCTAATTCTAGCATACCAAATATCAGGCATGAGGCAGCGAGATTAATTCCATATTCCATAAAGAGTAGTGATAAAGGCTCTGATTATTTATGAGTTTTTGACTTTAAAGTCACTAGTGCCTGCTGAAGACTAGGATTAAGGAAGGCAGGGAGTGGTATGTGCGATAATCACTAACCTTCTGTTCATTTGAATTTTTAAAAAAATTTTATTTTACATTGGAGCATAGTTGATTAACAATGTTGTGTTAGTTTCAGGTGTAAGCAAAGGGATTCAGTTTTACATATACATGTATCTATTCTTTTTCAAATTCTTTTCCCGTTTAGGTTATTACAGAATATTGAGCAGAGTTCCCTGTGCTATACAGTAGGTCCTTGTTGGCTATCAATTTTAAATATAGTAGTGTGTACATGTCAATCCCAAAGTCCCAATCTATCCCCACCCCGACCCTTCCTCCCTGGTAACCATAAGTTCACTCTCTAAGTCTGTGAGTCTGTTTCTGTTTCGTAAATGAGTTCATTTGTATCATTTTTTTTAGATTTCACATATAAGTGATATCATATATTTGTCTTTCTCTGGCTGACTTATTTCACTTAGTATGAGTGAAATAGTATGCTATACAGTAGGTTCTCATTAGTTATCTATTTTATACGTAGTAATGTATATATTTCAATCCCAATCTCCCAATTCATCCCACTCCCCTCCCCCCTTGGTATCCATAAGTTTGTTCTCTACATCTGTGTTTCTATTTCTGCTTTGCAAATAAGTTCATCTGTACCATTTTTCTAGATTACACATATAAGTGATATTATACAATATTTCTTTTTCTCTTTCTGACTTACTCTGTATGGCAGACTCTAGGTCTATCCATGTCTCAGCAAATGGCACCATTTTGTTCCTTTTTATGGCTGAGTAATATTCCATTATATATATGTACCACATCTTCTTTATCCATTCCTCTGTTGATGGACATTTAGGTTGCTTCCATGTGCTGGCTATTGTAAACAGCACTGCAGTGAACACTGGGCTGCATGTATGCTTTCAAACCATGTTTTTCTCCAGGTATATACCCAGGAGTGGGATTGCTGGATCATATGGTAGCTCTATTTTTAGTTTTTTAAGAAATCGCCATACTGTTCTCCATAATGGCTGTACCAATTTACATTCCCACGAACAGTGTGGGAGAGTTCCCTTTTCTCCACACCCTCTCCAGAATTTATTGTTTGTAGACTTTTTGATGATGGCCAGTCTGACTGGTGTGAGATGATATCTCATTGTAGTTTTGATTTGCATTTCTCTAATAATTAGTGATGTTGAGCATTTTTCATGTGCCTCTTGGCCATCTGTACATCTTCTTTGGGGAAGTGTCTATTTAGATCTTCTGCCCATCTTTTGATTGGGTTGTTTGTTGCTTTGTTTGTTTTTTTGAATTTAGCCACATGAGCTGTTTGTAAATTTTGGAGACTAATCCCTTGTCAGTTGCATCGTTTACAAATATTTTCTCCCATTCTGTGGGTTGTCCTTTCATTTTGTCTGTGGTTTCCTTTGCTGTGCAAAAGCTTTTGGGTTTAATTAGGTCCCATTGGTTTATTTTTGTTTTTATTTCCATTACTGTAGGAGATGACTCAAAAAAGATATTGCTGCAATTTATGTCAAAGAGTGTTCTGCCTGTGTTTTCCTTTAACAGTTTTATAATATCCACCCTTACATTTAGGTCTTTAATCCATTTTGAGTTTACTTTTGTGTATGGTGTTAGAGAATGTTCTAATTTTATTTTTTTACATGTAGCTTTACATGTAGCTGTCCAGTTTTCCTAGCACCATTTATTGAAGAGACTGTCTTTCCTCCATTGTATAGTCTTGCCTCCTTTGTCATAGAGTAATTGACCATACATGCATGGGTTTCTTTCTGGGCTTTCTATCCTGTTCCATTGATCTGTATTTCTGTTTTTATGCCAGTACCATACTGTCTTGATTACTGTAGCTTTGTAGTATAGTCTGAAGTCAGGGAGCCTGATTCCCCCAGCTCCATTTTTCTTTCTCAAGATTGCTTTGACTATTCAGGGTCTTTGTGTCTCCATAAAAAATGTATCTCCTTAAAAATTTTTAAGATTTTTTTAAATTCTAGTTCTGTGAAAAACACCACTGGTAATTTGATAGGAATTGCATTGAATCTGTAGATTGCCTTGGGTAGTATAGTCATTTGACAATATTGATTCTTCCAGTCCAAGAACATGGTATATCTTTCCATCTGTTTGTGTTATCTTTGATTTCTTTCATCAGCATCTTATAGTTTTCAGAGTATAGGTCTTTTTTCTCCTCAGGTAGGTTTATTCCTAGGTATTTTATTCTTTTTGATGCAATGGTAAATGGGATTGTTTCTTTAATTTCTCTTTCTGATCTTTCATTGTTAGTGTATAGAAGTGCAAGAGATTTCTGTGTGTTAATTTTGTATCCTGCCATTTTACCTAATTCATTGATGAGCTCTAGCAGTTTTCTGGTAGCATCTTTATGTGTAGTATCATGTAATCTGCAAACAGTGATGGTTTTACTTCTTCTTTTCCAGTTTGGATAACTTTTATTTCTTTTTTTCTCTGATTGCTGGGGCTAGGACTTCCAAAACTACATTGAATAAAAGTGGCGAGAGTGGACATCCTCATCTTGTTCCTCATCTTAGAGGAAATACTTTCAGCTTTTCACCATTAAGTATGATGCTAGCTATGGATTTGTCACATATGGCCTTTATTATATTGAAGTAGGGTCCCTCTATACCCACTTTCTGGAGAGTTTTATCATAAATGTAAGACCAGATACTATAAAACTCCTAGAGAAAAACAAAGGCAGGACACTGACATAAATTGCAGCAATATCTTCTTTGGATCTGTGTCCTAGAGTAATGGAAATCAAAAATAAATCAATGAGACCTAGTTAAACTTAAAAGCTTTTGCACAGAAAAGGAAACCATAAACAAAACAAAACGACAACCTACAGAATGGGAGAAAATATTTGCATATGATGCAGCTGACAAGGGATTAATCTCCAAAATACACAAACAGCTCATGCAGCTCAATATAAAAAAAAAACCCAATCAAAAAATGGGCAGAAGATCTAAACAGACATTTCTCCAAAGAAGACATACAGATGGCCAAAAGGCACATGAAAAGATGCTCAACACTGCTAATTATTAGAGAAATGCAAGTCAAACCTACAATGAGGTATCACCTCACACCAGTCAGAATAGCCATCATCAACAAGTCTACAAATAATAAGTGCTGGAGAGGGTGTGGAGAAAAATGAACCCTGCTACACTGTTGGTGGGAAATGTAAATTGGCACAGCCAACTATGGAAAATAGTATGGAGTTTCCTTAAAAAACTAAAAATAGAGCTACCATATGATCCTGAAATCCCACTCCTGGGCATATATCCAGAGAAAACCATTGTTCAAAAAGATACATGCACCCCTATGTTCATTGCAGTGCTATTCACAATAGGCAGGACATGAAAGCAATATAAAAGTCCATCAACAGATGAATGGATAAAGAAGATGTCATACATCTATACAATGGAATATTACTCAGTCATAAAAAAGAATGAAATAATGCCATTTGCAGCAACATGGACAGACCTAGAGATTATCATGCTAAGTAGAGTAAGGGAGAAAGATAAATATCATATGATATCACTTACATGTGGAATCTAAAAAAAATGATACAAATGAATTTATTTACAAAACAGAAACAGACTGACAGATATAGAAAACAAACTTATGGTTATTGAAGGGGAAAGGTTGAGGGAGAGAGAAATTAGGAATTTGGGAGTAACATGTACACACTACTATGTATAAAATAGATAAACAACAAGGACCTACTGTATAGAACAGAGGACTATACTCAGTATTTTTGTAATATCCTATATGGGGAAAGAATCTGAAAAAGAATATAATATATATAACTGAATCACTTTGCTGTACACCTGAAACACAACATTGTAAAACAACTATACTTGAATAAAATAAATTTTAAAAAAATATCTTGTCTGCAAAGATGTGTGATGGACAAGGCTGTTGCAAATGTTTTCTCCCAGTCTGTAGGTTGTATTTTCATTTTTTTATGGTTTCCTTTACTGTACAAAAGCTTGTAAGTTTGATTAGGTCCCATTTGTTTATTTTTGCTTGTATTTCTATTGCCTTGGGAGACTGACCTAAGAAAACTTCGGTATGATTTATGTCAGAGAATGTTTTGCCCATGTTTTCTTCAAGGAGTTTTATGGTTTCATGTCTTATATTTAAGTCTTTAAGCCATTTTGAGTTTATTTTTGTGTACGGTGTGAGGATGTGTTCTAAATTCATTGATTTACATGCAGCTGTCCAACTTTCCCGACACCAATTGCTGAAGAGTCCATCTTTTTTCCATTTTATATTGTTGCCTCCTTTGTCAAAGATTAATTGACCAGGGCTTCCCTGGTGGCGCAGTGGTTGAGAGTCCACCTGCCGATGCAGGGGACACGGGTTCGTGCCCCGGTCCGGGAAGATCCCACATGCCGTGGAGCGGCTGGGCCCGTGAGCCATGGCTGCTGAGCCTGCACGTCCGGAGCCTGTGCTCCGCAATGGGAGAGGCCACAACAGTGAGAGGCCCGTGTACTGCAAAAAAAAAAATTGACCATAGGTGTGGGTTTATTTCTGGACTCTCTATTCTGTTCCATTCATCCATATGTCTGTTTTTGTGCCAGTACCATGCTGTTATGACTACTGTAGCTTTGTAGTGTTTTCTGAAGTCTGGGGGGGTTATGCCTCCTGCTTTGTTCCTTTTCCTCAGGATTGCTTTGGCAATTCTGAGTCTTTTATGTTTCCATATAAATTTTATGTGTATTTATTCTAGTTCTGTGAAAAAAGTCATGGGTAATTTGATAGGGATTGCATTAAATCTGTAGATTGCTTTGGGTTGTATGGCCATTTTAACAATAGTAATTCTTCCAATCCAAGAGCATGGGATATCTTTCCATTTCTTTGAGTCACCTTCAGTTTCCTATATTAATATTTTATAGTTTTCAGTGTTTAAATCTTGGTCACCTCCTTGGCCAGGTTTATTCCTAAGTAGCAGACAATATCTTAACTGCATCCAATTTTCTCCAGGAGTACAGGTATGACACCTTCTTCCAAGGTGATTTATTTGACATACTCATTCAGGACATACAAATATTCACAAAGGAGTTTATGAAAGGGGATGGGCCATTGCCCCACACCTAGTGCAAAGCCTGACATCTTGACTAGATTCCTAAAAATTATTCAGTAAACTGAGAGCTGCTCCATTCTTGACACTATCAAGAAACAGTTTTGAAACTCTTGGCACCTACAACATTAAAATAAGCCCAACATATTTTGGGGTTCTAGAAGCAACAGGTCTTATGTCTTTAATCCATTTTAGGTTGATTTTTGTGTATGGTATGAGATAAAGGTCAAATTTCATTTTTTTGCATGTGGATATTCAGTTGTTCCAACACCATTTATTAAAAAGATTATTCTTTCCCCAGTGTGGATTCTTGGCATGCTTTTCAAAGATCAGTTGACCATATATGTGTGGGTTTATTTCTGGGCTCTGTGTTCTGTTCCATTTTCTATTCTGTTCCATTGGTTTATATGTCTGTTTTATACAAGTGATATACAGTTTTGCTTACTGTAACTAACAGTCAACAAAATGAAAAGGCAACCCATAGCTTGTGCAAAAATATTTACAAATTATATATCTAATGAAGGGTTAATATCCAAAATATATAAGAAACTACTACAACTCAATAGCAAGAAACCCCACATAACCCAATTAAACAACAGGCAAAGGAACTGAACAGACATCTCTCCAAAGAAGGCATGCAAATGACCAAAAAAAAAAGGTGCTGAACATCACCAATCACCAGGGAACTACAAATCAAAACAACAATGAGAT
Organism: Tursiops truncatus; assembly: GCF_011762595.2. Classification (NCBI taxonomy): domain Eukaryota; kingdom Metazoa; phylum Chordata; class Mammalia; order Artiodactyla; family Delphinidae; genus Tursiops; species Tursiops truncatus. The sequence continues at coordinate 33,912,891 of NC_047040.1, forward strand.
TTCACCTCACACTTGTAAGGATGGCATTTATTAAAAAAAAAAAAAAAAGATAAACAAGTGACAAGTGTTGGCAAGGATGTGGAATAAAGGGAACCCTTGTACACTTGGTGGAAATGTAAATTGGTGCAGCCACATTGGAAAACAGTATGGAGGTTCCTCAAAAAATTAAATATAGAACTACCAGATGATCCAGCAATCCCACTCCTGATATATTTTCAAAGGAGTTGAAACCAGGATCTCAAAGAGATATTTGCCTTCCCATGTTCACTGCAACATTATTCACAATAGGCAAGATATGGAAGCAACCTAAGTGTCCATCAGTGGATGAATGGATAAAGGGAATGTGGTAAACATACACAATGAGTATTAATCAGCTGTAAAAAAGAAGAAAATCCTGCCATTTGAGACAACATGGATGGACCTTGACAGCATTATACTAAGTGAAATAAGTCAGAGAAAGACAAATGCTTTATGATTTCACTTATATGTGAAACCTAAAACAAAAAAACTAAACTCATTTGTACAGAGAACAGATTGGTGGTTGCCAGAGGTGCATTTTGGGGGTGGGTGAAATGGGTGAAGGTTGTTGAAAGGTACAAACTTTCTGGTTATAAGATAAATAAGTCCTTGGTTTGTGATGTATAGGGTGGTTAACAATACTATGTTGTATATTTGAAAGTTGCAGAGAATAAATCTTAAAAGTTCTCATCATAAGAAAAAAATTATAAATGTGTGGTGATGGATGTAAACTAAGCTTATTGTGTAATCATTCTATAATATATACATATATAAAATCATTATGTATACTTAAAACTAATACAGTGTTGTATGTCAATTATATTTCAATGCAAAATAAATAAAAAGTTTTTAAGCATGTAGGAAATTTTAGAAGTTACAAACCAAAAATATAATAATAATGGCTTTTATATTTACCTACATAGTTACCTTTTCTGGAGTTCTTTGTTAATATGGGCTTGAGTTACTGTCTAGTATGTTTTCTTCCATCCTGAGAGACTCCCTTATCATTGCTTGTAAAACAAAAATAATAGTGACAGACACCTCTAACTTTTGTTGATCCAGGAATGTCTTAATTCTTCTTCATTTTTGAAGGATGGTTTTGCTTGTTATATAATTCTTGGTTGACAGTCTTTTTCTTTCCACTGTCTACTAACTTAACATGGCTTGTGATGAGAAATTGGCTGTTAATCTTATTGAAGAATTTTTATATGTGATGAGTCATGGTTTTTTCTTGCTGCTTTCAAGTTCTCTCTTTGTCTTTTAGGAGTTTTATTATGTCTTGGTGTATATATCTTTGAGTTTATCCTCCTTGAAGTGTGTTGAGCTTTTTGGATGTGTAGATTCATGTCCTTTACTAACTTTGGGAAGTGTTTGGCCATTATTTCTTCAAATATTCTTTCTGGCCATTTCTCTTCTCCTTTGACTCCCATAATGTGTATGTTGGTACACTTGATTGTTGTCCCCAGGGTCCTTTAGGCTCTGTTCACTTTTTTCATTCTTTTTTTCTTCCTGCTTCTCAGGCTGGATAATTTTAATTTCCTATCTTCAATTCAGTGATTCTTTGTTCTATCTGCTCAATATGCTGTTGAACTTCTTAAGAGTTTTTCATTTCAGTTATTGTACTTTCTGATCCAGAATTTCTATTTGGTTCCATTTTATAATTTCTATCTCTTTATTTACATTTTGTTTATATATTGTTTTCTTGATTTCCTTTAGTTGTTTGCCCATGGTTTCCTTTTGCTCTAAGAGCATATTTAAGAAAGTCATTTTAAAATCCTTGTCTATTAAGTTCAATAGCTGGGCTTCCTCACAGGCCATTTCTGTCAAGTTTTTTCCTATGAATGGGCCATATTTCCTATATCTTTGTATGTCTTGTGATTTTTTGTTGGAAATTGGGCATTTTAAATATTATAATGTAACTCTGGAAATTCTCCTTCATCTCTAGGGTACTGTTGTTGATTTTTGAGGGCTGTGGTCACATGTTTCTTTAGTGACCTATCCAAACTATTGTTTTGCAAAGACTGTAAATTCTTTGCCATTTGTGGTCAGTCACTGAAGTCTCTCTTCCGTTATCTCAGTGGCCAGCTAATGACCTTACAGATTTCTTAAAACACCAAAATTTAGCTGCCCCTTTTTTCATTAACCAGTCCCTGGTTGCTATAAGTTTTGTATTAGATTATGGAGTTTGAAATAGTTGATCTGTGAGCCTTTGACATTTATATTTGTTTCAGTGAAGGGACCAATTCTTTGAGCACCCTACTCTACCATTTTCCATCATATCACTTCTCCATTCTCCTTTGATAGATGCTTTCTTTTATGTTAATATTATTTTTATTTTACGTTTTAAGTTACTATTTTTGTTTCCTGGGGCTTAGGGGAGTAAGAAGAGATCAATAATATACAAAGTAGTATCATGTACTTTTTTGATGCTTGCCATTTCCTACCTCAACAACCTACTACTACAATGTTTCAGCCATGCAAGTTATCTCACCACCTGCAGGTGTACTGGTTATATTAGAAATGAATTATTTTCCTTATATAAGATAAATCCAAATGGTAACATTAGATTTCATTTTATTATTATTTACAGCTATCAATAATGCTAAGTTTAAAAATTATATTGATATTTAATTATTTTTTTCTATTCACTTTTTCTGGTCTATTTTTATTTCAGAGTTCACATTGTTCTTGTAGCACAGTGAATGAAAATTTAAATATCGCTAATGGTGTAGGTAAGTTATTATTTGTATATATGGTTGTAATTTTCAAATATTCAGTGAAATTGAGAACATAAACTCATGTAAAACAATTACTATCAAGACTTTCCTTCAAAATATAAATTACACTATGATGTTTATGATTACTGGCATGAAAAACCTATGGAATTACAATATTAGTGGGAAATCAAGCAAAGCAAAATACAGATGGCCTTAAGATCCTAGGTAATATTTATTTTACATGCATTATTATATAATATTACTAAACCATTTAATACATTTATCTGTGTTTACAAACGTTCTGGCTATCTATAGATCTATCTAGTGAAGTTTTTCTAATTCAAGGAATTGTTCTGTGATATTGTTATGGAGACACATTTGACATATCAGTAAACCCAAAGATAATCAAGATAACAACTAGTACAGCATGAGCATGGAACAACCAGATCAGACAATGCTGCTGGATCAGAGTTCTGGAAGTCCCCTGCTGTGTCATGTTGGGGTTGAAGGAAATGGGAGATTCCTAAGGGAATCAAGATAGCCAGGGCAATGAATCTAAGATGGATACTTGGATATCTTGAGGCAGCAACTTTTTACAAATTAGTACAGAAATGTTTTAATATTCAACAATTGGGACAGTTATGACTGTGTAGTAACTGAATATCCATCCAGAGGAGACTGTAGTAATCTAATTAAAATGAAGAGAAAATAAGAATAAAACACTTGACAGGGAGGATGAGCAAGCAGGCACGTTTCTTTGTAACATGAAAGCATCCTTGAGTAGTAGTGTTCTCCAATTAGGAACTTATGGGGAAATAGAAGATGAAAAAATATATTAAAAAAAAAAGACATACAGGGAAAATATCAGATGAAATTGTAACTGAGAAGTGTATTTTTAGAAGAAAGTCCCCAAAAGGGAAATTTGACTTATCTTGAATAGTTGAATGTCGTGAAATGAAAATTATTACAAATTAATGTTTTAGCCATATATGTGTTTGTTTTTATCCATATGCATACATATGGATATGTATTTATATATCTGTTCTACACAATAATAACAGTTCTAAGAATATATATTGGGGTACAGGAAGCTATTTTAGAACAAAGGATGTCAGTTCCAGGAATACTTTAAATGTCAGGAAAAATTTAAAGTACACCTAAATTACTATTTATTTTAGAAGAGAAAGTGACCATTTGGAATAACATTCATGAGTAATAAGAGAGTACCTATAATATGATGCCTCCAAAACTTTCATTCTAATATCCTTTGGAGTCTTCTAATCATAAAAGAACTTTTGGAGTAAATCTGCTAGAACAGCAAGCAAGCTCCTTATTTTATTATTTCTGACTATTGCTTGAAAAGGGGAAATAGTGTATCAAATAATAGAAAATATTGTTGGGGGGTAAACCGGATCTCACCCCTGCCTTGCCACTAATTAGCTCTGGACCTTAGGCAACCACTTGTCTTATAAAAGCCTCAATTTTCCCATTTTAAAAATTAAAGAATGGAACTAGATACTAAGAATAAATATTTCAGTACTCCCTTGCAGTTTCCTTATATTGCCTTATAATCTTCATAACTTTGTAGACATTTCACATACATTAATTTATTTAATCTTCATAAATACAACCCTGTTAGGTTGACACTATTATACTAGTTTTATAGATGAGGCAACTGAGGCATGGAAAGGCTGAGTAGTTTGACAATTCTGTAAAAGAAGTCTGTGAAACAAGCCAGTGGTCCAATCTCCTGTGAAGAGTAAAGAGCCTTTATAAGCAGTGTCAAATCAAATACAGAATTGGAGAGAACATCTATGGTGTATCTTTTAAAAAGTAAATGCTTAGGGAGGAAAACAGGGCTTATTTTCTTATTGTTCACTCCTATTTGCTCTTGGGCAGGTCATAACTTTTCTGGATCTTTTTCTCATTTTTAAAATGAGAAAGATGGTTTTAAGACTGTTTGGTCTCCTATTTCTCTAGAAGGCTATATTCCTAAATTTATGTCTGAACAGAGCCTTTTAAAAACGATTCAAGGTTCCTAAATATATATTTTAAATGATTTTATTATACTTTGCATTACACTCTTCAGTTTATTTACGTAGACCAGTCTTATATAATTAACCTAATTCTTCTATAGATACATTATATAAGATAAAATGCAGTATATTAAAGTTTATTTAGTAAGGTTCAGCACTCTTGCTAAATTCCTTGAATTATCATTACCTTTAAGCAAATTAGAGGCATATGCCTAGCCCAGTTCCTTTGGAGCTACTTTCATAGATACCCTCTGACTCCTGATATATATGCACATATTTTTAGCCTAGCACCACAATTCATTGAAGAATATGGTCGTTCCACTCCATACTTTTATAAATTCTTTAAGTTTATTACATAAGAATCCTCTCTAGGGTCATGAATTGAATTAAGGAAATATAGAATTACTCATGAAATGTATCTAGAATGTAGATTGTCTGTCCACACAGCTTTACAGAGTTGGGTATGTATAGCAAATGAATGATGGAAGATTACCCAAATGACTACTAGAGGATAGGCTAAAATGAGGCTCCAAGAAGGATTAGTAAAAGCAATCTTTTAAACATGCAGTCAAGCATAGCTCTGATAAGGTGCCTAATCTTTAACAGCCACAAAAACATTCAGAACCACCTAGAGTGCAATGGCGATATTTTTTTTTGTTTTTACTTCATTTCTTGAACTGGCATTGAGCCAGAAAAGTAGAAGTGTTCAATACATTGACTATAATCTGACTACAAGACAATCTTTGATGTACATAAAGTATGGTGCATGATGACATTTAACTTTAATAACTTTATGTATTTTAACAATGCTATTCAAATTAGTAGTCAGAGTTACTAGATGACAGACCCAAGGGTGCAGCGTGTCAGGGGTCAGAATAGAGGGAGTAGTAACGATGGTAACAATAACAGCAAAACTTCCATTCATTTGTGCTTATTATGTCCCAGACACAGTATTAGATGCTTTAGCCCTTTAAATCACACAATCCTATGAGAGAGGATCTTTACCCTTTGACAGATGACAAAACTGAGACAGAGAGAGGCAAGATAACTTGTCCAAATTTAGATGGTTAGTTGTTGCAGAGACTATTTGAGTCTAGGCAGTCTGGCTCCAGAGCCTGTGCCCTTAACTGCTATGCTACATAGTCATTCGAGACATGTCTGAAGAACATGCTTGTCAAATGCCACAAGTGCTAACTTAATTATATCATTTTTTCATTCTTTTTCAGATGAGTTAATACAAGATAAGGCCTATGGACAGAAAAATACAAATAGAAAAAGAAAATCAGTAAGTAGATATATCCTTTAAAAACCATTGTTAACATTTTACATTGTTTTGAATTAATTTTTACTGAATATTCTGTCATCAAGAAAGTACATACTTTATTGAGAATTTATTATAAGTAAATTTTATTTATATTATTAATCATAGTTTATTATAAATTATTATAAAGCAATATAAATATAACATTAACTTCAGCAGGTTATAGTATTTAATTCTTCTGCCTCTCCCAAAATGGCTGTTGTTTAATGGGCAACTCACAATAGCACCAGGAAAGCATAGACTATCTTTGCCCAGCTGTTGTGACATGAACAATTTTACAGAAGCCATTCTCCTCATCCCAATTTTCCATTAATACTTGAAATGAACTATACTGGATTCCTTTTTTTACACCTTGAGAATTTTCAGTTGTTCAAGATTCGGCTGTCTAAATGCCATGCCAGGCTAACAGCAGTACTTCACAAATGGAACAAGGGTTGTGTGGCTTGGGATGAGGATTGGGCAAGAAAGAAACACTGAGATGAAAGGCGAGAAGAGAAAGGAAAACTTGGTCTACTTCATATTTTGCACTCAGTAGGTATGAACCATGCTCACACAGGGGAGAAGATTCTAAGCCCTTAAAGAATTGTCAGTACTTTTCCTCATAATTTTTAATGACTGACTCCTTAATCCAAGACATTGGAACCCCCATGCTAATACTATTTTGTAGGGAGTAGAATTTGATATAAGAGTGTCTTGGACTACACGCAGAAGGGTTTAGTCACTTTAAAGACAGAAATCCCAATTGTCCAGGACATTACTGATCCTAATATTCAATCCAGTTGTCCCAATAAGCCATTAAAATGTCCTGGAAATTTTAATATTTTGCTATTCAAACTACTTCTTCCAGGCTTATTCATCTAAAAATAGCACAAAAATCCCATCTGATTACTGGCCTAAAATTTATGTAGGAAAAGAGTGGCATAAATCTACCAGGCATTATACTGTTATAGAAAGAGTACAAGATTTTGAGTCAGAAGACTTGAATTCTGGCACCAGTCCCTTCACTATTAGCTGGAGGTTAAATGGGAACAAACCTAGTTGAATGAATCTGAGGTGGATTTTCAGTAGATGAAGCAACCCTCACACAATTTTTCACCTTCCATTTTATTCTTCCATTTATTATCGCAGCCCTAGCAACCATCCATCTTCTATTTCTTCACGAAACAGGCTCTAATAACCCCACAGGAATCTATCTGACATAGATAAAATTCCGTTTCATCCATATTATACAGTCAAAGATGTTTTAGGCACTTTACAACTAATCCTAGCATTACTAATACTAGAATTATTCTCACCCGACCTGCTAGGAGATCCAGACAACAATATTCCAGCAAATCCTCTCAACACACCACCCCATATTATATTTCCTATTCGCATATGCAATCCTACGATCAATTTCCAACAAACTAGGAGGTGTACTAGCCCTAATCTTCTCAATTTTAATTCTAGCATTCATTCCAATATTCCACACATCCAAACAATGAAGTATAACATTCTGACCTCTCAGCCAGTGCCTATTCTGAGTATTAGTAGCAGATCTACTAACATTAACATGAATTGGAGTACAACCCATAGAACACCCCTTCATTATTACCAGACAGCTAGCATCCATCTTATACTTCTTTTTAATTCTAGTGCTAATACCAGTAGTTAGCATTATTGAAAGTAATCTCCTAATATGAAGAGTCTTTGTAGTATATTTATTACCCTGGTCTTGTAAACTAGAAAAAGAGAATAATATATCTCCCCAGGACTCAAGGAAAAAGCTCAAGCTCCACCATCAGCACCCAAAGCTGAAACTCTACTTAAACTATTCCCTGATAATTGTTATGGGACATTTCCACAATCTTAAAGTACCATGTCAGTATTAAAATAACATTTTCCTCTCCCATAAATAGCTAATGTATTTCATGCATATGGTATATATCCACGTATATAAGTACATACATATTATATATATATAATATATGATATGTGTAATTGTGCATTAATTATCTGCCCCATGCTTATAAGCATGTACATTATATTATTGATATTACATAGAACATAATGGTATTAATAGTACATAGTACATTAAGTCAGATCAATTCCAGTCAACATGCATATCATATCCAATAGATCACAAGCTTAATCAGCAAGCCACGTGAAACCATCAACCCACTTAGCATGTGTCTCTCTTCTCGCTCAGGGCCCATGACTTGTAGTGGTTTCTATTAATGAACTTTATCAGACATCTGGTTTTTACTTCAGGACCATCTCACCTAAAATCGCCCACCCTTACCCCTTAAATAAGACATCTCAGTGGGCTAATGACTAATCAGCCCATGCTCACACATAATTGTGGTTCATGTATTTGGTATTTTTTAATTTTTAAGGGGTGCTGTGACTCGGCTATGGCCATCTGAGGACTTAACAAAGTGAAATAAATTGTAGCTGGACTTAATTGAATATTATTAACCAGCATCATCAACCATAAGGTGTTATTCAGTCAATGGTTACAGGACATAAGGAAATTACACACATGTACATGTGCATGGACATGTACCTAATTACATGCACATACACGTACACATTTATTAAATAGGTAAACGCCCTGCTTAACAAATCCCCTTACCCCCCACTAAGCCCTATGCTCCATATGCCTATGACACCCTACCAAACCCCAAAAACAAGGTAAGAAACATACAAATACATAGAATTTAATTAATCTATCCAACAAAACACAGACATTTCAATACTCAAGTAAAATAAATCCTAATCATACCAATAAATTATGTAGATATATACCACTTATATAGACAGAAATCTCCCTAGATTTATCAGCCACTTTTATTAAAATTAAATTTTAAAATTCAACACTATAATATAAAATACACAAATTAATCATGTACACATTACCACATAATCATGCATACAAACTCAGCCTGTTAATGCAGTTAAGACTTAAAGCAAGGCACTGAAAATACTTAGATGAGTTTACTAACTCCATAAACACATAGGTTTGGTCCTAGCCTTTCTGTTAGTTTTTAATAAAATTACACATGCAAGCATCCACACCCCAGTTAGAATGCCCTGTAAATCATAAAGATTAAAAGGAGCAGGCATCAAGCACACTACAATAGTAGCTCATAATGCCTTGCTCAGCCACACCCGCACAGGAAACAGCAGTGATAAAAATTAAGCCATAAATGCAACTTTGACTAAGTTATATTATCCAAGGTTGGAAAATTTCGTGCCAGCCACCGCGGTCATTTGATAAACCTAAATTAATAGAAAACCTGCATAAAGCATGTGACAGAATAAGTTTTCAAAAAGTTAAATTCTAACTAAGCCATAAAAAGCCATAGCTAAAATAAAAATAAACTACCAGTGACTTTAATATTTCCTGATTACATGACAGCTAAGACTCAAACTGGGATTAGATACCCCACTATGCTTAGCCCTAAACTCAAATAATTACAATGACAAAATTATTCACCAGAGTACTACTAGCAGCAGCTTAAAACTCAAAGAAGTTGGCAGTGTTTCATATCCCTCTAGAGGACCCTGTTCTATAATCAATAAACCTCACCAACCCTTGCTAATTCATCTATATACTACCATCTTCAGCAAACCCTAAAAAGGAACAACAGTAAGCATAATAATTATACATAAAAACGTTAGGTCAAGGTGTAACTTATGGAGTGAGTAGAAATGGGCTACATTTTCTATTTCAAGAATATATTTCTTTTTTTTCAATTTTTTTTTAATCTTTTGGCCACGCTGCACGGCATGTGGGATCTTAGTTCTCTGACCAGGGATCGAACCCGCAGCCCCTGCATTGGCAGCATAGAGTCTTAACCACTGGGCCACCAGGGAAGTCCCAAGAATATATTTCTTATTACACAAAAGTTTTTATGAAACTAAAAACCAAAGGAGGGGACTTCCCTGGTGGTCCAGTGGGTAAGACTCCATGCTCCCAATGCAGGGGTCCCGGGTTCGATCCCTGGTTGGGGAACTAGATCGCACACGCATGCCGCAACTAAGAAGTCTGCGTGCCGCACCTAAGAGCCCGCATGCTGCAATTAAAAGATCCCTCATGCCACAACTAAAGATCCCGCGTGCTGCAACTAAGATCTGGCACAGGCAAAATAAATAAATAAATATTTTTTTTAAAAAAGGAGGCTTTAGTAGTAAATTAAGAATAGAGTGGGGCTTCCCTGGTGGCGCAGTGGTTGAGTCCGCCTGCCGATGCAGGGGACACGGGTTCGTGCCCTGGTCCGGGAAGATCCCACATGCCGTGGAGCGGCTGGGCCCGTGAGCCATGGCCGCTGAGCCTGTGCGTCCGGAGCCTGTGCTCCGCAACAGGAGAGGCCACAACAGTGAGAGGCCCGCATACGGAAAAAAAAAAAAAAAAAAAAGAATAGAGTGCTTAATTGAATAAGGCTATGAAGCACACACACACCGCCCATCACCTTTCTCAAGTATTAAAATAATCCTCTATAATCTATTAACAAATACTAATCATATGAGAGGAGACAATTCATAACAAGGTAAGCATACTGGAAAGTGTGCTTGGACAAATCAAAGCATAGCTTAAATAAAGCACCTAGTTTACCACCCAGGAGATTTCATAATTTATGAATACTTTGAACTAACTGTAACCCAAACCTCCCACAATTTTAATTACCACAAGCAAATCAAATAAACCATTAACCTAATAGTTAAAGTATAGGAAATAGAAATTTTAAAATCTTTTGGCGCTATAGAGAAAGTACCGTAAAGGAATGATGAAAGAAGCATTAAAAGTAGTAAAAAGCAAAGCTTACCCTTTTACCATTTGCATAATGATTTAACTAGTAAACATTTAACAAAAATAACTTAAATACCTTGAAACCAGACAAGCTATTTATGAACAGTTTATTAGAACAAACTCATCTATGTGGCAAAATAATGAGAAGATTTATAAGTAGAGGTGACAAGCCTAATGAGTCTGGTGATAGCTGGTTGTCCAGAAAAAGAATCTTAGTTCAACTTTAAAAATTACCTAAAAAAACTATAAATTGTAATGTATTTTTAAATGTTAATCGAAAAAGGTACAGCTTTTTAGAAGTAGGGTACAACCTTATCTAGAGAGTAAAAACAACACCATAGTTCACCTAAAGGCAGCCACCAATTAAGGAAGCGTTCAAGCTCAACAATATATTTACCTTAATAACAACTATAAGCAAATCAACTAGTTTAATACTGGACTAATTATTAACCAATAGAAGCAATGACGTTAATATGAGTAACAAGAAATATTTCTCCCTGCATAAGCTTACATCAGTAACTGATGCTGTACTGAAAATTAACAGTAAATAAATCTAAATCAACATTAAATTACTTATTATAATATACTGTTAACCCAATGCAGGCATGCACTTAAGGAAAGATTTTAAGAAGTAAAAGGAACTTGGCAAACACAAACCCTGCCTGTTTACCAAAAACGTCACCTCTAGCATAACTAATAGTAGAGGCACAGCCTGCCCAGTGACATCTGTTAAATGGCCACGGTATCCTGACCATACAAAGGTAGCATAATCAATTGTTCTCTAAATAAGGACGTGTATGAATGGCCACAGGAGGATTTCACTGTCTCTTACTTTTAATCAGTGAAGTTGACCTTCCCTTGAAGAGGCAGGAATAATAAAATAAGACGAGAAGACCCTATGGAGCTTTCATTTGTTAACACCCCAAAAAACCAAACTAAACCAACAAGGGATAACAAGTTTCATTATGGGTTAACAATTTTGGTTGGTGTGACCTCGGAGGACAAAAAAGCCTCCAAGTGATTAAAATCTAAACCAACTAGTCAAAATATCTTATCACTTATTGATCCAAAAATTGATCAATGGAACAAGTTACCCTAGGGATAACAGTGCAATCCTATTCTAGAGTTCATATCGACAATAGAGTTTACGACCTTGATGTTGGATCAGGACATCCCAATGGTGTAACCGCTATTGAAGTTTCGTTTTTTCAACAATTAAAGTTCTACATGATCTGAGTTCAGACCAGAGTAATCCAGGTTGGTTTCTATCTATTATGTATTTCTCCCAGTATGAAAGGACAAGAGAAATAAGGTTTACTTTACAAAAGTGCCTTAAAATCAGTTAATGATATGATCTTAATTTATTTTATAAATGTACTACCCAAGAACAGGGTTTGTTAGAGTGGCAGAGCCTGGTAATTGCATAAAAGTTAAACCTTTATAAACAGAGGTTCAACTCTTCTCCCTAACAAAATGTTTATAATTAACATCTGGATACTCATGGTCCCAATTCTAGCTGTGGCATTTCTCACATTAATTGAATGAAAAGTATTAGGTTACACGCAACTTTGAAAAGGACCAAACATCTTTGGACCATATGGCCTATTACAACCTGTTGCCAATGCAGTCAAACTATTCATTAAAGAACCACTACAACCAGCTACATCTTCCATCTCCATATTTATTCTTTATAAATTTTATTTATAAATAAAATTTATTTATTCTAGCTCTAACCTTAGCCTTAATCATAAATCCCGCTACCTATACCTTACCCTCTCATCGACATAAATCTAGGAGTATAATTCATATTAGCTATGTCAAGCCTAGCCATCTATTCCATTCTATGATCTGGATAAGCTTCTAATTCAAAATATGCTCTAATTGGAGCCCTATGAGCAGTGACACAATTTCATATGAAGTAACACTAGCAATTATCCTTTTATCAGTCCTTTTAATAAATGGATCCTTTACCCTCTCAACTCTCATCACAACACAAGAACAATAATTTTTACATCATGACCTCTAGCCATAATATGATTTATTTCTACCCTAGCAGAAACTAATCGAACCCCTTTCGATCTAACAGAAGGAGAATTAGAACTTGTATCTGGCTTTAACGTAGAATATGCAGCAGGCCCATTTGCTATATTTTTCCTAGCAGAATATGCCAACATCATCATAATAAATATTTTCACAACAATCCTATTTCTAGGAGCATTCCACGATCCCCATACACCAGAACTATACACAACCAGTTTTATTATCAAAACACTACTATTAACAATCTCCTTATGCATTCAAGCATCCTACCCATGATTCTGATATGATCAACTCATACATCTACTTTGAAAAATTATCTATCACTAACACTAGCCCTGTGTATATGACACGTTTCACTACCTATCATAACGTCAAGCATCCCTTCACAAACATAAGAAATATGTCTGATAAAAAAGTTACTTTGATAGAGTAAATAATAGAGGTTTAAATCCTGTTATTTCTAGAATTATAGGAATTGAACCTACCCCTTAAGAATTCAGAATTCTTCGTGCTACCACATTACACTATATTCTATAGTAAGGTCAGCTAAATAAGCTGTTGGGCCCATACCCTGAAAATGAAAATCCCATTATCCTTATCATTATCTTAATAACCATTATTTCAGGGACCATAATGAAATAACTAGTTCACACTGATTACTTATTTGAATTGGGTTTGAAATATATTAGCTATCATCCCTATTCTAATAAAAAAACTTTAACCCATGAGCCGTAGAAGCATCTACTAAATATTTCTTAACATAGGCCACCGCATCAATATTACTTATAATAGCTGTTGTCATTAACATACTGTATTGTGGTCAGTGAACCATTACAAAAATCTTTAATCCAACAGCATCAATAATCATTAAAATAGCTCTAGTCATAAAATTAGGACTATCCCCATTCCACTTTTGAGTACCTGAAGTCACACAGGCATTTCACTAAAAGCAGCCTTAATTCTATTAACATGACAAAAACATGCACCACTATCCGTATTATACCAAACTTCACCATCCATTAACCTAAACTTACGACTAATCATATCCACACTAGCAGTCATAATTGGAGGATGAGGCAGACTAAATCAAATGCAACTACGAAATGTCATAGCTTACTCATCAATCGCTCACATAGGCTGAATAACAGCTACCATATTATATAATCCAACTCTAACAATCCTAAACCTACTAATTTACATTATAATAACACTCACTGGACTTCGCTAGTGGCACAGTGGTTAAGAATCCGCCTGCCAATGCAGGCAACATGGGTTCGAGCCCTGGTCTGGGAAGATCCCACATGCCGTGGAGCAACTAAGCCCATGTGCCACAACTACTGAACCTGTGCTCTAAAGCCCGCGAGCCACAACTGCTGAGCCCGCCCGCCACAACTACTGAAGCCCGCGTGGCTAGAGCCCGTGCTCTGCAACAAGATAAGCCACTGCAATGAGAAGCCCGTGCACCTCAACAAAGAGTAGCCCCCACTTGCTGCAACTAGAAAAAGCTCGCGTGCAGCAACGAAGACCCAATGCAGCCAAAAATAACTTAATTAAAAAAAATAACACTCACTATATTCACATTACTCATTCACAGCTCAGCCACCACTACATTTTCATTATCACACACAAGAAACAAAATACCCATCATTACAACTCTTATCCTCACCATTCTATTATCAATAGGAGGCATCCCACCACTATCAGGATTGAGTAATTATTCAAGAAATAACAACAACAAAAAAGAACATTATTTTACCCACACTAATAGCTATCACAGCACTGCTTAACCTATATTTCTCCATACAACTTACGTATTCTACATCACTAACCATATTACCATCAGTCAATAACATAAAAATAAAATGATCATTTGAATATATAAAACAAAAAACTTTTCTACCAATAATAACTGTAATATCTACATTACTTTTACCCCTTACACCAATCCTTTCAGTACTGGAATAGGAATTTAGGTTAATATAGATCAAGAGCCTTCAAAGCCCTAAGCAGGTATAATTTACTTAATTCCTGTATAATAAGGATTGCAAGACTCTATACTACATCAATTGAATGCAAATCAAACACTTTAGTTAAGCTAAATCGTCACGTGATTGGTGGGATTTCATTCCCACGAAATTTTAGTTAACAGCTAAATACCCTAGTCAGCTAGCTTCAATCTACTTCTCCCACCGTCAGGAAAAAAAAAAGGCAGGAGAAGCCCCAGCAGAATTGAAGCTGCTTCTTTGAATTTGCAGTTCAGTATGTTTAATTCACCACAGGACTTGGCAAAAAGAGGACTCAACTTCTGTCCTTAGATATACAGTCTAATGCTTACTCAGCCATTTTACCTATGTTCATAAACCGCTGATGATTCTCAACCAATTATAAAGATAACGGCACCTTGTACTTATTATTTGGTGCTTGGGCTGGGATAGTGGGTACTTCCTTAAGCCTACTAATTTGTGCTGAATTACGTCAGCCTGGAGCATTACTTGGGGATTATCAAATTTACAATGTAATTGTAACAATCCACACATTCGTAATAATTTTCTCCATAGTTATACCTATTATAATTGGAGGCTTCAGAAACTGGTTAGTTCCACTGATAATTGGAGCACCCGATATAACCTTCCCTCGTGCGAAAAACAGAAGCTTCTGATTACTTCCACCCTCTTTCTTACTCTTACTCGCATCCTCAGTGGTAGAAGCTGGTGCAGATACAGGCTGAACTGTATACTCACCTCTAGCCAGAAACTTAGCTCATGAGGAGCTTCAGTTGATCTTACCAGTTTTTTCTTATATTTAGCAGGTATTTTTTCAATTCTAGATGCTATTCATTTTATTACCACAATTATTAACATAAACCACCCACTATATCTCAATACCAAACACCATTATTTGTGTGATCTGTCCTAATTACAGCTGTATTACTATTATTATCATTACTAGCAGCTGAAATTACCATACTAACGGACCAAAATCTAAATACAACCTTTTTCGACCCTGCAGGAGGAGGAGACCTGATTCTTTTATCAACACCTGTTCTGATTTTTTGGTTAACCTGAGGTTTATATTCTTATCTTACCTGGATTTGGAATAATCTCACATATTGTAACTTATTATTCAGGGAAAAAAAGAGCCTTTGAGGCATAGTATATGGGCATAGCATGAGCTATGACATCTATCAGCTTTTTACGGTTTATCATATGAGCCCATTATATGTTTACACATAGATGTTGATACACGAGAATATTTGACATCAGCTACTATAATTATCGTTATTTGTACAGGAGTAAAAGTATTTAGCTGACTGGCAACTCTTCACGGGGGTAATATCAAATGATCCCCTGCTATATTATGAGCCCTAGGCTTTACTTTCCTTTTTATAGCAGGTGATTCAGCAGGAATCATTTTAGCCAACTCGTCCCTAGAAATCGTTCTTCACGATGTGTATTGTGTAGTTGCACATTTCCATTACGTACTATCAATAGGAGCAGTGTTCGCCATTACAGGAGGCTTCATACATTGATTCCCACTATTCACAGGCTACACACTTAACTCAGCATGAGCAAAAAGTCATTTCGTAATTATATTTGTAGGCGTAAATATAACTTTCTTCCCACAACACTTCCTTGGTCTATATGAAATACCATGATGATATTACTACTACTCTGATGCATACACAACATGAAATAGTATTTCATTAATAGGCTCATTCACTTCACTAACAGCAGTGATACTAATAATTTTTATAATCTTTATAATTTTTATAATTAATAATTTTTATAACCGAGAAGCATTTGCATCAAAACGAGAGGTCTCAATAGTAGAGCTAACCACTACAAACCTAGAATGATTACATGGATGTCCTCCACCATATCACACATTTGAAGAACCCACTTATGTTAAAGTAACTAAATAAGAAAGAAAGGAATCAAACCCTCTTTTACTGGTTTCAAGCCAATACCATTATGTCTTTCTCGTTAAGTGAGATATTAGTAAAATTTACATAACTTTGTCAAAGTTAAGTTATAGGTGAAAACCCTGTATAACTCTTTGGCACATCCTTTTCAACTTAGGCTTTCAAAATGCAACATCACCTATTATAGAAGAACTTCTACACTTCCATGATCACACATTAATAATCATATTTTTAATTAGCTCCTTAGTCCTATTTATTATTTCACTCATATTAACAACTAAGCTAAGACATACAAGCACAATAGATGCACAAGAGGTGGAAACAATTTGAACAATCTTACCAGCCATCATCCTAATTTTAATTCCCTTGCCATCACCATGAATTCTTTAAATGATAGACAAAATTAATAATCCCTCTCTGACTATAAAAACTATAGGACACCAATGATATTGAAGTTACGAATACACAGACTATGAAGACTTAAATTTCGACTCATATATGATTTGTACTTCAGATCTAAAACCAGGAGAGCTGCAGTTATTAGAAGTAGATAACCAAGAAGTTCTACCCATAGAGATAACAATCCGAATATTAATTTCTTCCTAAGATGTTTTACACTCATGAGCTATTCCTTCATTAGGCCTAAAAACAGATGCCATTCCAGGACGCTTAAATCAGACAACCCTTATATCAACACCACCAGGCCTATATTATGGACAATGCTCAGAAATTTGTGGATCAAATCATAGCTTCATGCATGTCATCCTTGAATTCATTCCACTTAAATACTTTGAGAAATGATCTGCATCAATATTATAAATTCATTAAGCAGCTAATTAGCTTTAACCTTTTAAGTTAAAGACTGGGTGTTAAATCTACCCTTAATGATATGCCACAACTAGACACATCAACATGGTTTATTACTATTTTATCAATAATTCTAGTTCTATTCATTATATTCCAACTAAAAAGTTTTAAATATATTTATACTTCAAACCCAGAATTAAAATATACTAAAACACAAAAACAACTCACCCCTTGAGAAGCAAAATGAACGAAAATTTATTTGCCTCTTTCATTAACCCAACAATATTAGAACTTCCTGTTGTATTAATCGTTATATTCCCAAGTATTTTATTCCCCACACCTAACCAACTAATCAACAACCGCATGATTTCTATTCAACAATGATTAGTCCAACTTACATTGAAATAAATAATAGCTATTCACAACCACAAAGGACAGACCTGAACACTAATGCTTATATCACTTATCCTATTTATTGGATCAACGAATTTACTAGGACTCTTACCACATTCATTTACACCCACTATACAACTCTCAATAAATTTAGGTATAGCAGTCGCTCTGTGAGCAGGAACTGTAATTACTGGTTTCTGCCATTAAACAAAAGCATCCTTAGCCTGTTTTTTACCACAAGGACCACCAGTTCCTCTTTATTCAGGCAATAGCCTTAGCTGTATAATTAACAGCTAACATTATAGCAGGACATCTATTAATTCATTTAATTAGGGGAACAACTCTAGCACTACTAAATATTAGTACCACCACAGCCCTCATTACATTTATTATCCTTGCTTTACTTACTATGCTCAAATTTGCTGTTGCCCTAACTCAAGCTTACGTATTCACCTTACTAGTAAGTCTTTACTTACATGACAACACATAATGACCCACCAAACCCATATCACATAGTAAATGCCAGTCCCTGACCCCTTACAGGAGCTCTCTCAGCCCTTCTAATAACATCAGGCCTACTAATTTGATTTCACTTTAATTCAATAATATTATTATCATTAGGTCTATTAACTAATACCTTAACAGTATACCAATGATAACAAGATATTGTCCGAGAAAGCACTTTCCAAGGCCGCCATACACCAGTCGTTCAAAAATGACTTCAGTATGGAATAATCCTATTTATTATTTATTTCAGAAGTCTTCTTTTTTACTGGCTTTTTCTGAGCCTTCTATCACTCAAGTCTTGCTCCTACACCTGAATTAGGTGGATGTTGACCACCAACAGGTATCCGTCCTCTAAATCCACTAGAAGTGCCACACCTTAATGCCTCAGTGTGATTAGTTTCTGGAGTATCCATCATCTGAGCCTACCACAGCCTTATAGAAGGAAACTGTAAGCATATGCTCCAAGCTCTTTTTATTACAATTACCTTAGGTGTATACTTTACACTTCTACAGGCCTCAGAGTACTACAAAACACTTTTTACAATCTCAGACAGGGTATATGGCTCAATTTTCTTCATAGCTACAGGATTCCACGGTCTGCCTATAATTATTGGCTCTACTTTCCTAGTCGTCTGCTTCTTAGGCCAGTTAAAATTCCACTTCACTTACAATCATCACTTCAGCTTTGAAGACACTGCCTGATATTGACATTTTGTGGATGTAGTATGACTGTTCCTTTATGTGTCTATTTATTGATGAGGATCTTATCCTTTTAGTATTAAATACTACATTGACTTCTTATCAATTTGGTATAATCTGAAAAGGAATAATAAATCTTATAAATGATACTAATTATAAGTATAGCACTAGCCTCACTACTTGTATTTACTGCATTCTGACTCCCTCAATTAAATATTTATACAGAAAAAACAAGTCCCTATGAGTGGGAGATTTGATCCCATAGGATCGGCATGCTTACCCTTTTCCATAAGTTTTTTCTTAGTAGCTATAACATTTCTTCTCTTTGACTTAGTGATTGACCTCCTTTTTACCTTTATCCTGAGCATCCCAAGCAAATAATCTAAAAACAATACTTGTTGTAGCGCTATTCCTAATCCTACTACTAACAACAAGCCTGGCTTATAAATGAACCCAAAAAGGACTAGAATGGACTGAATATGATAATTAGTTTAAGCTAAAATAAATAATTTTGACTCATTAGATTGTGATCAAGTTCATAATTATCAAATGCCTTTAGTATATATAAATATCATTATAGCATTTACAGTATCTCTTATGGGATTATTAATATATCGATCTCATGTAAGATTCTCACCCCTCACTACTATTCCTAGAAGGAGTAATATTATCACTATTTATTATAGTAACACTAATAATTTTAAATATACACTTCACCCTAGCTAGCATATATTATACCTACTATATAGCAGGCACCATGCTATAAATCATTAACAATGATATACTATAGATGGGTACCATATTGATAAGCTTTTTATGTTTATCATTTTATTTAATCCTTATAACAAAGTAGGCATTGTTATTTTATACATTTTGCAGATGAGGAAACTGAGGCTTAGTAAGATTAGATAAGGGAGTTGGAATTTGGACCTAAAATACATATGATCAACCACCTTCTCCTGCCCACCTGACCTTGAGTAACTAAAAATGTATTAGTGAATGTAGCTGACAGAAAGTGGGGAATTACAATACATCTATAACACTAGATGAGTGCACAGGGTACCTTGGAAGCATCCTGTGAAGAATGTACCTAACAGGACCTGGGGCAGGAGAGGGAGGGTAGGTATGGGTAGTGAAAGGCCTTTTTAACCAAAAAGTGTGATTCAGTGAGATATTCAGTTGGCCAAAAAGTTCATTCAGGTTTTTCTGAAACATCGTATGGAAAAACCCGAACGAACTTTTTGGCCAACCCAGTAATATATGTAAAATATTTACCAGTGCTTTGCCAACTTATATTGTGTTGGTTGAATTGAAATGAACCCTAATAGCATGACATTCCCAGGACCATTCAAGCAATTCATATTGTGAAAAGACCAATGAGCTAGAGAAATGAAGATTTTTATGTCTATTCCAACTCAAACTATTTTGACAAAGACAAATTTATCAAAAATATGCAGCCCTAAGGGTCTCCAAGGGACTCACTTAGAGACTCCTCAGTAAAGTACAAGCCATCCCCTAAATGACAGAGTACTAAGGTCTTTAATCATAGTTGTTCATCTTCTTTACCATAATGTACGCATCTTGAGAGCTAAGAGTTTGTGTGTCTTGTATTCCCAGTATCTAGAACAATGTCTGGAACCTAGACAATTGACAAATACTTTTTGAATGAGTACCTACTATGTGCCAGGTACTGTGGATACAAGAATGAAAAGAACGTAGCTGTCGACTTCAAAGACCTTATAGCCAGGTGGAGGAAAAAGACTTACTTGGAGTAAACCATTTTATTACAGTAACATAATTGGTATAAAGGAGATAAGTTTACAAAGTACAGTACGCATCAGCAAAGAGCACTGACACATTAAGATGATCTGTCAGCTGGCTTAAGATTTGTCTTGACTCCATATTAACTGTGGCACCTTAGGTGATTTGTCACATTACCACCACAGCAATATCCTTT
Source organism: Tursiops truncatus (assembly GCF_011762595.2). NCBI lineage: Eukaryota > Metazoa > Chordata > Mammalia > Artiodactyla > Delphinidae > Tursiops > Tursiops truncatus. The sequence continues at coordinate 33,934,100 of NC_047040.1, forward strand.
ACAACTGATCATGTGACCATTGTCTTTACTAGATTGGGGCAAGGTATTTGTCCCACTCATCGTTCTATCTTCTGACACCTAACACGGTGGTACAAAGTAGTCAACTGATAGGTGTTGTGTTTTGTTTATGTTTAAACCATGTGGTTTTTTGGCTTATTCCGTTACCACTAATAGTTTCTGTCTACCAAGTGCTCTATGACTTTCCCCTAAAGGTGTTGGTAGTGTTAGGCAAATGCTCACAAGTATACTCTAAATATATTTTCCTACTCCCAGGGATACTACACTCCTCACTCCCTATAAGATCACCTGCAGCCAAGGCCAAAGGCCACCTGTGGACTTGGGGAACTGCATGTTATAACCCCTCAAGGATCTAGACTGAGGGCAGTCAAGACCTATATAGGGGGAGGGTTATTGAACTCAGCTAAAAACCCTGAAAATGATAGGTATATTTCTTTGTTAGAAACACACACAGATATATACACACACACACACACAATTTATGTAATTGAAATACAAAATTTCACCACTTTAAAATATATGCAGAAGAAGAAAACAAAAGATAAATGGGGGATAAAGGAAAAAGATTTATCATAGCATTAGAGAGAGGCATGGCAACTAATGAAAGGACAGCCTTCATATATACCAACATGGTATCAGTACAAGCAGAAAGTTGATCTTCTATCTCAAGCCCCCATTCCCACCCCTGGGAAAAAAGGTAGTGCACTCTGATTTCCCCATGTGGTAGGACTGAACAGGCAGCCAATCTTCTATCTCTACCCAGGAGAAGAAGGTAATGCTCCAATTTTCCTGCTAGGATAGTGTTGTGGGGCTAAGCTGTGAGCTGATCTTTCATCCCCAGCCTGGTGAAAGAGGCAATGCTGTGATTCTCCCATCAGGGTCAAGTAGTCAGCTACACCCCTATCTACACTTAGTTGCAATAAGATTTAATGAGGCTGTGCAGTGTGGTCCTAATCAGCATTAGACTTCATCCTCTTCACTGTCAGGAGGATCCAGTGGGGAACTGAGCCTCCACCCCACCTGGCGTCAATGAGGAAAAACTAGGTGGTGAGAGGCAGGCTACATGGTGCTTTGCTTCTCCCTTTTTACTCCTTGTTGTCAAGGGGCCTAGTGAAGAAATGACCTTACACCTACACTTGGAAGCAAGAGATGATTCAAGTAGCTGCCCCACTTTCACTGGAAAGATGCCAACTGGGCAGGGGGGGAGGTGTTCAATGTCCATCCCACCTGTTTGCAACAAGTTAGTGTGAGTCACTGCCCCATTTTTGCTGGGGTGGTGTCAGGGGAGCCTAATGGGATACCAAACATGCACACCCACCTGGCTGGCCCCATGCTACATCTCAACAGAGTGACTGCCTGCTAAAATAAATATTTCAAAAGATCCAGAGTCTTATAAGATCCAAAGTATCCAGAATAAGATTGAAAATCACTTGTCATGGGCTTCCCTGGTGGCATACTGGGTAAGAATCCACCTGCCAATACAGGGGACATGGGTTTGAGCCCTTGTCCAGGAAGATCCCACATGCCGCAGAGCAACTAAGCCCATGCCCCACAGCTGCTGAGCCTGCACTCTAGAGCCCACAATCCACAACTACTGAAGCCCACGCACCTAGAGCCCTTGCTCCACAACAAGAGAAGCCACCGCAATGAGAAGCCCGCACACCGCAACAAAGAGTAGCCCCCACTCACCGCAACTAGAGAAAGCCCATGCACAGCAATGAGGACCCAACGCAGCCAAAATAAATAAATAAATTTATATATTTAAAAAAAAGAAAATCACTTGTCATACCAAGAACTAGGAAAACCACAACATCAATGAGAAAAGATAATGAACAGATGCCAACACCAAGATGAGTCAGATGTTGAAATGATCTAAAAGAAATTTAAATAACCACCATAAAAATGCTTCATCATCAGTCATAAATTCTCTTGAAACAAATGAAAAAACAAAAAATTATCAGCAGAGAAATACAAGTTATAAAAAAGACCAAATGGAAATTATATAATTGAAAAAGACAATAACGAAAATTAAAATCTCATTGATTGGGCTCAGTAGTGGAGTGGAAATGACAGAGGACAGAAGTAGTGAACTTGAAAAAATATCAGTAGAATTCACCCAATCTGAACAACAGAACGAAGATAGACTGAAAAAAAATAAACAGAATTTCTGGGATCTGTGGAACAGTAACAGAATAGTTAATATTCATATTATTAGAATCCCAGAAGTAGAGAGGGGAGGGAGGAGGAGGAGAAAGAGAAGAAGGAGAAGGAGAAATTATTCAAAGAAATAATGGCTGAAAACATCCGAACATTGGTGGAAAACATAAACCTATAGATTAAAGAAGCTGAGCAAAGCCCAAAGAGGATAAACCCAAAGAAATGCAAGGCATCATTACACTTCTAAAAATTAAAGAAAAAATTTCTTGAAAGCAGCCAGAGAGAAACAATGAAAACTGTAGGGAATAGAAACCTACCAGGGAATACCTATTTGAATGACAGTGATTTTCTCATTTAAAATAATGGAAGCCAGAGGATGTGGCACAATATTTTTCATGTATGAAAAGAAAAGAACTGGCAACTGTAAATTATATACCCAGCAAAAATTCAGAAGTAAAGGGAAAATAAAGACATTCTCAGACAAAGGAAAAGTAAGAGAATTTGTTTGTAGCAAACATACCCTTAATGAATGCCTAAAGGAAATTCTCTAAAAAGAAAGAAAATGATAACAGAAAAAGGATTGGAACTACAGAAAGAAAGAAACATCAGAATGGGCAAATATTGGAGACTATCCTAATTTTCAAGAGTTTTTAAATAATATGTGATGAGTGAAGCAAAGGTTATAACACCATCTGCTGTAATGTGAGTGAAGCAAAGGTTATAACACCATCTGCTGTAATGTGAAATGTAAGTAGGGAAATACTTAAGACAGACAATTATTTTTTAAAAGTAGGGAGGATTAAAGTGCCTAAATGGAAGTAAGATGTCTATACTACACTCAAAGGGGTAAAATATCAATACCAGTACGTTGTAATAAGTTAAGTGAAGATATTATAATACCGAGCACAACCACTAAGAAAACTGTAAAAAACAATATACTGGGACTTCCCTGGTGGCGCAGTGGTTAAGAATCCACCTGCCAGATGACATGATACTATACATAGAGAATCCTAAAGATGCTACCAGAAAACTACTAGAGCTAATCAATGAATTTGGTAAAGTAGCAGGATACAAAATTAATGCACAGAAATCTCTGGCATTCCTATACACTAATGATGAAAAATCTGAAAGTGAAATTAAGGAAACACTCCCATTTACCACTGCAACAAAAAAGAATAAAATATCTAGGAATAAACCTACCTAAGGAGACAAAAGACCTGTGTGCAGAAAATTATAAGACACTGATGAAAGATATTAAAGATGATACAAATAGATGGAGAGATATACCATGTTCTTGGATTGGAAGAATCAACATTGTGAAAATGACTCTACTACCCAAAGCAATCTACAGATTCAATGCAATCCCTATGAAACTACCACTGGCATTTTTCACAGAACTAGAACAAAAAGTTCACCATTTGTATGGAAACACAAAAGACCCTGAATAGCCAAAGCAATCTTGAGAAAGAAAAACGGAGCCAGAGGAATCAGGCTCCCTGACTTCAGACTATACTACAAAGCTACAGTAATCAAGACAGTATGGTACTGGCACAAAAACAGAAATCTAGATCAATGCAACATGATAGAAAGCCCAGAGATAAACCCACACACCTTATCTTTGATAAAGGTCACCTTATCTTTGATAAAGGAGGCAAGAATATACAGTGGAGAAAAAACAGGCTCTTCAATAAGTGGTGCTGGGAAAACCAGAGAGGTACATGTAAAAGTATGAAATTGGAACACTCCCTAACACCATACACAAAAATAAACTCAAAATGGATTAAACACCTAAATGTAAGGCCAGACACTGTCAAACTCTTAGAGGAAAACATAGGCAGAACACTCAATGACATAAATCACAGCAAGATCCTTTTTGATCCACCTCCTAGAGAAATGGAAATAAAAATAAAACATAAACAAATGGGACCTAATGAAACTTAAAAGCTTTTGCACAGCAAAGGAAACCATAAACAAGACGAAAAGACAACCCTCAGAATGGAGGAAAATATTTGCAAGTGAAGCAACTGACAAAGGATTTATCTCCAAAATGTACAAGCAGCTCATGCAGCCCAATATCAAAAAAACAAACAACCCAATCCAAAAATGGGCAGAAGACCTAAATAGACATTTCTCAAAGAAGATATACAGATTGCCAACAAACACATGAAAGAATGCTCAACATCATTAATCATTAGAGAAATGCAAATCAAAACTACAACGAGGGGCTTCCCTGGTGGCGCAGTGGTTGAGAGTCCGCCTGCCGATGCAGGGGACACGGGTTCGTGCCCCGGTCCAGGAAGATCCCACATGCCGCAGATCGGCTGGGCCCGTGAGCCATGGCTGCTGAGCCTGCGCGTCCGGAGCCTGTGCTCCACAGCGGGAGAGGCCACAACAGTGAGAGGCCCGCGCACCACAAAAAAAAAAAAAAAAAAAACCTACAATGAGATATCATCTCACACCAGTCAGAATGGCCATCATCAAAAAATCTACAAACAATAAATGCTGGAGAGGGTGTGGAGAAAAGGGAACCCTCTTGCACTGTTGGTGGGAATGTAAACTGATACAGCCACTATGGAGAGCAGTATGGAGGTTCCTTAAAAAACTAAAAATAGAACTACCATACGACCCAACAATCCCACTACTGGGCATATACCCTTTGAAAGCCATAATTCAAAAAGAGTCGTGTACCAAAATGTTCATTGCAGCTCTATTTACAATAGCCAGGACATGGAAATAACCTAAGTGTCCATCAGCAGATGAATGGATAAAGAAGATGTGGCACATATATACAATGGAATATTAGTCATAAAAAGAAACGAAATTGAGTTATTTGTAGTGAGGTGGATGGACCTAGAGTCTGTCATACAGAGTGAAGTAAGTCAGAAAGAGAAAGACAAATACCGTATGCTAACACATATATATGGAATTTAAGAAAAAAAAATGTCATGAAGAACCTAGGGGTAAGACAGGAATAAAGACACAGACCTACTAGGGAATGGACTTGAAGATATGGGGAGGGGGAAGGGTAAGCTGTGACAAAGTGAGAGCGTGGCATGGACATATATACACTACCAAACGTAAAATAGATAGCTAGTGGGAAGCAGACGCATAGCACAGGGAGATCAGCTCGGTGCTTTGTGACCACCTAGAGGGGTGGGATAGGGAGGGTGGAATGGAGGGAGACACACAAGAGGGAAGAGATATGGGAACATATGTATATGTATAACTGATTCACTTTGTTATAAAGCAGAAACTAACACACCATTGTAAAGCAATTATACTCCAATAAAGATGTTAAAAAAAGAAAAAAAAAGAATCTGCCTGCCAATGCAGGGGACACAGGTTTGATCTCTGGTCCGGGAAGATCCCACATGCCACAAAGCAACTAAGCCCGTGCGCCACAACTACTGAAGCCTCTGCACTTAGAGCCCATGCTCTGCAACAAGAGAAGCCACCTCAATGAGAAGCCCCCGCACCGCAACGAAGAGTAGCCCCTGCTCACTGCAGCTAGAGAAAGGCTGCGCATGGCAACGAAGACCCAACACAGCCATAAATAAATAAATAAGTAAACCAAAAAACCCCAAAACAATGTACTGAAAAACTATAAACCAATGTGGAATCCTAAAAAATATTCAAACAACCCACAGGAAGGTAAGGAAAGAGAAAATAAGGAATGAGAAATAGAGGAAACAAACAGAAAATAAATAACAAAATGGCAGACTTAAGTCCCAACATGTCATTGATAACTGATATGGAAATTTAGTAAATGATAAGTGGTCTAAATACACCATTTAAAAGACACAGTTGAGAGAGAGCAACTAAGATAGCAGAATAGAAGGGCCCGAAGTTCACCTCCTCTCATGAGCACACCAAAGTCACAACAATCTGCAGAATAACCATCGTTGAAGAAGACTGGGGACTTCTCTTGTGGTCCAGTGGTTAAGACTCCACACTCGCAACGCAGGGGACCCAGGTTTGATCCCTGGTCAGGGAACTAGATCCCACATGCCGCAACTAAGAGCCTGCATGCTGCAACTAAAAGATCCTGAATCCCACAATTAAAGATCCCACATGCCTCAGCGCAGAACCTGTATGCCGCAACTAAGACCTGGCACAGCTAATTAATTAATTAATTAAAAGAAAAAATTAAAACCTACCAGAAAAGACCCTCTACAGCTAGACATAAAGATGGAACCACAATGAGACTGGTAGGAGAGGCGGACTCTAGATATAATCAAACCCCATACCCTCCAGGTAGGTGACCCACAAACTGGAGATAATTATATTACAGAGGTTCTCCCACAGGAGAGTTCTGAGCCCATGTTAGGACCCCCAGCCCAGGGGTTTGGCACCAGGGAGAGGAGCTCCCAGAGCATTTGGCTTTGAAGGCCAGTGGGGCTTGATTGCAGGAGCTCCACAGGATTAGGGGGAATAGAGACTGCCCTCTTAAAGGGTGCACACAAAATCTCACATGCACTGAGAACAAGGGCAAAAACAGTAGTATGAGAGGAGCCTGAGCCAGACCTACCTGCTGGTCTTAGAGGTCTTCTGGGGAGGCAGGGAGCAGCTGTGGACCACCATGGGGATATAGACACTGGTGGTCAATATATCAGGGGGCATTCATTTGCATGAATTCTGGAGACAGACATTTTGGCACCAAGACCTGCCCCGGCCAACAGCCTGCAGGCTCCAGTGCTGTGATGCCTCAGGCTAAACAACAAACACAGCCCCACCCATCAGCAGACAGGCTGCCTAAAGACTTCCTAAACCCAAAACTGCCTCTACATATGCCCTGAGACATGACCCTACCCACTGGAGGACCAAGACCCAGCCCCACCCACCAGGGAGCAGTCACCAACCCCTCCCAGCAGGAAACCTGCACAAGTCTCTAGAAAAGCCTCACCCACCAGGAGGCATACACTAGGAGCAAGAAAACTACAGGCCTGCAGACGGAGTCCACAAACTCAGTCTGGACACTGCCCGGGGACCAGCTGGCCCCTGGCCTTTGGGTGACGAGAGAGGAGTTCACTGCTGGGACACATAGGACATCCCCTACAGAGGGCCACTTCTCCAAGGTTGAGAAACATAACCAACCTACCACATACATAAAAATACAAATAGCAGTTTACACAAAGGAATATATTTCAGATGAAGGAACAAGATAAAACCCCAGAATAAGAACTAAGTGACATGGAGATAGGCAATCTAACCAAAATAGAGTTCAGAGTAATGATCATAAAGATGATTAAAGAACTTGGGAGGAGAATGGATGCACAGAGCGAGAAATTAGAAGTTTTTAACAAAGAATTAGGAAATATAAAGAACAACCAAACAGAGTTGAAGAATACAATAACTGAAAGGAAAATACACTAAAATTAATCAATAGTACACTAAATGAGGCAGAAGAACAGATCAGTGAGCTGGAAGACAGAGTAGTGGAAATCACTGCTGCCAAACAGAAGAAAGAAAAAAGAATATAAAGAAATGAGGACAGTTTAAGACAAAAGTTCTGGGACGACATCAAGCACACTAATATTTGCATTAGAGGGTTCCCAGAAGGAGAAGAGAGAAAGAAAGGGCCTGAGAAAATATTTGAAGAGGTATTACCTGAAAACTTCCCTAACCTGAGGAAGGAAACAGTCACCCAAATCCAGGAAGTGGGTAAGAGTTCCATACAGGATAAACCCAAGAAGGAACACACCAAGACACTATTAATCAAACTGACAAAAAATAAAGACAAAGGTAAAATATTAAAAGCAACAAGGGAAAAGCAACAAATAATATACAAGGGAATCCCCATATGGTTATCAGCTGATTTTTCAGCAGAAACTGCAGGCCAGAAGGGAGTGGCACAATGTATTTAAAGTGATGAAAGGGAAGAACCTACAACCAAGAATGCTCTAACCAGCAAGGCTCTCGTTCAGGTTTGACAGAGGAGTTTAAAGCTTTACACACAAGCAAAAGCTAAGAGAATTCGGCACCACCAAACCAGCTTTACAACAAATGCTAAAGGAAATTCTCTAGGCAGAAAATAAAAGGACACAACTCGAAACAAGAAAATTACAAATGGGAAAGCTCACTGGTAAAGGCAAACATGCAATAAAGGTAGGAAATGATCCATACACAAATATGCTGTCAAAACCAGCAATCATGAGAAGAGGAGAGTACAAGTGTAGGATATTGGAAATGCATTTGAAATTAAGAGGCCAGCAACTTAAAACAATCTTGGATATATACAGACTGTTATACCAAAACCTTATGGTAATTGCAAACCAAAAATCTACAATAGATACACACAAAAGAAATAGCAATCCAAACACAACTCTAAAGATAGTCATCAAGTGACAAGAGAAGAGAACAGAAGAGGAAGGGAAGAAAAAAGACCTACAAAAACAAATCCTAAACAATTAACAAAATGGCAATAAGAATATACATATCAATAATTACCTTAAATGTAAATGGATTAAATGCTCCAACCAAAATATATAGACTGGCTGAATGGATACAAAAATAAGACCCATATATATGCTGTCTACAAGAGACCCACTTATGTGGTAGATATATACAATGGAATATTACTCAGCCATTAAAAAAAGAATGAAATAATGCCATTTGCAGCAACATGGATGGACCTAGAGGTTATCATACTACGTAAGTCAGACAGAGAAAGAGAACTATCATATGATATCACTTATATGTGGAATCTAAAAAGATGATACAAATGAACTTATTTACAAAACAGAAACAGACTCACAGATATAGAAAACAAATTTATGGTTACCATAGCGGAAAGCTGGGGGAGGGATAAATTAGGAGATTGGGATTAACATATACACACTACTATATATAAAGTAGATAATCAAAAAGGACTACTGTACAGCACAGGGAATTCTACTCAATTTTTTTTTTTTTTTTTTTTTTTGCGCTACGCGGGCCTCTCACTGTTATGGCCTCTCCCGTTGCGGAGCACAGGCTCCGGACGACGTGCAGGCTCAGTGGCCATGGCTCACAGGCCCGGCCGCTCCGCGGCATGTGGATCTTCCTCGACCAGGGCATGAACCCATGTCCCCTGCATTGGCAGGTGGACTCTCAACCACTGCACCACCAGGGAAGCCCTCAATATTCTTTAATAAGCTATATGGGAAAAGAATCTGAAAAAGAATGGATATATGTATATGTATAACTAAATCACTTTGCTATACACCTGAAATTAACACAACATTGTAAATCAACTACACCCCGATTAAAAAATAAAAATTAAATTAAAAAAATAAAAAATAGGGAATTCCCTGGCAGTCTGGTGGTTAGGACTCACTGCTGTCACTGCCAGGGCCCCAGGTTCAGTCGTAGAAGGAAAGAAATCATAAAGATCAGAGCATAAATAACTGAAATAGAGATGAAGAAAACAATAGAAAAGATCAATGAAACTAAAAGCTGGTTCTTTGAAAAGATAAATTGATAAACCTTTAGCCAGACTCATCAAGAAACAAAGGGAGAGGGCTCAAATCAATAAAATTAGAAATGAAAAAGGAGAAGTTACAATGAACACCACAGAAATACGAAGGATCATAAGAGACTACTATAAGCACCTAAATGCCAATAAAATGGACAACCTGGAAGAAATGGACAAATTCTTAGAAACATACAGTCTCGCAAGACTGAATCGGGAAGAAATAGAAAATTTGGACAGACTGATCACAAGTACTGAAATTGAAACTGTGATTTAAAAACTCCCCAAAAGGGGCTTCCTTGGTGGCACAGTGGTTGAGAGTCCACCTGCTGATGCAGGGGACACGGGTTCGTGTCCCGGTCTGGGAAGATCCCATGTGCCGCGGAGCGGCTGGGCCTGTGAGCCATGGCCGCTGAGCCTGTGCGTCTGGAGTCTGTGCTCCGCAACGGGAGAGGCCACAACAGTGAGAGGCCCGCGTACGGCAAAACAAAAAAACCTTAAAAACTCCCCCAAAACAAAAGTCCAGAAGTAGATGGCTTCACAGGCGAATTCTATCAAACATTTAGAGAAGAGTTGATACCTATCCTTCTCAAACTACTCCCAAAAAATTGCAGAGGAAGGAATACTTCTGAACTCATTTTATGAGGCCACCATCATCCTGATACCAAAACCAGACAAAGATATTAAAAAAAAATTATAGGCCAATATTACTGATTAACATAGATGCAAAAATCCTCAACAAAATACAAGCAAACCAAATCCAACAATACATTAGAAGAATCATGTGCCATGATCAAGTGGGATTTATCCCAGGGATGCAAGGATTTTTCAATATCTACAAATCAATCAGTGTGATACACCACATCAACATATTGAAGGAAAAGTCCGTATGATCATCTCAATAGATGCAGAAAAAGCTTTTGACAAATTTCAACACCCATTTATGATAAAAACTCTCCAGAAAGTGGGCATAGAGGGAACATACCTCAACATAATAAAGGCCATATATGACAGATCCACAGCCAACATCATTCTTAACAGTGAAAAGCTGAAAGCATTTCCTCTAAGATTAGGAACAAGACAAGGATGTCTACTCTTGCCAGTTTTATTCAACATAGCTTTGAAAGTCCTAGTCACAGGAATCAGAGAAGAAAAAGAAAGAAAAAGAATCCAAATTGGAAAAGAAGAAGTAAAACTGTCACTGTTTCCAGGTCACATGATACTATACATAGAAAATCCTAAAGATGCTACCAGAAAACTACTAGAGCTCATCAATGAATATGGTAAAGTTGCTGGATACAAAATTAATATACAGAAATCTGTTGCATTTCTATACACTAACAATGAAAGATCAGAAAAAGATATTAAGGAAACAATCCCATTTACCATCACATCAAAACGAATAACATGCCTAGGAATAAACCTCCCTAAGGAGGTAAAAGATCTGTCTCTGAAAACTATAAGATACTGATGAAAGAAATTGAAGACAGAAAGATATACCATGTTCTTGGATTGGAAGAATCAATATTGTTAAAATGACCATGCTACTTAAGGCAATCTGAAGATTCAATGCAATCCCTATCAAACTACCAATGGCATTTTTCACACAGGTAGAACAAAAAGTTTTTAAATTTGTACGGAAACATAAAAGATCCCAAATAGCTGAAACAATCTTGAGAAAGATGACTGGAAGTGGAGGAATGATGCTCCCTGACTTCAGACTCTACTACAAAGCTACAGCAATCAAAACAGTATGGTAATGGCACAAAAACAGACATAGATGAATGGAACAGGATAGAAAGCCCAGAAATAAACCCACACACTTATGGTCAACTACTCTATGACAAAGAAAGCAAGGATATACAATAAAGAAAATACAGTCTCCTCAATAAGTGGTGCTGGGAAAACTGGACAGCTACATGTAAAGAATGAAATTAGAACATTCTCTAACACCAAACACAAAAATAAAATGGATTAAAGACTTAAATGTAAGATCAGATACTATAAAACACCTAGGGGAAAACGTAGGTGGAACACTCTTTGACATAAATTGCAGCAATATGTTTTTGGATCCTTCTCTCAGAGTAATGGAAATAAAGACAAAAAGTAAACAAATGGGACCTAATTAAACTTATAAGCATTTGCCCAGCAAAGGAAACCATAAACAAAACAAAAAGACAATCTATGGACAGGGAGAAAATATTTGCAAATGCCATGACCAAAAAGGGATTAATCTCCAAAATATACAAACAGCTCATTCAGCTCAATAACAAAAAAACAAACAACCCAATCAAAAAATGAGCAGAAGACCTGAATAGACATTTATCCAAAGAAGACATACTGATGGCCAAGAGGCACATGAAAAGATGCTCAGCATCACTAATTATTAGAGAAATGCAAATCAAAACTACAATGAGGTATCACTTTCCACCAGTCAGAATGACCATCATTAAAAAGTCTACGAATAATAAATGCTGGAGAGGGTGTGGAGAAAAATGAACCCTGCTACATTGTTGGTGGGAATGTAAATCGATACAGCCACTGTGGAGAATAGTATGGAGGTTATTTAAAAAACTAAAAATAGAGCTACCATACGATCTAGCAATTCCACTCCTGGGCATATATCCAGAGAAAACTCTAATTTGAAAAGATACATGCACCGCAGTGTTCATAGCAGCACTATTTACAATAGCCAAGACATGGAAGCAACCTATATGTCTATCAACAGATGAATGGATAAAGAAGATGTGGTAGGTAGATAGAGATATAAAATGGAATATTACTCAGCCATTGAAAAGGATGAAATAATGCCATTTGCAGCCACATGGTTGGACCTAGAGATTATCATACTAACTGAAGTAAGTCAGAGAGAGAAAGACAAATATCATATGATATCACTTATATGTGGAATCTAAAAAATGATACAAAGGAACTTATTTACAAAACAGAAATAAACTCACAGACATAGAAAACAAACTTATGGTTACCAAAGAGGATAGTGTTGGGTGGGAGCGAGATAAGTTTGGAATTTGGGATTAACATATACACACTACTATATATAAAATAGGTAAACAGCAAAATCTACTGTATAGCACAGGGAACTATACTCAATATCTTGTAATAACCTACAATGGAAAAGAATCTGAAAAATTATATATATATATATATATATATGTATGTATGTATGTATAACTGAATCACTTTTTGTACACTTAAAACTAACAACATTGTAAATTAACTATACTTCAATTAAAAAAAAAAAGACAGGGCCTTCCCTGGTGGTCCAGTGTTGAGAATCCTCCTTCCAATGCAGAAGACACGAGTTCGACCCCTGTCGGGGAACTAAGATCCCACATGCTATGGGACAGCTAAGCCTGCACACCACAACTAGAGAGCTCACATGCCGCAATTACAGAGCCCACGCGCTCTGGAGCCCATGTGCCATAACTAGAGAGAAGCCCGCACACCACAGCTAGAGAGAAGCCCACACACCACAACTAGAGAGAAGGCCACACACCACAACGAAAGATCCCGCATGCCACAGCTAAGACCCAACACAGCCAAAAAAAAAAAAGACAGTTGGCAGTGTGAATCAAAAACATAATCCAACAACATGTTGTCCACAAGAAATTAACTTCAAATATCAGTGCAATGACATACGTAAACTAAAAGCAAAAGAATGGGAAAAGATGTGACTTCAAAATTTAATCATTAGGGCTTCCCTGGTGGCGCAGTGGTTGAGAGTCCTCCTGCCGATGCAGGGGACACGGGTTCGTGCCCCAGTCCGGGAAGATCCCACATGCCGCGGAGCGGCTAGGCCCATGAGCCATGGCCGCTGAGCCTGTGCATCCGGAGCCTGTGCTCCGCAACGGGAGAGGCCACAACAGTGAGAGGCCCGCGTACCGCAAAAAAAAAAAAAAAAAAAAAAAAAAAAAAAACATATACATATATATATATATATATAAATTATTAAATGCAACAAGGGCTATATTAATATCAAATAAAGTAGATAGACTTACTTGCAAAGAAAATTACTAGAGATAAAAAGGAATGTTATATAATAATACAAGTGTCACTCCACCAGGAAGACATAACAATACTAAAGTAACAAAGCATGACATTACATGATAGAGCTGAAAGAGGTAATAAAATCCACCCATGTATTTGGGGATGTCAACACCTCACTCTCAGTAAATATAGAACTACTAGACAGAAAAGCAGCAAGAATATAGAACACCTTAACAACACAGTAAACCAACAGGATCTAACTGACACTCTATCCAACAATAGCAGAGTACACAGTGTCTTCAAGTGCCCATGGAACATTCACTAAGATAGGCCACATCCTGGACCATAAAACCAAGTTCAACACATTTAAAATAATTAAAACTATATGAAGTGGTGCTGTCTGACCATAATGGAATATAGGGAGTTCAAGGGATTTGGGGGCTGATCAAGGAAAACCATTTGACCAGGAGGTGGCAGTAGCACACACAGCTTTATTTGAGTGACACTTCGACAGGTTTGCATGTGGGGGAAGTTTCTCACAGCATGAGACCATCTAGAGGCTACCGCACAGAGGCCAATACTCAGAGGGAGAGAAGGACAAGGAAATTCCTAGAGGAGAGGGATATCAGAGAGAGGGTTACATCTCTAGGTGATTTTACTCAGCAGCCTGGAAGGGAGTCTCTGGGTCAGGAACCCCAAAAGGCAGCAGAGTCTTGGGGTCTTTATAACCCCAGGGTTTATTTTACCTATGGCTAGTATATGCTGGGCACAGTTTCTTGAGTATATAAAGCAGGCAGGCTGTAAATAGTTAAAAAATCTGCTTATTTGGTTGTGTTTAAAATAATTGGATGTGTACAAATTTTAGTCTGGTGCTGGCAGACTTTTGAGCTAATGGGTCTCAGCCTGCTGTGAATAAGTAAACAACCTGGGGTGGGTGGGGTGGCAATGCACAGAGGCCATCTTTGTCTTGCATACAGAACACCGAATCAAATGAGAAATCAATAACAGAAAGACAACAGGAAAATCTCCAAACACTTGGAAATTTTAAAACACACTTCTAAATAATCCCTGGGTCAAAGAGGAGATCTCAAATGGAATAAAAAATACATAGAATAAAAATGAACATATAACATATCAAAATTGATAAGACAGTTAAAACAGCAGCACTGAGAGAAATGTATAGCACTAAATGCATACATTGGAAGAGGAAAACTTTCTAATTAATAAGCTAAGCTCCCACACCTCAAGAGCTTAGAAAAAGAAGGAGCAAAATAAATCCAAAAAGATGAATGAAGGAAATAATAAAGAACAGAGAGGAGATGGATGAGGATGGGCTTCCTCTCATGGGGTCAGGCATAGACCTGACTAAGGTGCCAGCTGTTCAACAGAACAGAACGGTGGCATTTCTAAACCAATTTGTGGTACACAGTGTACAGTTTCTCAACCAATTTTCTACAGTTTGTGAGGAGAAACTGGCAGACCTTTCTCTTTGTATCCAGCAAATTGAAACAACTCTCAATATTTTAGATGCAAACTTGTCATCTATCCCAGGGCTAGATGATGTCACGTTTGAAGTATCTCCTATAAGTGTCACTAGGATCACAAATGAAACACATTCTGAAACCACTTCAGAGCAATCACAGCAGAACAGTTTACAAGACTCTGGACCACAGGAAAGTGAAGTAACACCACAAAATATCTTAACTGTAGCCAAGGATCTAAGATATGCCAGATATCTCAAAATGGGTGGGTATTCCAGTGATGGCAGTAAGAAACAAAATGATATCGGAAGGACTAGACCCAGATCTTCTAGAGAGGCCAGATGCTCCAGTGCCTGATGGTGAAGGTGAAAAAAATATAGAAGAAAGTTCAGACAGCAAATCTTCTTTTAGTGACTAAGCTTAATTTTATAACAATTACATATACATGTGTTGGTACACATTTACATTCTATAAGAAAGAGAGCCTGAACTTTAACTCAGTCATAAAAACACCACACGTCTACATATCCACCACCAAGCTTCCTCTATGTTAAAAAATAAATAAATAAAGCATTTATAATAAAAAACCCAGAAATCAGTGAAACTGAAAATTTAAAAAAAATAGAGAAAAATCAATGAAACAAAGCTCGTTCTTCAAAATAATCCATAAAATTGCTAAACCTCTAACAAGACTGACAAAGGTAAAAAGAGAGAAGATGCAAATCACCAAAATCGGGAATGAAACCTGATATACCACTACATACATATATGCAACCATTAAAAAGATAACAAGGAAATACTACAAAAAGTTTTATGCTCATAAATTAGAAGAAACGGACCAAGTCCAGAAAACCACATACTAAATCAAGATGAATTAAACTGAATAGTCCTGTAGCCATTAAAGAAATTGAATTGGTAATTTAAAAGTTCCTGGAAGAGAAATGTCCAGGCCCAGATGGTTTCACAGGAGAATTTTACTAACATTAAAAAAAAAAAACCCACTAATTTTACACAACCTATTCTGAGAGAGAAGAGGAGGGAACACTTTCCAACTCATTTTATGAAGCTAGTATTACTCTGATACCAAAACAAGACAAAGACATTACCAAAAAAAGAAAACTACAGACTAATATCTCTCATGAACTTAGATGCATAAATCTTCAACCAAATATTAGCACACCAATACTGTAATGTATAAAAAGAACTATATACAATGACAAATGGTAAGTATTTCAGGTGTGCAAGGCTGGTTCAGCATTTGAAAATCAGTCCATGTAACCTATGATATCAACAGAATAAAGGAGAAAAATCATACGATCATATCAATTGATACAAAAAAAGTTCTTCACAAAATTCAACACCCAATCATGATATAAAACTCTCGACAAGGTAGTATTAGAGGGTAAATTCCTCATCTAGATAAAGAGCATCTACAAGACCTCCATATTACATTATACTTAATGGTGAAAGACTGAAGGCTTTCCTTCCAGGATCAGGAACAAGGCAAGTATGTCTGCTCTTATTATTCTTTTTCAATATAATACTGCAAGTTTTAGCCATTGTAATAGAGCAGGAAAGGGAAATAAAAGTCACACAGATCGGAAAAGAAGAAATCAAACTGTCTCTATTTTCAGATGAAAAAGTTATCTATGTAAAATAACAAGGAGTCTACAAAAAAAACTACTAGAACTAGTAAGTGAGTTGAGCAGTTTAAAGGATAAAAATTCCAAATGCAAAAATCAACAGCATTTTAACACTCAGCCATAAAAAAAGAATGAAATAATGCCATTTGCAGCAACATGGATGGACCTAGGGATTATCACACTAAGTGAAGTAATGCAGGCTGAGAAGGACAAATATATGATATTGCTTATATGTGGAATCTAAAAAAAATGATACAAATGAACTTATTTACAAAACAGAAATAGATCCACAGACGTAGAAAACAAATTTACAGTTACCAAAGGGGAAGGTGGAGGGAGGGATAAATTAGGCATTTGGGATTAACATATACACAGTACTATACATAAAATACATAAGCAACAAGGTTCTACCATATAGCACAGGGAACTATACTCAATATTTTGTAATAAGCTATAAGGGAAAAGAATCTAAAAAAGAATATATACACACACACACACACACACACACACACACAAATGAATCACTTTGCTATACACCTGAAACTAACACAACATTGTAAATCAACTATACTTCAATTTTTAAAAATCAGCATTTCTACATACTAACATGAACATGTGGAAACAAAAATTTTAAACACAATAACATTTATAGTAACTCCAAAGAAAACTAAATACTTTTAAATCTAACAAAGCATATACAGGATCTAGATAATAAAAATCACAAAATGTTGATGGAAGAAGTCAAGGACCTAAATAAATACACATACCATATTCATGAATTGGAAAACAACATAGTAAAGATGTCAGTTCTCCCCAGATTGACCTATAGATTTAATGTAATTTCTATCTAAATACCAGCTCTTTGTAAATATAGACAAGATCATTCTAAAATGTGTATAGAAAGGCACAGCTCCTAGAATAGCTAAAATCATCTTTGAAAAGAAGAAAATGGGAGGAATCACTTTACCTAATTAAGGCCTACTAGCTACAGTAATCAAGCTACAGTAATCAAGAGTAAAGATAGTGTGGTATTAGAGGAGAGAGAGACACAAAGATCAATGGAACAGAATAGACATCCCTGAAATAGACCCACAAAAGTATGCCCAACTGATTTTTGACAATGATGCGAAAGCAATTTAATGGAGGAATGATAGCCTTTTCAAGAAGTAGTGCTGGAGCTATTGCACATCCATGGGCAAACAAAACCAAACCTTGACCTAAGTCTCTTACCTAAAATAAAAAACAGTAATAAACTTAAGTGCTGGTGAAATTGCTGATGGGAATTTTTAATTTTATAACCACTCCTGAAAACAGTTTGGTAGTTTCTCAAAACACTAAATATGCAACTGCCATGTAACCCAACAATTATACTCTTGGGCATTTATCCCAGAAAGATTAAGTCTTATGATCACACACACAAAAACACCGTGAACACAAATATTTATAGCAGCCTTATTCATAGTAGCCAAAAAGTGGAAACAACACAATTGTTCTTTAATTGGTGAACAGCTAAATAAACTGTGCTACCTCCATGCCATGGAATAATACTCAACGATACAAAGGAACTTTGATACATACAACAACCTGGATGAATTTCCAGAGAATTATGCTGAGTGAAAAAAAGCCAATCCCCAAATATTAGATGCTATATGACTTCATTTATATGAAATTCTTGAAATTACAAAATTATAAATGTAGAACAAGTTAGTGGTTGCCAGGCATTAAGTAGGAGGTGGATACAGGAAAGAAATGGGTGTGACTCTAAAAGGACATTAGGGATCCTTGTGGAAATGTCTGCATCTTAACTGTACCATGTCAATATCCTGGTTGTGATATTGATATTACATCGTTTTGCAAGATGTTACTGTTGAGGGAAACTGGATAAAAGGTACATGGTCAAGAGTTTAATTTTTTTTAAATAAAGAAAAAGAAAACTTACCTTAAATATTTTTCTTAAGGGTGGTAGTCAGACCTGTATATGACAGATAAAACTAAATTAAGTTGAACAAGATAAATTCAGTGGGTAACCCATAAAACATAGGTTACATAAAATCAACAGACTTAGAAAGTTGAAAGAATCTGTCACCTAGGGCAACAGGCTTATAAACTGAAGACATATCAGAGTTCTAGAACAAATTCCTAAAAGTCTAAGCTAATTGCTTCATAAACAAGTCACAAAATCTTCAGAATCTACGGTAAAATAAACTTTGAAGTTTGAAGTTAAAAGAAGAGTTTTTTATGAACCAAGGTAGACAGTGTGTTAAAGAAATGCAGTATTTTGAGACAAACTTCTGGAGTGCTAATCTGAATTGGAAAGGACTAACGTCTCTTTCAACTCATAGCTGATTCAGGTGACAGTCTTTCAATAGTTCCTTTACATTTTTAGAGCCCCTTCATAAATTAAGATTTTCAAGATATAGCTTAATAAGTTTCTATTTAAACCCTGACAATGACAGGATGCTAAATCATTTCCCCAAAGGTCAGGGTGGAAGAAAGGTAGGGGGGATGGGGAATTTAATTTTATCTACCAATGAAAAGCAGTGTTTGTTGATGGTAAGAGAATTAGGAATAGGAAACTAGGATATAGGAAAAAGAGCTTGGATTTTACCGTAAGAAATATCTAGGTTCAAATCCAGATTCTTCCACTACCATGGTCACATAACTTTGGGCAATTTACATCTGACTTTCAGTTTTCTCATCGCAAAATGAGTATACTATCATCTATTTCAAAGAATTTTAAAGGGTTTGGAACATAATAGTCACTTGCTAAATGGTAAGTATTATATTATAGGATAAATATGAGAAGCAGAATTGTTGGATCAAAGTATATAAGCATATTTACTTTTTTTTTTTTAACATCTTTATTGGGGTATAATTGCTTTACAATGGTGTGTTAGTTTCTGCTTTATAACAAAGTGAATCAGTTATACATATACATATGTTCCCATATCTCTTCCCTCTTGCATCTCCCTCCCTCCCACCCTCCCTATCCCACCCCTCCAGGCTGTCACAAAGCACCGAGCCAATATCCCTCAGAATGGGAGAAAATATTTGCAAGTGAAGCAACCGACAAAGGATTAATCTCCAAAATTTACAAGCAGCTCATGCAGCTCAATAACAAAAAAACAAACAACCCAATCCAAAAATGGGCAGAAGACCTAAATAGACATTTCTCCAAAGAAGATATACAGACTGCCAACAAACACATGAAAGAATGCTCAACATCGTTAATCATTAGAGAAATGCAAATCAAAACTACAATGAGATATCATCTCACACCAGTCAGAATGGCCATCATCAAAAAATCTAGAAACAATAAATGCTGGAGAGGGTGTGGAGAAAAGGGAACACTCTTGCACTGCTGGTGGGAATGTGAATTGGTTCAGCCACTATGGAGAACAGTATGGAGGTTCCTTAAAAAACTACAAATAGAACTACCATATGACCCAGCAATCCCACTACTGGGCATATACCCTGAGAAAACCGAAATTCAAAAAGCATATTTACTTTTGATAGATACTACCAGATTATCTTTTAAACCAGATTTACTTATTTGCATTTGCGCCCAAAATGTAGGAAAATATCCATTATCTCACAGCCTGGTCATTTTTTGTTAATTTGCTTTTGTTAATTTTGTTTTTGTTAATTTGATGCACAAAAATGATATTCTATTGATTTGCATTTTCCTGAGAATTAATGAGTGAACAGTTTTCATGTGTTTATTATCCATTTGTATTTCTGTTATTTGACTGTTTATAATCTCTGCTCATATTTACAAATTGGGTTGTGTGTTTATGTGTGAAAATGCTTTATGTATTTTGAATAAAAATGCTTTATCTACGCTGTTTGTTATCTGCATTTTTTTTTACTTCTTCAGAGTCCTTATAGAAATTTGAACTGTTTATGTGGTCAAATCTGGCCGCTTTTCCTTTGTGGCTGTTAGTTTATATCTTGTTTAGATTATCCTTCCCCTCTTCAAGATTATGTCAGCATTCTCCTAGCTGATTTTCTATGTATACTTTTTTTTTTTTTTTCTTTCAGTATGCGGGCCTCTCACTGTTGTGGCCTCTCCCGTTGCGGAGCACAGGCTCCGGACGTGCAGGATCAGCGGCCATGGCTCACGGGCCTAGCCGCTCCACGGCATGTGGGATCTTCCCGGACCGGGGCACGAACCCGTGTCCCCTGCATTGGTAGGCGGACTCTCAACCACTGCGCCACCAGGGAAGCCTTATGTATACTTTTTTATGTTTAAATATTTAATCCATCTATACTTAATTTTTTTAGTATGAGGTAAAGGTCTATTGATAATTTTGCTGAAGTGGATAGATGATTACCTCAACGCTATTTATTAATTGTTCACATAGTTAACATGTTTTTGTCTGTCAGTATCCCTTCTTGAGGATAATATCCTCAATCCTTGGTGTAGTTGGCAAACTTGACCCTTTGCCTCTGTGGCAACAAGGATGAGCATGTAGTTTGACATAAAAATATTAAGAGGGACTTTCCTGGTTGTCCAGTGGTTAAGACTCCACACTTCCGCTGCAGGGGGCATGGGTTCAATCCCTGGTCGGGCAACTAAGATCCCGCATGCTGTAGGGCGAAGCCAAAAAAATAATAAAAATTTAATTTAATTTAATTTAAAAAGATAAAAATATTAAGACAAGTCTATATAATGTTGATTTCATAAGGAATATGTTAAAAATAAAATTAAATAATAGAATGAGTATGAAAGAAAAGTGTGAAAAGTCAATACTTTTTTTAATAATAGAGTTTAGTGTATGAAATCAACATTGTATGGAATTTCCACTTAAAGGACAAATTAAGCACAGTTTTGGCATTAATATCTCACCTCTTTTAAAGAAGACATACAAATGGCCAGTAGGCACGTGAAAAGATGCTCAACATCACTAATTATTAGAGAAATGCAAATCAAAACTGCAGTAAGTTACCACCCTACACCGGTCAGAATGGCCATCAGTAAAAAGTCTACAAATGGGCTTCCCTGGTGGCGCAGTGGTTGAGAGTCCGCCAGCGGATGCAGGGGACACGGGTTCGTGCCCCGGTCTGGGAAGATCCCACATGCCGCGGAGCGGCTGGGCCCGTGAGCCATGGCCGCTGAGCCTGCGCGTCCGGAGCCTGTGCTCCGCAACGGGAGAGGCCACAACAGTGAGAGGCCCGCGTACCGCAAAAAAAAAAAAAAAAAAAGAAAAGTACCTGTCAGCTCAGTCTGCCTCTGTTTTAAGACATTCTCTCAGAAGCTTCTCCCGACAAGTTCCAATTATATGTAGTTGGCCAGAACCTTGTCACATGGCCACTCCTGTCTTTTAAAGGAGGCTGGAAGATGCAGCTTTTTGAGTAAGGGTTTTTGCCCCTAAACAAATTGAGGTTCTTGAGATAATATGTATTTTGGGAAAGTAATTCTCATTCTCTGTCATAGGGAGCAAGAGACTAGTTAAGAGACTATTGTTGGGAAGAGATGATGGTCGCTTGTGCTACAGTGGTAGTAGGTGGTGGTCGGATATGATTGGATACTTGATATATTTTGAAGCCAGTAGCCACAGAACTTAGTGCTGGGTTATATATGAAAAGAAGAAGGTGGAGAGATAGGGTGACACAGATTTCTGGTCTAATAATTCAGTAGATGGTAGCATCATTACCTGAGATGAGGAAAAACAGAGAAAAGCCAAGGTTTTGTGGTTTTTTTGAGGGGGAGGGGAGGAGGGTGGTAATCTAGAATCCTATTATATATACATTAAATTTGACAAGCCTATTATATAGCTAAGTGGAAATCAATAATACCCTTTTAGATATTTCTGAGGATACTATTTAGAATCTTTTCCAAGGGTCATCCTCCCCCTACATTCTTCAGAAATAGCTCTGTTTACTCTGGGGTTAGTTCTGTTTATTCTTATTGATCCTTCACTTACATGTACTGATTTTCCTCATATCTGATGAGCTCTGTTGGCTCACTTTATATTTGTGAATGAAGGAATATGTTAGCTGTATAGGTATTCTCTGTGTGACAGGCCAGCTTCCCTGGAGGGTATATGGGGATGGAAGAGGGCAGGCAGGATGGCTGGAGACCCTACAGCATTTCCAAAGAGTCAGTGTATTTCTCTCCTGAATAGAACTTCCTTTCCTTCCTTTTTATCCCCCTTCAGTTATCTGATGTGAAAATGTGAGTGGCTGTAAGCTCTGCTCTGCTGCTGTGCCAAGGCTCAAAACTCATAGAGGGTCCCCACCTAGGCAGACTGCACATTTTCTCAGACAGCAGTTTTGATCTTGCTTGTTTTGTTGTTGTTTGTTTTGGTGTTTGGTGAGTGACTGGGGAAAGACAATACTGCCAGCAATGTATGCTCTGTTTGCACTGAGAAAGAGAACAGTGATAAAGAAGGGTCCAAGTGATCCAGCTGTTCCAAATGCAGCTTTTTAATGCTATGACAATTGCACCGCCATCTGATTCTCTTTGTATATGTTGACCTTGAATTTATTGCTTCTCAGGCCTACCTGATTTCTGTTATTTAAAGCTCTGGTTTTCTTTCTTTCTTTTTTCTTTTTATTAATTAATTAATTTACTTTTGGCTGCGTTGGATCTTTGTTGCTGCGCTCTGGCTTTCTCTAGTTGTGGCGAGCGGGAGCTACGCTTCGTTGCGGTGCCGGGCTTCTCATTGCAGTGGCTTCTCTTGTTGCAGAGCACGGACTCTAGACGCGCAGGCTTCAGTAGTTGTGGCACGCGGGCTCACGTGGGCTCTAGAGCACAGGCTCAGTAGTTGTGGCACCCGGGCTTAGTTGCTCTGCAGCATGTGGGATCTTCCCGGAACAGGACTCGAACCCGTGTCCTCTGCATTGGCAGGCGGATTCTTAACCACTGTGCCACCAGGGAAGTCCCAAAGCTCTGGTTTTCTTGATGGGGGTTTTCCATTAAGTCAATCCATCTGGTTTCCTATTTTCCAAACTTTCTCAACTTTCTGGATCTTGGTGTGTTACCTTACTGATTTCTAGTATTCCAATGGGATTTGTTAACCAAAATTTCAGAAATGGAGACCTGATTGAAATAAAAGGTGTTTATTTGAGGTTTGTTAGGACTGCAGCCTGGGAGACACATATTCAAGCACTTGAATTGTGTTCCACTGGACTACAAAATGGGGGAGACTTATAAAGGCAAAAACTGCAAGGTTGCATTTAGGTACATGAGTTGTTTATCGAGAATTATGATTGGAGCAGCCAAGCAGTAAGGGTGCTTGTTAAGTAAGGATTGGTTGGGGTCTGAAATGGTTGCATAATTACAAGGGGAGACCTTAAGACCATAAGTTTGCAGCTGGCAGGTATTGTTCTGAATACTGCTGGTGGTGTCCTTGGGTCTGGTACAGTTCAGAGAAAGTTCAGGTTTTCAGTGGTGCAGAGACCACTGAATGAGACCAGATTTTATCTGAGACAAGATGCTCAATGGCCACCTGACTCTGTTTTTGTATGCCTGAACCATGATTACTCCGTTATAATTTCAATTTGTCATCAGATTTTTATTTCGGAAATATTATTTTCTGTTAATTTACTGGAACTTTGGGAGGTAGGAGAAAGTAAACGCACATGTTCAGTCTACCATCTTGAAGCTCCTGTATTGGCTTCTTTTTTTTGTCCTTTTCTAGCATCCTGATCATTTCCCTCTCATATAACTATCCTGGATTTTTTAACTAACAAGTATTGTATGTTCATCTAATCAATAACACAGAGTTAAACAGAGTAAAAGTTAATTGCGTCCTCTTTCCTCTCCTCCAGAGTTACTCCCTTGAGAAAACAATGTTAACATTCTGTATCTTTTCATATATTTTTCCATGCTTATATTGGGGGGGGGTTATTTATTTGTTTTGTGTGTTTTACAAAAATTAGATCATATTTTTTCCTCTACTTTTTCTTCCACTTCCTTGTCATACATATTTCTTTTAATTTTAATTTTCTATTAAATTCATTAAGGCAATAAACTTTCAAATGTTAGAATTTAAACTGTTTTTAAGGGAGATTTTGGAAAATTCAGGCAAAGAAAAACAAAATGAGCAAAGGAACAGGTGTGGAAAAGTACAAGATATATTTCTAGAATTCAGAGTTAGACACATTTTCCTGGAGAGAAACTATAGTGGGGAATACTGAGATACTTGCAGAAATTATTTAGAGTCAGTGTGTGAGGGCAATGAATAACACAACGTAGGAAGCTGCTGAAGATTTAAGAATAAAGTCATGTTATTAACTGCTTAATATTAATGAACACTTAAACCAAAAGTATTTCTTATGAAAGCGTCATTCATTGAATTATTTTAACTAACTTGATATATAATGAACCCCCTACAAACTAAAGGAGAAAATGTGTAGGAAAGCGGTTTATAGTACTAAGTGTTCTGCAAAGAGATGGTATCAAGTTTTCTCTAAACATTATGATGTTTTCAAAGCACCATTGTCTTTCACTGAAGTCTTGATTGTGTGGTAGTAGGAGCATCAGATGAAAATTTAGGATGCCTAGGATTTAGGCTACTAATCATCTGGTAATTTAGGGCAATAATTTCAACTGCAGATTTTTGTGTAAAACAAAGAGTAGGACTTTATTATCTCTAAAGTGTCATCCATCTCTAAAATGTCAGTGGTTCTGTGATTCTATAATTGTTCCTGTACACCTTGATTTAGTACTAAGTGTTTCCTTAGGCAGTAAGTACCCATTTAACAATTACAGCTTGAGAGTCATTGAAAATGCTATCTCAGTGTAATATCAGATGCTATTTATTATCTAAAGCATTTCACAACCTTCTAGAATTAGATTACACTTGTTCTAACAGTTCTGTTTTCTTTTCCAATTTTGTTTCTGCTTAAAGTTGCTGAGCATTATTTTGATTTTACACATCAATAGGGTGAATATTATGGTGTCAGGGAAGCTAAGATTATATATATTTCTGATATAAATTTCTTTTGATTATATGCAAATTATGGTAGTTATGAGAAAAATACTTATTTAGTTTTTAACATGTTTAATATCTTTAATAACTATTGAAGGAACAAAATTATTTTGGGAAATATCCTTTTATTACAAGCAGTCTAAAATTAAAACTTCTCTTTTTATAAGGTGGCTTTTTCACCAAAAGAATACATTTCACCATCTTTCAAACCAGAATATATAGAATTCAAGCCAAAATATCAGGTGAGTACTGTTTTCTTATCCCAATATCAGTTATACTTAAATACTAGGTTTCTGTAATACTTTATGTAATTCAGTGGTTCCAAAGCCAGACTACCTAGTAGAAACACTCACCCATCTTTACAAAAATACATATTCCCAGGTCCCACCTCTGACCTAATGAATGGAAATGGAGCCTGGGAATCTGTATTTCTCAAAAAACAAAACAAAACAAAAAAACAGGGATTCTTATGCTGTCACCTGGGTATCAATTAGCATTTGAAAACCATATGAACTAAAACAAATACTAGGCTGATTATTTCACATTTTGCTTTTTTTAATTGGATAATAGAGAAGTTGTATGAACAAAGAGTTTGAATAAGAGACTTCATTTTCTAGGCTATTTCAATAATAGAATAGCCTGATCCCAGAGCTTACAAAACTGCCTATGGCTATTACACTGACATTTCACTGTAACTGAGAATTTTTTGTACTGTTCTCTACCATTTCTGAGGCATATATAATATTTATCAAAAAGCAAGTTTCTACTGTAACATGCTAAGGACTAGGTGGAACTCATCATCATTGTTAAAACTCTCAGATTTAAAGGCAGATGATCTGTGTTCCCAAGTCACTCTTTAGAGAATATTTATGATACTTTTAATGGAATATCTACTGCTTGCTTTGCATTTAAAAAAAAATTACCCACATTGCTACTAAAATATTTATATGGATAGGACTTAGATCTTGATGTTAGCCTTTGTCTAAGCAAATGGAGCTAACACTGGAAATCGAGTTCTTAAACAAACAATTGATGAGTGCCTTTTAAGTGTTTAAAAATATTCCAGGTAGCAAAAAGCTCTTGAACACAACATAGTATCAGAATTAGGAATTTGAAAAATTTGCATTAAAATTCTCATTATTATTCCAATTTCAAATATTTTAAAATAATTAAAGTTGGTTTTCTCTTTGTAGAAGTCAGGAAGATGAATAGATAAATTGGCAGATTGCTCAAAGAGAATTAACTAAAAATTTTATTATAAATTTAAAACAAATACGTCCAAATTTCTTACCTTTTCTTTTTTAATATTACAGTTCCAGAAATTCAACATCAAGAATGGTTTTGATCCTTTTCTAAGGAATATAAACAACAAAATGTCAGTCAGAAAAAGGAAAGACCAAGATATGTTCAAATGTAGAAATATTTTAAGTGCCGAGGTTATAGAGTATGAAGACCAAGATCCTCCTTACCCAACACATTCAAAAACTGCAAGCCCTGCTAATAAAACCTGGCCCCATAATCTTGATATCATCACAATAAAGGGTTTAGACACTAAGAATAAGTTAGCCAGTGATCCTGGTATCACTGCACTAAAGACTTCAGACCTTAAGAATAAGTTAGTCCATGATCCAGGTATCATCACAATAAAGACTTTAGACACTAAGAATAATTTAGCCCATCATCCTAGTATCACCACAATAAAGACTTTAGACACTAAGAATAAGTTACAGGAAAGGCTACCAAATGTATCTTTACCAAACTTTGAGGGAGAATCATCAATGACTGGAAAAGTAAATGTAAATAAATGTTGCCTCTCAAAATCATTAAGTCTTACTTCCCACATAGAAAATTTAAAACAGTCAATGGTGCTCAAGTTAATTTTAAGTAAAAATCTGCAAGACCTTTCAAATAGATTATTTTCTACACCTGAAGTTTCTATGGACACCAAAGCAAGAAAGAAAAGTCATAGTTCTCCACTTCTGGCTCTTCATGATGAACAACCAAGTAGTTTGGAAGGCGAAGTATTTGAAAAAATTCAAGATTTAAATAGCTGGCTTTCAGAAGGAGGCATTTTAAATTCAAAGTCTCTTTTAAATGAAATAATTAAAGATATTCCCACAGATTCACTTTCAGAAGGTGGACCAGGAAATTCTCCAGAGGTAGAA
Organism: Tursiops truncatus; assembly: GCF_011762595.2. Lineage (NCBI taxonomy): Eukaryota > Metazoa > Chordata > Mammalia > Artiodactyla > Delphinidae > Tursiops > Tursiops truncatus. The sequence continues at coordinate 33,961,960 of NC_047040.1, forward strand.
AAGGAACCTGTCTCTGAAAAACACTTAGAGGCTGGTGAGATAGATTTTCCAATTAAAAAAAAGAGTAGTTTCAAAAAGAAACATTTAAAAAGTGAAGTATCTAGCTCCAAACCAGATTTGAATAGCCTTGTATATGATTATGTTATAAAGCAAATATTTACTGCACCGGTCTTCTCAGAGCTGGGGAGAGGAGTGAAAGAATGGAGTGAGACACAGATAAACTCGCAGAGTCAATTACCCACAGCTTGGGAGAGTTCGCCTTCCAATGTTCTAATTCACTATGAAGAAAACAATAATGAAATAGAATTTCCGCCGGCCAAATCTGTTATAAGCCAGATAATACAAGCATTTCCTGTAGATACTCTTTTAGAATTGGGGATAATGAAAGTGATAGAATTAGATAAAGAATACCAGAAGGGTTTTTTGCTGTATACAGAGACAGCTTTTGCTGAAGAAAAGCCAAAGTATTCCACAGAGTATTATTCAGATATCAGAAGCAAAACAGAACCTCTTTCAGAGCAGAATACACCTATCATTCACAAAGAAATCACTTCTTTTAATGGAGTTGAATTCATAGACAAAGGCCAAAATAGATCCCCACAAGATTCAAAATATCAGTCGACACCAGATAAAAAAACAGATTTGCCAAGTAATGGTCAGAGGCTTGATAGAGAAGAAAATGATCTAAGTTCTACTTTAGAAAATTTAAGTAACGCACTAATGGGTAAACTTAATAACTCTGATGTAATAATGTTAAAATCCTTTTTGAAAAAGATATTTAATGTTTTTTTCAAATATAGTCAGTCTAAAAGCAGACAACCAGAAAAAGAATTAGAAAGACTAATTGAACATCCTTTTCCAAGTCAGACAGAAGACCTTGAAGAAATCGAAGAGAATTTTGATAAAGTAGACAAATTGGGGAGAAAACCTATTTTGAATCCAAAGCTGCATGTATTTCTAGAAGAACTCTCAGAGTCAGAAATAAAAAAATTTAAATCTGAATTAAGTAAACATATCCAGCATTACCTTGTAGAAAGGCTTTCAGAATCAGGATACATCACCAAAGAGGACTTACCAGAAATCTATCAAAATCTGTATTTGATGAATGAGAAAGTAGAACCAAAAGGGCAAAATATTTTTCTGGAGAAATATTCAGAAACTGTAAAAGAAATCATGTCTTTTATAAATAATTTTAATCATCATTTCATAGATAAACATTTGGAAATAAAGCTAAGATCTTTTTTAAATGAAATTCTCCAAAACTATTTCCTAAAATACCTTTCAGACAACAGTTTATTTAAAGACGCAGAATCTGAGCCTATACACTCAAATGTATCTTCTCTAAGAGCTAAAAGTGCCTCAATATCTTTTCATGAGTTAGGACAAGATATTTCAAGAGGGAGTTTTGGTAGTAGGCTTGAAATAAACATGAAATATCCCTTAAGTAAATCTCTACAAAACTATCTTATAGCTTTATCAGAAAATGAACTCTTAGATCTAAAAGCTGATTTAAGCAAACACCTCCAGAGCCTTTTTATAGAAAAACTGTCAAAATCAGGACTAATCGCAGAAAGGCAATTAGAGGGGATAAGCCGGCATATAAATTTGGTTAATTCTACTTCCACACCATTAAAATGTATAAAGCCAGATTTGTCTTTAAGAGATGAAAATCAGTTTCTGGAGGACCATTCAGAAAAGCAAAATAAATATTCAAAAATTGCTCAGAAAACCACTTTACAAAAGGTTTCTGAAGATAGACTTGTAGAAACAGAGTTGACCAAAAAGGAAGAAAAGGAACATTTTTCCTTAGAGAATATTAAATAAAGTCCATCAATAATTCAGGAACAGAAAAGATACTATCCTAAGGAAGCGAAAATACTCAGTTTACTTAAAGTACAACCTTGTTCCAACAAAAATACCCAGGCAATTCCAGTAAATAAGCCATCAGAAAGACTTACAGATACAATGCCTAAGAAACAAAGGAAAGAACACGGTTTCATGCAGTTTCCTCAAGCAGAGAACTGTGATTTTAAAACAGAGATACAAGACCCACATAGTTGGAGTGGTAAATCAAAAATAACTCAATCAAATGCTTGCTTTGAAAAGACACTGAAAATGAAGTCCCTTGACAAAAAGGAGCACAATAACACCTATAAATTGATAGTACAGGAAAAACCTGAAGCAGTACTGTCACCGTATCCAAGAATTCCTAATTGCAAGATGCCAAGATGCCAAGATGAGGAATATGTAAACAAACTCACTTTTCCTTCCAGGCAAAGTAATACTCTAACTCGCCTCAATGCAGAGGCTGGAGAGAAATCAAAATTAGAAGACTAGTATCGTCAGAGATGGAAAGGAAATAAGAATTATAGAAAACAACATTTAGTAACATTTGCACATTACAAAGAAGAAATACAAACTCTTTATATAAAACCAAACAAACTCTTTATATAAAACCAAACAAAAGGTCCCTGAATCACAATTGCTTAAATATAAAGTTTTGATAGCTGAGAAAAACTCAAAACCATCCCTCTTCCCGGAAGTACTAAAGAGAGAAAATCTAAAGCCCAAGGTTCAAAAAGAAAGAGACCATGTCAGCAAACAAAAAAGTCATTTAACAAGATAGTATATTACCAACCACACTGCCCACCACAGGAATTCTTCTAAGAAAATCTGTTCCAAGGGCATTGCTTCATTGGACTGCAAGAAGAACTATACACGTAATAATGTTTTTCTAAGTCCTTTATTTCTGTATTTGGCAAAGTTCTGTAGATAATCTAGAGTATATGTGTCTGCATGCAAGTATGTATGTAACCTTAACTGCCCCAAGATAAACAGACCTCCAAATTTTAAAAATTCTTCTGACATTCAAATATCACCTCACCTCATTCAAAGGCAATCAGAAAATCAAGGGAATGTTAACACACTTAGTGCCTTTATGTAAAATAAAGGGGACCCCCCTCTAGATCACGAATTAGAAAAAAAGCATTCTTTCCTCCAGGCCGACTCTACTGGCTGACACAGCCTGGACAGGGTACACAGCTCTGTCTACGGAAGACTGGCTATTTCAGCCCTGACTGACCCCTCAGCCAGGGGCTGTTGTGCAGGCACAACCTGTAAAACCATTGGCAGTGGCTGTATACTACAGAAAGGCTGGGATTGTCTTTTCATGCAGATATAAGTATAAATATATAGTCTTTTTGCAGATTGCTGAATTATCTTTGTTTCAGTAAAACAAACTAAGTTCATATTATGTGCCAGTTATTCTGCTAAGCCTTAGAGATATGCAAAATTTACAATCTCTTGAATTATGAATTGTAAAATTTTAATTTAGCTTCTACTCTTTTCTTTTCTCTCTCATCACCACCCCTCTGCCATCTGCTGAGAAACATGGAAATTCATATCTATTTTTAATATTAACATAAAACAATTAGGAAGGTAAATCTGCTACTAGACGTTATATAAACCATTCAAAAGCAAAGTTAAAATCTCTAGGAATGGAAGGGGCTTATTTTAATTTTCTGAAACACTGCTCTTCTCTATTGGCATATATAGATAGGCATGACCCACAGTTGGGAAAACGCACAAATTCTAAAATGAAATTATATTGATAATTTGATGTGCATAACTATCTTTGAATGAGAAAATAGATCTAATTTCAGAATAGTTGCTTTGAATTTGTTTTCCACAGCAAAGCAAATGATTACCTCTAGTAAATAGTAAAGCAAATGTGTAGCAGGGTAAATATTATCAACATACTCTCAACTTTGTATTTCTCTTTTCTAAATTCAATAATTTAATAATGAGTGTGTGTGTGTGTGTGTGTGTGTGTGTGTGTGTGTGTGTGTACAGACGAGGAAAAGGAAGTAAAAGATGGGTTCATAGTTTTTGAAAAGCAAAGACTTTCTGAAGTTCCCTCAGATAAGTGGAATCTTTATTATCACTTTTCCAAACAAAATAAGAGATTGTGTTTATGTTATATGGTATGGGATCATATAGGATCTCAGAACCTTTATCCTAAGAATGGATAAGGGAGATAGTTATATTTACTTCCCTCTGTCAAACCAACAGTACCTAAACTTTTCTCTCTAGTAAAATTGACACCAGAGAATTTGAGTGGTAAGAGGGCATTTTTCAGATCATCAGAAAGACTCGCTCATTTGATTCTCTAAAATCCAGGAAATCTCCCAAAGCAATCAAAGTAGAAGACAGGGAAATTGAGTTGTAGGCGCTTCCAGAAAAATAACCAGTGGTGTGGGTCTCCGTGCCCTTCTGCTGTCACTCTAGTAATGTTATATCAACTGTCAAGTAAAAATTATATGTTACCAATGTAGCAGAAATTCCCTTAATAATTGCTTAATAATTCCCTTACCTAATTGCTTCCATGTATATAAGATGGAAAAGGAAGAATGTTTACTTGCAAACCCAGGCAAAAATATGGACTCTTCATACCTCCTTCTTGGTAAATCTTCTCTCTCTTGCTGCCGTAATTCTTCTTAGTCCTGCCTAAATTCCTCCTACCTGCCAATTCTATTAATCTACTCCCACCTTCTCACCAAATCAAAGCAGGCCCATTCCCTTGGTGTGGCCATCTCTGCAAAGCATTAAGGGACAAACTGCTCAAACTGCAGAGGAAACTAGTTTACACTAATTTGAGAAATGACTAATAACTCCATACCCTCTTATGGGTACTTGTAGATTATTACATTTTTTAAATAAAATATAGTCATATTGTACAAATTTGAAAAAAAAGAGAAAAGGAAAACTAAGCCCATAATCCCACCACCCTAAAACAACCATCATTTAAAAAAATTATTTTGGTGTATTTCCTTCCAGTTATTTTCCTAAATATTTTACTTGTTTAGTCTCAGAATGTACACAAAAATTTTTTATATTTTAGTATAAACATAACCATATCCTTAGATGCTGACCTCTGTATGCGTGTGTATATAAATATTAAAGAAGGTATTTATTAACTTTTAAAGAATGAATGTTTGGATGCTTTAAAAAGTATAATATAAGAGCTTATAATTTATGTTTGGGGTTGGGGAAGAGGTATTTTAGAAGAGGAGAATTATAGGAGGGCTGTCTTTGCCTAGGAGTCTGACCCCTGAGGACAGGTCCCCTAAGATTTCTGGTTTTCAGCTCATATCTTGCATACCTTTTGAAATAACAGATCCTTTGAAACAATGAGATTTTTTAAAGTATGGTTTTTAAAGTATCTGATGGCAGGCATTGAATGTAGGGTCTGAATTTGGGGACTGCCTATAAAACATTTGACTGCTCTCATTCTTTGTTGATATTACAAACTTTAGTCCTTGTAAGTCTAAAATGTACTTTTAAGAAACCTAACTCACCAACCTGATCTTTTATTTTAATATTTAGGATTGTTCGGATAGAGTTGAGGATTTATATGTAACTTCATTTAAGCATCTTGAAAAAGCAAAATCAAGAGCAAGCCTTTTAGGAAAGAGCCCAAATGATAGCCATGATCAGTTAAAATGCTCTGCAAGACCGTATACTGCTCCAGAGGTTAACAAACAAGAAAGCTACACTGGAAAATTTACAAGTCCTCGAATGGTTTCAGCAGGCTTAGTTCATATAAATGATTCAATCCCAGATTATGAAATCCATAAAATGCAGCCAAAAAAAAATTAAGAGTATATTGAAAAACATTTGCTCATTTGTGATATTATCCAGATGTTAAACAGTTCAGAATGATGTGTGAGGCCAATAGTCAGAATGTCATTTCTCCAATTAACAAAATGGTTTGGAGATCTGTCCTTTTGTGTGATAGAAGTCAGTAACCAAATTCCATCTTGTTAGAACCATTTTGTTTTAATTAAAATGAAAAAAACACTTTTGATGTAAATGTGTTTTGTTTATGAATCTTAGAGAACAACCTCAAAGATACATAGTCATTAGTGAAGTTTTATTTCCCAACTTTTCCCCTTTTTCACTATTCTCTGATTTTCCAAATCTTTGCTATGCCCTAAATTATCCCTGACCACCCAGTGTCAGAGTATCTATTTGCAGTTATGTATGTTCAGCCTTTTGTTATGAATATACTTTAACTCTTCAGCTCTAGATTCAACAGTATGCAATTCCCTGGGCCTATAGAACATCTATTAATTTCAATATCATCTGATATTACAACTTTTTACACTATAAAGATAATAAAAAACAAGTTTCATACTACTAATTCCTGAGGCTTCTAATACACTGAAGTGACTTTCTAGCTTACTCAAAAAACTATGAGACAGCCTCTTTAATAACATGAAACTCAGGAAGAAACTGTATAAAACAAACTGCATTAAAAATTAGCTAAATCAGCATAGGATTTAAATTAAGAGACTTTTGAGAATTGGTTCTATTCTTATCAAATACAATATTTGAATCTTGCTGAACTTTGGTTCACTCTTGGGGAGTAAGAATTTCAATTTATAGAATTTTTGTCCATTTCCATTTTTCTACCATAAATCATAAAGTTTATGGAGTTTAAATAGAATTGGCTGATAGAAAACATAATTTCTGATCGTTCATTTAATGCCATAATCAAGGTAGTAATTTTGGGGGGGAGACCAAGAATTTCTAGTAATTCTCAAAGTTGCCAGTACATATATCAAGCAGAGTGTGACTGGGAAAGCACAATTACCTCTGGATCTTTCAAGTAGAAGGAACACAGGGAATTGGTTTCATGGGTGATGGAACCAAGGCTAAGAAACTAAAAGGGATGATGTGGCAATCCAGAGATTGGCAAGAGCAGAAAGTGATAGCGCCCCTCAGATAGGACATCAGGAAGAAGTGGTGTGACCAGTGTCCTAGAGCCAGAATACAAAGAAGATACAGCCACTGACAGAGACACCACAAGAAACAGGGGAGTGGGGCAGGGGGTGAGAAATAACTATGTTTTTTCTCTCTCATCCTGCTCTCTAATCTCCTGCTATTGCCTCGCTGGAAACCAGAGAGTGAGGGGGCATGGGAAATGTAGTTCCCAGTGAAACAGAGCAGAGGAAAAGTGGAGAAACGGATTTGAGAGCTAACAGGCAACTAACCAACAGTACTTATGGGGAAAACCATTGATCTAGCTTGCAGTAAAGGAAGGAAATATTTACTAGATGGAAATCTCAAGTCACTTTGCCTCATTAAACTCTTAACAGTAATATTGTGACATGGTCAAAAATTTCCTACCATGGAAATAAAATTAATATGCCAAACATTTTGCTAAACTACATTCTCGTGAATAAGACAGTATTCTCAAGGAGTCCACAGTCTACAGGGACATAAACACAGAAGTAGTTATAGTAGAGTTGTGTAAGTGTTGTTGGGGAAAGTACTATAGAAACTCATGGGAGGTCATTTTGGCCAAGGTGGCTGTGCTACTTTGGATCCTTCAGAAAGCAGATACCAAGATGAGATTAGCCATGTACGGTAGGCAGAATAATAACCCCTCCCCCACCAACATACAAACATCCCAATCCCAGGAACCTGTGACTGTGTTACCTTACATGGCAAAAGAGATTTTGCAGCTATGATTAAATTAATGATCTGGAGCTGGAGAGACTATCCTGGATTGTCTGGGTGGGCCCAAGATAATCAAAAGGATTTTATAAGACAGAAGCAGAAGGGTCAATTCAGAGGTGTGGTCACTGAAACAGAAGCTGAAGTAATGCTGACCCGTGAAGCAAAAGAAGGCAGGTAGCTTCTAGAAGCTGGAAGAGGCAGAAATTTCTCCTCTAGAGCCTGCAGAAGGAACGTAGCCCTGCCAAATCATTTTACAATCCTCACCTCCAGAACTGTAAGATAATAAATTTGTGGTGTTTGAAGTCATTACCACTTTGTGGTAATTTGTTACAACAGTGATAAAAAAAAATTGATATAGCATGCCAGGAGCCTATGGTGCAACACTTAAGGCATTCACTCTCAGGGTGAGGCTGTCAATATCTACTGAGATGGTTAATTTTTTGTGTCAATTTGACTGGGCCACAGTGTGCCCAGTTACATGATCAAATAGTATTCTGGGTCTTTCTGTGAAAGCATTTTTGGATGAAATTAACATCTAAGTCTGTAGACTGAAAAAACAGATTGCCCTCCTTGATGTGGTGGGCCTCATCAGTTGAAGGCCTGAACGAAGAAAAAGGCTGATCCTCCCGAGAGAGAATCCCTCCTGCCTGAATGCCTTCACACTGGGATATCAGCTTTATCCTGCTTTCGGAGTCGAACTGAAACATCAGCTCATCCTAAGTCTTCAGCCTGCCAGCCTTCGATTTGGAACTACACCACTGCTTCTCCTGGGTCTCCAGCTTGCCTACTCACCTTGCAGATCTGGGATTTGTCAGCCTCTATAATCATGTGAGCCAATTCCTTATTTAAAAAATCCACTGGGGGGATGGAGATCAAGATGGCAGAATAGAAGGATATGGAGCTCACCTCCTCCACAAATATATAAAAGTAATCTATACGTGGAACAATTCTCACGGAATACTTACTGAACGTTGGCAGAAGATCTCATACAACCAAAGCTGCACAAAAGATCACCATGTAAACTGGGTAGGATAAAAGGGGGGGGAAGTAATTGGAATGGGATCTGCACCCCTCGGAGGGAGCTGTGAAAGGGAAAAAGTTCCCTCACCCTGGGAACCCCTTTCACCAGCTAGGAGGTCAGAGGGGACAGATAGGGAGCTTCAGAGGCTCAGAAGAGAGTGTAGCAGCCAGTTTGCGGCAGGCAGGAGAGAGAGAGACCAGGACAGACAGTCCTTGCCACCTCACTGCACTTCCCAGCCCAAGACATGCAGCTGCTGAGGCTGAAATCTGGGCAGATTACTGCCACTCCTACAACGGGTCCGGGTACGCAACTTCAGTGGATTTATACCAGTGGCTTTGTGAGTGCAGTGCCTGAGGGACATCCAAGCTGATTACCAGCATTCCCCAGCTGAGGCGGGTCTGGTGCCAGGAGCAGCACGTTTTGTGGGTGCACACAAGCAGAAGCAGGGCTGAAATCTGAGCTGATTACCAGCATTCTCACAGCGGAGGCAGGGCCGAGGGCAGTGCCAACAACAGTGTATTTTGTGAGCACATGCACTAGGTAACAGGTGATGGCACAGAGTGCCCGTCCCAGTGGACAGCCCCTGGAGAGGAATATGGCGCAGCTCCTTTCCCAGAGGGAGTGCTCCAATCCCACCTACCTCACAGTGCAGCTTAGAACTGGATCTGGGGGCTTCTATTCCAACAACTGGCAAGCAGACCCTGCTCTCGATAGGGCTGTGACAACCACAGAGCAGAGGAGGCCCTGCCCAACATCGAGTGCAAGCTCTGGTCATCACACCACCAATCATACCCCATATCAAGGGGATGATGGCCAGCTAACTCTGAGGAAAGACATGGCAGGCATCCATACCAAAAAACAGCCCTCACACCAAAAATAATGGACTCATGGAGGCTACACAGGGATGCTCCCACATAAAAACAGCCGTTTGAGACCACAGTAGATAATTGTTTCCCCTAAATTCAGAGTCAAAGAAATACAAGTGAAAAAGCAGAGGAAACACTCCCAATTAAAAGAAGAAAAATCCCCTGAAAGAACAAACAATGAAACAGACCTCTCCGGCCTGCCAGACTCCACATTCAAAAAGGAGGTAATAAAAATGCTGAAGGAATTAAGAAAGGCTGTCAATAGAAATGCAGATCACTGTAACAAGGAAATAGAAACTATAAAGAGGAGCCAATCAAAATTAGACAACTCAATTGTTGAGATGAAAACCAAACTAAAGGCAATAAAATACCAAACTAAATAATGCAGAGGAATGAATAAGTGATCTGGAAGATAGAATAATGGAAATCACCCAATCATTACAGAACGCTGAAAGACAAATGAAAAAAAAAAGAAAAGAAAGCGACATATGAGACCTATGGGCTGATATAAAGGATGCCAAGCTGTGCATAATAGGGATCCCAGGAGGAGAAGAGAAAGGGGGATCTAAAATGTACTTGAAGAAATTATGGCAGAAAATTTCCCAAACCTAATGAAGCAGATGTCCAGATAAAGGAAGCACAGAGGGTCCCAAACAAGATGAACCCAAACAGACCTATACCAAGACATATCATAATTAAAATGGCAAAAGTTAAAGACAGGATTCTAAAGGCAGCAAGAGAAAAACAAAGAGGTAGTTACAGAAGAACCCCCATAATGCTATTTGCTGATTTCTCTACAAAAACCTTGCAGGCCAGAAGGGAATAGCAAAATACATTCAAAGTCCTGAAAGGGAAAAACCTGCAACCTAGGATATTCTACCCAGCAAGATTATCATTTAGAATAGAAGAAAAAATTAAAGAATTTCTCAGGCAAGCAAAAACTAAAAGAATACAGCAATACTAAGTCTACCCTAAAAGAAATATTGAAAGGTTTTCTCTAAATAGAAAAGAAGCAAGAACCCATAGGAAAGGGAAAATCAAAATACGGAAAAGCAAGTATGTAAAATGATTGTACACCACTTGAATAAGCCAGTACACAGATTAAAAAAAAAATCAAAGAATTTTGTGAAAGCAATTATAACTACAATGAACAGCAAAAGGATAAACATGAAAATGTAAAACAGGACATCAACGTCATAAAATAGGGGAATAAGAAAATGTAGATTTTTTAGAATGTGTTTGAGCTTATAGGACCACCAGTCTAAAGCAAGTAGACACAATAATGAGTTAACATACTTGAAAACCAGTGTAACCACAAATCAAAAACATACAAAAGATTCACAAAAACCAAAAATTTGAACTCAAGTATAAAAGAAAACCAGCTGCATCATTTGCAACAATTCTGTAGGTTTTCTTTTCGTTTTGTTTATGGCTTTCTTTGCTGTGTAAAAGCTTTTAAGTTTAATTAGGGTCCGCTGCCATTTTCAATCCAGCTCCATACAATGCTCTGCCATTGTTGCGGCCACGACTCAGACTGCGTGACAGCACCCACCAGCCAACAATTCTGCCACCATGGAGGATATATATCAGTACAGTAACACAGAGGAATTCGGAGAGGGATCCAAGATTAACGTGAGCAAGAATCAGCAGGATGACAGTAAAATGTTTATTGGAGGCTTGAGCTGGGATACAAGTTAAGAAAGATCTGACTGAATATTTGTCTCAATTTGGGGAAGTTGTAGACTGCACAATTAAAACAGATCCAGTCACCAAAAGATCAGGAGGATCTGGATTTGTGCTTTTCAAAGATGCTGCTAGTGTTGATAAGGTTTTGGAAGTTAAAGAACACAAACTGGATGGCAAATTGCTAGACGCTAAAAAGGTCAAAGCTTTAAAAGGGAAGGAACCCCTCAAAAGGTTTTTTGTGGGTGGACTGAGCCCAGATACTTCTGAAGAACAAATTAAAGAATATTTTGGAGGCTTTGGAGAGATTGAAAATATTGAACTTCCCATGGATACAAAAGCAAATAACAGGATTTTGTTTTATTACATATACAAAGAGCCAGTTAAGAAATTGTTAGTAAGCAGTTATCATCAAATTGGTCCTGGGAAGTGTGAAATCAAAGTTGCACATACAGGCAACAACAAAAAGGAAGAAGATGTGCTGTAGCTGGTGGGTGAGGTGGTGCTGGAGTCGTGACTGAGGTCAGGGCCAAAACTGGAACCAAGTAATAATTATTATGATCAAGGATATGGAAATTACAATAGCGCCTATGGTGGTGATCAAAACTATAGTGGCTATGGCTGCTATGATTATTCTGGGTATAACTAGGAACTGCGGATACGGACAAGGATATGCAGACTACAGTGCCCAAGAAAGCACTTATGGCAAGGCATCTCAAGAGGGTGGCAGTCACCAAAACAACTGCCAGCCATACTACAAGGGGACATTGAAGAAAACAGGAGGAGATTGCTTGCAGGATGACATTGAAGATTGGTCTTCTGTTGATCTAAGATGATTATTCTATAGAAGACTTTCTAGTGTACAAGACACAACTCTGTCCAACTGTATATAGCCGCCAATTCGTTTTAACTTTGTCTTCTGCTGTGTTATGACTCAATGTGGATTTGTTTATACAAATTTTATTTGTATGATTTCATGTTAAACCTCAAATAAATGCTTCCTTATGTGTTAAAAAAATAGATAATTTGAGCAGGCTGATCACTAGAAGTGAAACAGAATCTGTAATTTTAAAACTCCCTGCAAACAAAAGTCCAGGACTGGATGGCTTCACTGCGGAATTCTACCAAACATACAAAGAAGAACTTATACTAATCCTTCTCAAATTCTTCCAAAAGACTGAAGAGGAGGGAACACTCCCAAAGTCATTCTATGAAGCCACCATCACCCTAATACCAAAACCAGATAGAAACACTACCAAAAAGAAAATTACAGGCCAATATCTTTGATGAATATAGATGCAAAAATTCTCAACAAAATACTACCACACTGAATCCAACAACACATACAAAAGATCATACACCACGACCAAGTTGGATTCATCCCAGGGTCACAAGGATGGTTCAACATATGCAAATCAATCAATGTGATAAAGAAATGACAAAACCACATGATCATCTCAATAGATAAAGAAAAAGCATTTGATAAAATTCAACATCCATTCATGAGAGAAAAAAAAAATCTTACCAAAGTGGGTATAGAGCGAACATATCTCAACATAATAAAAGCTATTTATGACAAACCTACAGCCAACGTAACACTCAACAGTGAAAAGTTGAAAGTCTTCCCACTAAAATCTGGAGCAAGACAAGGATGCTAACTCTCATCACTTCTATTCAACATAGTAGTGGAAATCCTAGCCACAGCAATCAGATAAGAAAAAGAAATCAAACATATCCAAATTGGAAGGGAAGAGGCAAAATTGTCATTATATGCAGATGACATGATACTATACATAGAAAAACCTAAACATTCCACACAAAAACTACTAAAACTGATAAACGAATTCAGCAAGGTAGCAGGATATAAGATTAACATACAGAAATCTGTTGCATTTCTTTACACTAACAATGAACTATCAGAAAGGGAAAGCTAAAAAAAAAAAAATCCCTTTTAAAATTGCATCAAAAAGCAGAAAATACTTAGGAGTAAACCTAACCAAGGTGAAAGACTTAAACACTGAGAACTATAAAACAGTAATAAAGGAAATTGAAGATGATTCAAAGAAATGGAAAGATATCCCATGTGCTTGGATTGGAAGAACATTGTTAAAATGGCCATACTACCCAAAGCAATCTACAGATTTAATGTGAACCCTATCAAATTACCCATGACATTTTTCACAGAACTAGAACAAATAATCCTAAAATTTATATGGAACCAAAAATAACCCAGAATTGCCAATGCAGTCCTGAGGAAAAGGAACAAAGCTGGAGGCATAACTCTCCCAGACTTCAGACAGCACTACAAAGCTACAGTAATCAAAACAGCATGGTATTGGCACAAAAACAGACATATGGATCAATGGAACAGAATAGAGCCCAGAAATAAACCCACACACCTACGGTCAATTAATCTTCGAGAAAAGAAGCAACAATACAATGGAGAAAAGACAGTCTCTTCAGCAAGTGGTGTTGGGAAAGCTGGACAGCTGCATGTAAATAAATGAAATTAGTACACTCCCTCACACCATACACAAAAATAAACTCAAAATGGCTCAAAGACTTAAATATAAGACATGACACCGTAAAACTCCTAGAAAAGAACATACGCAAAACATTCACTGACATAAATCATAGCAATGTTCAGTTTCCCAAGGCAAAAGAAATAAAAGCATAAACAAACAAATGGGACCTAGTCAAACATATGTTTTTGCACTGCAAAGGAAACCATAAACAAAATGAAAAGACAACCTACAGAATGGGAGAAAATATTTGCAAACAATATGACTACAAGGGCTTAATGTCCAAATATACAAAGAGCTCATACAGCTCAATATCAAAAAAGCAAATAACCCAATCAAAAAATTGGCAGATGAGCTAAATAGACATTTCTCCAAAGAAGACAATCAGATGGCAAAGAGGTACATGAAAAGATGCTCCACATTTCTAATTATTAGAGAAATGCAAATCAAAACTACGATGAGGTATCACCTCACACCAGTCAGAATGGCCATCATTAAAAAGTCTACAAATAACAAATGCTGGAGAGGGTGTGGAGAAAAATGAACCCTGCTACATTGTTGGTGGGAATGTAAATTGGTACAGCCACCATGGAGAATAGTATGGAGGTTCCTTAAAAAACTAAAAATAGAGGTACCATATGATCCAGCAATTCCACTCCTGGGCATATACCTGGAGAAAACTCTAATTTGAAAAGATACATGCACCCCAATGTACTATTTGCAATAGCCAAGACAATGGAAGCAACCTAAGTTTCCACTGACATGAATGGATAAAGAAGATGTGATATATATATATATATATATATAAAAAATCCATGTTGCTGCAAATGGCATTATTTCATTCTTTGTTATGGCTGAGTGGAATACTTTCTATTCTGTGTGTGTGTGTGTGTGTGTGTGTGTGTGTGTGTATGGATTATCATACTAAGTGAAGTAAGTCAGAAAGACAAATATCATATGATATCATGTATATGTGGAATCTAAAATATGATACAAATGAACTTATTTACAAAACAGAAACAAACTCACAGACACAGAAAACAAACTTATGGTTATCAAAGGGGCAAGTGGGTGGAGGGATAAATTAGGAGTCGGGATTAACAGATACACACTACTGTATATAAAATAAACAACAAGGACCTACTGTATAGCACAGGGAACTATATTCAATATCTGATAACCTATAATAGAAAAGAACATGTGATTATATCCATATATCTCTCTATATAGATATATATATCAATATATATACCTACATATATATATATATCACTTTGATGTACACCTGAAACTAACACAACATTGTAAATCAACTATACTTGAAAAAAAAAAAATCCACTGGTTCAGCTTCTCTGGAGAACCCTAACACAGTGGACCTGAGAGGCACTGTTTCCCGGCCTCCACAGTCCCACTTTGCAGTACACATATTGACTCTCCACACATATTTGAGAGCACCTCCTCTGTGGTTCCTGTGAGCTTCTCTTGCTGAGGGGAAATGAGAAGGAGGAGGTTAGTGGAATGAGCTACAGCCCCCACCACTACAGGTGATCTCAGTGCCTCCACTGGCACTTATCTCCTTTCTCTCCTCCACCTTGGCAAGTCTGTGGCTTGCTTGATGGAGTAACCCAAATATCCTTGAGGGGGGCTGGCCAATAAACATGAAAAGATTTGTGTTTCAGACTATTAGTCTATATATTACTGTCTCATTGGTTTTCATTTTTAAGTCTTAATCATTTCAAAATAATTTTTAGTGTAATGTTAAATAAGAGTGTGCAAATAAAGAAAATCTACTAATTGAGGTAAATCCCAACTTATCACAGTCCAAACTACATATTCTTTTTGAGACAGCATATCTCTTTTGCTAATAAGGTAAAACTATTAAGTTCTCTATGTCCTTGTAAGTTGGATCTCCTACAGGAGCAAGAATAATCATATAAAGGGCTGGAAAATCTGCCTCCATTGAATCAAACACCAGGCTGTCCCCAATTCAACAGGTTATATAAATAAATCTGTTTGAGAAAGAGCTTTCCTTGGCAAAACAAATTAGAATGTATGTTTTAGCTTTGTCAAACCACACAAATAAAATTATTAAGTATAAACTCAATTGAATAAATCTTTATTGAGCTCCCACGGGGCGCATAAATTTAGGATCTATAATTTACATAAGTAGAAAAGTGTTACTTTAGCCCCTTAACAACTAAAAAAAGCAAATTACAACTTCTCTATATATTTCAAGTGAATCATTTAATGTGAGTGAGGCTCAGTTTGATATTACCATAAGTATTATTAACACATGAAAACGGGAAAGTATAAACATTTTCCCTTCTATCAAAAACAGGTTTGATGCCAGGATAAACTAGCCTGTTGGTTTAACAATAGCTGATTAAAAAGGCTAGAGAATCTGGAAGTAAAAAATGTACTTGGAAGCAATGTCCTCTGAGGGCTCATTCCCCTGAGGGCAGCAAAATGCTGAAAAATTTAACTGGCTCAAAAATTATACTGAGAAATCAAAAAGAATAGTTAGTCACAGCTTGGGAAAAAATTTTGAGAACAGATGACACTAAATGTAGTTAGATTAATAATTCCAAAGTTTCCCTGGAGTTATAACAGCACTCTGAGCTAACCAAAGGGGCTATAACCTCATGCTCCTTTGAACAGAGTGGTTTTAAATGATAGATTCTCCAGTGCACCAACTGTATTTTCAAGTATAATTCTAGTATTTGTACCTAGCAATATAGAAGAAAAAGCAGCAGGGAGAAAGTGTCAAGTACATAGGACATAAAAGGGTTTGGCAGCCCTAGAATTCCCAGTTTGAATCTTTTTCATCAGGAAAATCCCATTCCGGCTCAGTCCAAGGTGACACTGGAGGTGGTGCTGTTGATGGCCTGTGACAAGCAGGAGGCAACAGTGAAAGTATTGAACTCTGGCTTTCTTCCTTCATCTGTTAAAGAAACTCAAAATAAGGCTGTTGGTACATAAATTCAATACATTAGTTTTTTTTAGTAAATAATAACTTTTAAAGAAATCATGTTAAATGCGTTTAAATTGTTTTTAGGTATTTTCACTTAAACATGCCTTTGATTCTGGTTATCCGAAAACAAGAAGTAACAGCCAAATAAACTGACTTTTATCAGAATTATTTTGCCCTTACATCATTTCTAGCCAATGTAGAAAAATAAAATGTCTCTAAGTTAATCAAAATATAAGCTGAGGATAAAGTAACACATGATGATATTCCGTTTGTCTTTACTCATTTTGTTTTGCAGAATGGAAATATTTTAGAAAGTCTATAATTAAACTACCAAAAACGTTTTCTTCTTTTTAACTTTACCTTGTAAGAAAATTATTTAAGAATCTTAGTAACCAAACTGTCCCATTAAGCCAACAAAATGATGTGATTTTTTAATAGTATTAAAAAACATCTAGACAACAAAGATAGATCAGCTCACCTGTTTGAAGAAAACATGGGATAATAAACTGCTTGCTGATGGCCTGAAATTTTTTTGAAAAAATTATTTTAAAAAAGACCTCATATTAGAATGTAGATTTTTTTGATGTAAACTATGTTAGAACTTAGGTTTAGAGCTATAAAACTCAATACACAAAAATTAAAAGGAAAAAATATATGTAAGGAAGCCCAATTCTTAGCTTCAACCTTAACTAATGGGCAGAATTAATTCTAGAGATAACCCTCAATTAGTCTGTGACTTAACATTTATTAGGCACTTACTAATTATAAGGAACTATACTAGGCATTAAGGGGCTTAAAAAAGATTAAAAAGACACACACCTTATTTCCAAAATGCTAACGCATTAGTTATCTGTGATAATAATTATTGTAATAACAGCAACTAACACTCTTGTACTGCTTGGAAGTTTCTAAAATGTCTTAACATAAGTGCAGTAATTAACGTCCAGAAAGATTAACTGATTTTTACAAGGTGACTTGGTTAGGAAATGATACAGCTGAGACTGAAGCCCAAGCCTTCTGACTTCCAATCTAGTATTCTTCCCATTTGCTCATTGTCTCCACTTGCTTTTAGCACTGGTATTTTCTGGATTAGGCTACTGTATAGTTTTTTGATGAAAAGACTGATAAAAGATTTGAATTTGGCAAGAAGGAAATCTCACAAAACTTCTATAAAATACAAGACACAGATGTTTTATGCTATTTAGAAGTGACCAATATTACCTTTTCTCAGGATCTTGCTGCAAACAGAGCTGTACCAGGCTAAGGAAGGCAGGAGAGAATGTTTTTGAGGGCGGTGTTTGCAATCTGTCACTATTTACTGTGCGAGTTCCACTGGAGACATGTACACTTTCTCCAATCCCAGAGTCTACACCTGATCGGGAAATTTTCATTCTGGATTCTGACTGAGGGAAAATACTGATATCCAATGGGCTATAAGGAGGACCTTTCAGTTTCTGTAACAACATCTAAAAGAAACAAAAATTTCCTTCAGTCATTTTCAGGCAAAATATTAAAGCATTAACAACAACAATAAAGGTCCTAAGAGTCTACAGCAAAGATGTTTAAAAGAAATTATATAGAATGTAAGGGAAGGAAAGTAGTTCAGGGATTTTAGCAGCATTTACCTGAGTCCTGTGCATGTCCTGGAAAGGTACCTGCCCACTGGCCAATTCACATGCTGTAATCCCAACGCTGTAAATATCTGACTTTACATTATATCCATGTAAATCCTGTAGAACAATTAATTTGAAGTCCTTTAGTATAAATAACCTTTAAAAAGTTACATACGTATGCTTTTTTGATAAAGGGTGGTGAATAATAATGGAAAAAACTCATGAGAAATCAAGATATACCTAATATTTGGTATACATTTAAAAATTCCTAACAATAATTTTGACAAGAAAGAATTTAAAAAGTCTTGCAGTAGGCCTTTCATCAATCCAAATATAAGGGCACAACTGTCCTTTAGTCAAACTCAGAAGACACTTAAGACGCATAGACAACCCAATGCAATGGCCACACCTGACCTGTCTCAGTAGTTCTGGACTCAGCCACGGCTGCACTGATGTGCTGAACTGTGGGAAATCATACACAGCCCTATGCTTCTGTCCGTGCTTAACCAAACTATGCAGATGGGACAGGCCAGAGAGGGTCACTAGGCCATCACCAGAAATGAGGATATGGCTGGCTTTAATACTCCTAGAACAAAAAGAAACAATCCTAAATACTAAGAAACTGGCCAATGAAGAAAGGATAAAAATCTGGTCAGAATAAATCCATGTATTCCCTTGGAAATTAAATACTCCTTAGAAGTTATAATTTAAAGTTAAATGCAATATTATCCAATAAAAGATAGCCTCTCATGGTATTAACAAAATTTATAAAGATATGTCTGATGTAAAATTTTCCTTCATCAAATCAATTATAAAAGAGCCTTGTTTTTCATCCTAAACACAGAAACTGGAAACTAATAGAGCAGGATGGCCAATAGTCTGGTAAAGTATAATAAAACCTTGATTAATTAGAATACTGTCTGCTAGAAATCCTCAGTTAACCAGAATGCTGCTAAGAAACAACAAACAGTAAGAAAAAAGCTTTGAGGTGAAACAAACAATAAGAAAACAAGCTTATTTAAAAGCAACTTAATTAAAAAGGAAAACAAAGTCCCAATATATCTTAGAACAGCATTGTTTTTAACATTCAGCCAATTACTTCTGCATGTACAGTTTGGCAACAAGAGAACTGATATTTAGTATGATAATCTCAAAGTGCTACAGAACACTTAAGAAATCAAAGGTTTAGTTACAATCTGTATATGATATAAACATGACATAAAACTGAAAAGCAGATAAAGCAGCTCTTTATTTGCTTAAGGAAAAAACAAAACACAAGAGTTAACTAGGATCCCACTCCCCACAGCTTATACCCCAAACAGATAGGTTCTTGTAACCCTCATTATTGGGACTTGAGCTGTGCGAAGACAGGCACTCCATCCCAGCACGGAGCACAGCACTTGGCACAGAGGAGGTGGTCTGAACATTTCTGGTGAATGAACTATAAAATGTAAGCATCTACTATACCTACTGGTCCCTCCCTCCCTCAATTTTCATTTGCAAGTTTCCTATCCTCCATTCTAACACTCAACTGCTCCTTCCTAAAAGCTCCCTAAAAGACTTCTTCCTCTCAAATTCTTTCACTTTGTAAAATACAAATAAGTAAATACCTGTGAATACAGCCATTTTGATGCAGATAGTTCAACCCTCTCACTGCTCCAAAGAGAATGTTTCTTATTAAAGTTTCACTCATTCCTTCAGGAAAGTAAGTCCTCAAGAGTTGACTTGCTGAACCTGAAAGAAACCCCTGAAATCTTTAGATGAACACTGAAAGTGCTTTTGCTTCTAGCTATGTTTTAAATGTCCTTATCAACCATAAACACACACACACGTACACACACATGCTCGCATGCACACGTGTTACATTTTAGAGTCTAACCACTTTCTTATGCCAAGGTAATTTTCCTTCACCAATCTTTAAAAAGACTTTTCTAATGACATGCTAGAGATTAGGAAAGTGAATTAACAATATTCAATATTACTAAAAAAGTACATACTGTGTGAGAACATATATATTTTAAATCCACAGGCAATTCACAAAAGCTATCCTAAAAATCAAAGCTCTAGAATCCATTCATTTATTTATTCAACACACCTACTGAACACTACTTGTGCTAGGTATCTTATGAGCACCTGGGGATACCAAAATGAAAAATACATACATGATCCTGCCCTCGAGAAGCTCAAATCCAGTGAAGGAGACAGGTACACACACACATGTTTACAATAGAGTGAAATAAGTTTACAATGCAGAGAAACAAGGATAGGGATGGTATGCACAAGCAGAAAAACTACTTTTGCTTGAAGACTAACAGCAGTTCTCCACTGAGAGAGAGGAAGGAAACTGAAGGGAAAAAGACAGCTCGTTCAAAGGATTGACTTCTTGGAGAAGCAATCAGTGGTGGTTTCAATGATCATGAGACCCATTCTACTTTTTTTTCTGAAAACTAAAATTCAACATGAACCAGATATAAAAATATATCATGAAATCTAGAATTGGCCATCAGATTTATAAATTAAAAGTAGTGAATCATAAATCAAAGATCACACTCATCCTTAATTATAGCATCCAGGCTAAACCATGAATTATTTTACCTAAAATGAGTTTTCTTACCATAGGCCATAAAAGGAGAAATAACCCAAAGCCAGCTGCCAACAGTGAAAACAGTCCAGTAAGTTGTAATATTGGGATGCCGGAAAAAGTGGGATAGAATCACTGCTTTCTAGTATAGAAACACAGAGACAAGACATTTAAAAACAACCTTTTTAGCTGATTCACGTTGTTACAAAGCAGAAACTAACACACCAGTGTAAAGAAATTATACTCCAATAAAGATGTTAAAAAAAAAGAAGGGAAAAGTAAATAACAATAAAGTGGATTTAAATAATAAAACAAACCCCCAAAACCCAACCTTTTTCCTCATTATGAAGATAACAGCAGTAGTGGCAGCTTATTAGTACCAATAATGGAGCTTATTAGTACTAAGCACTGTTCTTAGTGCTATCATGTCTTTAAATCTCACAACCACTACACAAAGTATGTGACATTATAATTCCCATTTTACAGAAGAGGATACTTAGAAACAAGTTAGAAAACTTGTCCAAAAGCACATAATTAACGAAAGTAGGATGTGAACTTATTAGACAGTCTGACTCCAGAGGTCACAGTCAATAACTATACTGTGTTCTTATGATAGAAACATTTAAAAAATACATTAAAATATGAGTATAAAAGTCACTTCTAACATTAAATCATAGAACCACTGTTAACATTTCAGTATAATTTCTTCCAGTCTTCTTCTGTGCAATATACATGTGCACATATAAATAGTTAAACAACTGGGATAATATCAAAACAAAATCCTTTCCCTCATTATATCAAAAATGATTAGTGACAACTGAAATGGTATTATAATATTCCTGAAATGCAATCTGTTAAAATTTATCAATTCAGAAGCTAGTTTTACTTAGCTGGAAGAAAAGGAAACTGTTTGCTTTTGTTTTTTCTATTTTCCTATACGATTATTTGTGACTGGACTGACGAGGGGTATTTAAATAAATTCCAGACCAGTGTTCCAAATATGATATTCATTTGAAGGAACTTATAGTAGTTACCAAAGTTTGAATATATTTGCTCTTTCATGGATCTGGCTTCCAAGTATTCTTTCCATTTCTGTAATTGCATGTTTATTAGAAGAAAGAAATCTACCTTTCTCTAACAGAACTACTAATTTGTGAAAAAAAAAATTATAGGTGTAATCTCCTCAAATAGACATTAAATTAAATGTATTTTTTTTTTTTTTTTGTATTGTTACCTGTAAAGCTTTCAGGCGTTCTTCAGTGCAGTTTTCCAGATTTGTAATTTTTACTGTGACCAGTGTTCCTGTAGGAGTATGCCGTGCGAGATGGACGGAAGTCAAGTTGTCAAATCCTCTTCCTACAATCAGACGTAAAACTTGTGTTAATGACGAAAGGAAAAAACTGATAATCTGGACTTCATCAAAATTAAAAATTTTTGCTCTTCAAGAAAACACTGTTAAGAAAATGAGAAGGCAAGCCACTGATTGAAAGTATCAACAATATTTATATCTGACAAGACTTACACACAGAGTACTATATAAAGAACTCTTATAGCTCTATAATAAATGACAAACATCCCAACTAAAAATTAGGCAGAAGATTAAATAGGTAAGCCACAAAAGAAGACACAGAAGTGGCCAACAAGCACATGAAAAGATGCTCAAAATAGAGGAGTAGGAATTAAACACAATATACCATTACACACCTATTGTAATGGTTAGTATTGTGACTTGATAAACAAATTGTTACATTCAAACAATGGAATGTTACTCAGCAATCCCCTACTCCCAGTCCCTGGCAACCACTGATGTGATTTTTGTTTGTCATGTAAGTAGTATCATAGCAGTTTTTTGTGTCTGGCTTCTTTCACTTAGTATAATGCTTTTGAGATTCTTCCGTGTTTCAGTAGTTAATTTCTCTCTATTGCAGAGTAATAATCCATTATATGTATATACCACAATTTATTTTTATCTATTCATAAATTGATAAACTTCGGTTGTTTTCAGTTTTTTGTGACTACAAATAAAGCTGCCAAAACCATTCTTTAAGTAGACATATGTTTTCATTTCTCTTTGGCAAATACCTGCAAGTGGGATGGCTAGGTCGTGTACGTTTAACTTTATAAGAAGCGGTCAAACTGTTTTTGAAAGTGGCTGAACCTCTTTGCATTCCCACAAGCCACGTATAAGTAAGTACTGCAGTGACTTGATATACTCACCAGCATTTGGTGTTGTCAGTTTTTAAACTAAAAACACCTAGAATGGTAATCTATTAATAGACACCTAATAAATGTTAGTTTCCTCCCTCTCTCCACAGTCACCAAATTCTGTCACTTTTATTGTTGAAATGCAGTTAATCTGAAATTCATCCCTTCCTCCCCAGCGACAAGCATCACTTGCCTTAGCTCAAGTCCTGTCCTTGTTCTCTGGATAGATGCAGTGACTTCCTCACTATGCCCTGCATTCTCGATCAGGACATGCACCAAAACTACTGATGGAACTACTTCAAAAGCCTGTGCCTAGTTCCCATTCACCAGAAATTTTGATTCAGGAGGTCTGTGATGGGATATAGGCACTGCAATTTTTAAAAAGACTCAGGTGATGAGGATGATACTCTGGCTGTAAATCCCTGATATACTATATCTTCCAAATTGCTGCCTGGAACTGCTGCCAGTTGTCCTTCTAAATTCAACATTTTATCAAAAGAAAGGTACTACAGTGCAGCAGCTGAGAGCTTAGACCTTACAGTCACAAGAGTTTGCTTTCAAATCACTAACTGTATGACTATTACTTAAATTCTCAGAGCCTCAGTATCCTCATCTGCAAAATGGGAGGGCTAAAGGGGTGAAATGAAAAAATACATATAATATGTTCAGCCTGATGCCGATTAGATGCTATTATTATCATCATCACTATTCCACAATGTCTCTCTAGTAGAGACGATAAATTCCAAACCTTTCCTTAAATCCACTGAGTAATGAAGTTGGTACGTTGCGGGGCTGACAGAGAGAGTCTGAACTTCTATATATATATCCCCCATATGAGTTCTTTCACAATGGTTCCAAGCCTCCTTTTTCAGATTTACCTACTCCTACTGCCTACTCGCCCTATGTTCCTGAGTCTAGGCACAGAGCAGCTATGTGATAGTCCTTCCTCAATCACCTATTCGAGTAAATTATTTTTTTACCTTTTTTGGATTGACACCATCTGAAAAGTCCTTTCTAATTTGGGGGCATTTTCCACCAGTGCTATTTTAGAAAAGGTCAAATCCTTATTTCTCTTTTGGTCACCTTGACCTGGGCATGGGAGGGTCAATGACATAAGCTTGGTCAATGGAGGATGAAGTGAGTGACAAAAGCAGCAGAGGCAGTCAGAACCCACACTTAAAACTTAAAACCTTACCTAAAATCCCATTTTTAGTAGAAACTTTTTTCAGTTAAGTTGGAACTCACCAGTGGGGCCCAACATCATCTAGTGGGGTTAAAGTACCCTACTAGTGTACATTAACTAGGCTGCTCTTATGCTGTGACCCAGGCTACAGTTCTAGTCACATAGTTTGTCTTGGTTTCTTCCAAGCCCATTTCTCTAGCCAATGATTCTGTGAGTTAGCAAAATTGTTCAAAAAATTCTTTTAGTTTAAGTAGTCAGGACTGTTTGTTGTTTGAATAAAAACCCTGACTAGAATATTTAGTAAACTTTTCCTCATGCTTCAGGATCCAGCCCTTTTGCTATCTTCCCTGACTCCTAGAAGAGTCGAGATGCACAGGTGAACGCTCCATCTTCTCTGTTCCCATAACACTTGGGAACACTTTACTATAGTACCTTCCAGTGCATAAGACAAAGCTATCTTTCATGTTCGTCTTCCCAGAGAGGATGTGAACTCCTCAAGTGTTTTACATGGCTTTATATTCCTAGCACCTAAGATAGTATCTCTTTGTATTATTTAAGAGATGTTTCTGAATACTCAGAGCAACTTTTCACAGGTATAAGGCTAAAAACAATAACTCAGCCAGTTCCAAACTTAACTGAAAAAAGTTTCTACTACGAATGGGATTTTAGGCAAGGTTTTAAGTTAAAAGAAAGTAATTTGGTTAAAGGACTGTAACTGAAAAGATTTACATGATTTGGTTTAAATCAGACAAATGATCAGAAGTTCCCCAAAATAAAGATACAAATAACAAATGCTTAGATTATTTAGTGTCTTCCTCCTCTACAAGTACTTCAGTGCAAAAGTAAAAATTCTAGAAGGTAATCTTGAAAAAAATCTGGGCTACTGTTTTAGGACAGATAAGATTAACAGATCCGTTTGACTGACACAATTAACATTTAGTTTTATGCTGTGGGTAACAAGAGAGACCTGCTTACAAAGTAATCTTTTTGTCATCAATTTCATTTCTAACAATGATGAGTCAATTATGTGCAATCCAGAATGATTACCTATTTCCACTTGGAGTTCATAGTGAGAAACGTTGGTGGAACAGATAACTTCACTGGCTCTAGTGGATGGAGGCAACAAGGAAAAGGTTGGCTCATCAACCTGCATTGTTTTAAAAATATGAAAACAAAATAGGTATAAACTTTTTGGCGCCCCAATTTGGTCCCCTACTCCAATGTAAAATACTGATATTGTCTTTTCAAACACACAAGTGCTCATTAAGAAGGCACTGAAAAGGTGGCTTAAGAGACTGTTTTAAGATCCAAAAAGTATTTACAACAGCTAATAAGGGATGCTAGTTATAAAGCTATCAGCCTGTGAAGGGGGAGAGGGCTAGAAAAACAGATTTACAGGTAGTGAAGAATACTTTTCAGCACAATTTCCAGGAAGCATTCTTAGGAGTTGCTAAGAATG
Source organism: Tursiops truncatus (assembly GCF_011762595.2). Lineage (NCBI taxonomy): Eukaryota > Metazoa > Chordata > Mammalia > Artiodactyla > Delphinidae > Tursiops > Tursiops truncatus. The sequence goes on from NC_047040.1 coordinate 33,987,588, forward strand.
GCTGTTGACTCTTCAGGGTATCTAATAAATATATCAAGGGAAGAAATGAAAGGACCTATGAGGAATATTCTATTCTGGTGCTTTTACTTCAAGTGGTTGTCAGTTACAATCATTACACATACATGTATCTGCTCAGCTAATGGAGGTGTTAACAGTCAAGGAACAATTTCCATACTAAAACCTATTCAAAGAAGCTGAAGAAGTTTTTCAAAGATGAAATGAATCAGAAGGGAGGTCAGAAAGAAAAGTAAGCCTCAAGAGATGGGAGAACAGGATAGGGTACAGAAGTCCTGAGTTAATGACCATGTACCACTATGGCCTTTCACGGGATACTATGGAGTCAGAGTGCTAGGTCTGCACCAGATCCCAGTGGCACTGAAATAACATGCACACAGGAGAAAGAAGAGGCCAACACCACTGGCATCATATGATAGCCATGAGGATCTCTAAAAGGACACCAGTACTCAGCAGCCTTTACAGGCACCAGCAGGTGGCAAGAATCTCGTTACTACCTCCAAGGTAAAGAGAAGGAAGAAGGGAGTTAGGAATGACATTACTATTTACTAGGAATTCTGCTAACTATTTTTTACATTTGATTCTACATGTTCCCCAAGCTTTTAAGAGAGCAGAAAAATATAATTGTAAGCTCATGGTAAAAGGTGAATAATCTGCTAGAGGGATGAAAGGCTATAAAAAGAAATTCTACCATACGATTGGAAATAATCCCAATGAAGAAAGAAATCTAAATAAATCAATGCAATTTCTTTAGAATAAGTAGTCTTAAACTCAGATTTAAAGAACACATATAAGAGAGAGAAAGAAGAGCATATAGCAGTTTAAAAAATGTTTAAAGTGATAAGCTATAAGTCTGCCAGGAAGGCTAGAGCACAGAATGAACTGAGGCTTACAGTTCACTGCTTGAAAAAAATGGCATCAGGTTACCAGATGATGGATTGAAATAAGGCTAATCAACCTCTACTTTGCTTCCCTCAACTCCATCAGGGAAATAGTCTTCTTTAAACTAGAAGCACTTAGATTGTAATTAAGTAGCTGAAGCTCAAAACAGGTTGTTTTAAATAGGTTCAAACCTCCAAACCAAAGACAATTACATCTAGGATATTAAGTCTGCAAATATAGTAAAACTCAGATGAGAAACCCGAATGGAAATAGTCAAACATTGACTCAATTTTCAAAAAAGAGAAAAAAGGATAAAGGGGCAAGCTTGATGTTGTTGCCCAGTAAGGTCTGGTATCAAATCACTACACAAACAAGTTATGGACATTTAAGAAAACAACATGGTAATCACAAGAAGACAATATAGGTTTACTAAGAGTAAATCATCTTAAAACTAACCTCACTTCTCTTTTTGATTTCATGACTAGTTAGAGAATTAGAAAGCAAAAATCATGGCAGGGTCCTTGTCCTTGTCAAACTTTTTAATAACTTTTTGAACTAAAAATTCAAAAGACCTCGTTAATGAATAATCTGGGAAAAAAGTCATGAAAACAATACCATTTACAATAACAGCAAAAAGCATAAAATACTTAGAAATTAACTTAACCAAGGCAATGAAAGACTTGTACAATGGAAACTACAAAACACTGCTGAGAGAAATTAAAGAAGACATAACTGAATGGAAACATACCTCATGTTCAAAGATTGGAAGACTTAATATTATTAAAATCTCAAGGGATCCTGAATAGCAAAAACAATGTTGAAAAAGGAACAAAATTGGAAGACTCACTCTTCCTCCTTTCAAAACTTACTACAAAGCTACAGTAACTAAAACAGTGTGGTGTTGACACAAAGACAGACATATAGAGCAAGAGAACAGAATAAAGAGCCCAGAAACAAACCCTCACATATATGGTCAAATGACTTTTGACAAGTGTGCCAAGACCATTCAATGGAGCTAGGACAGTATTTTCAACAAATGGTGCTGAGAAAACTGGATATCCAGATGCGAAAGAATGAAGTTGGACCCTTACCTATACAAAAATTAACTCAAAATGGATCAAGAAAATATTTGTAGGTCATACTTCTGATAATGTTAATACCCAGAATATAGAGAGAACTAAAATTCAACAACAAAAAAAAACAACCCAATTAAAAAATGGGCAAAGGACTTTGAATAGACATTCTCCACAGAATACATGTATGTGGTCAATAAACACAGGAAAAAAGTGCTCAACATCACTAATCATTAGGGAAATGCAAATCAAAACTACAACGATATACCACCTCACACCCTTTATGATGGCTGTTATCAAAAAAGCAGAAAATGAGTATCGGAGAGGATGTAGAGAAACTGGAACTCTTGTGCTCTGCTGGTGGGAATGTAAAATGGTACAGCCACTGTTGAAAACAGTATGGTCGTTCCTCAGAAAATTTAAATAGAATTACCATAGGATCCAGCAATTCCACTTCTGGGTATATACCTAAAAGAATTGAAATCAGGGTCTCAAAGAGATATTTGTACTCCCATGTTCATAGCAGCACTATTCACAATAGCTACAATGTGGATGCAACCCAAGTGTCCACCAACAGATGAATGAATAAGCAAAATGTAGTATATACATATAATGGAATATTATTCAACCTTAAAAAGTAAGGAAATTCTGCAGTATGCTGCAACACTAGTGAACCTTGAGGACATTATGCTAAGTGAAAAATCTCAGTCACAAAATAACAAATACAGTATGATTCCACTTATACTGGTACTGAGAGTAGTCAAAGATCAGAGACAGAAACTAGAATTGTGGTTTCCAAGAGGCAGGGGAATTATAAGGGAAGGAGGAGCTACTGTTTAATAGGTACAGAGTTTCAGTTTTACAAGATGAAAAGAGTTACAGAGATGAATGGTGGTGATGGTTGTACAATATTATGAATGTATTTGATGCCACTGAACTGTACACTTTAAAATGGTTAAGATGGTAAATTTTATGTTATATGTACCTAGCACAATAACCCCTCCTGCAAAAAAAGCAGCACTTGTGGAAATTTCCTGAGTTCTAGGCCTCTCTCTTGGTAACAGCAAGGAGTCAACAACAGACACTTTACTTTCTAAACACTACCTGTCTGAAGGGTAATACTTGAATGAAAACTAGGATTGGATACTATATCCTATTGTACAACAAGGTACGTAACTAGAAGACTTTACAGTATTAGCGAGTAAAAAGCGAAATGACAAAAATGATTACAATTGAAGATAAGGTCAGAATAAATTTAAAAATAGGATTAACTGGGATAACTCTATTTTGTAGGACTAAGGTATCTGCAAGGCAGGTTCTATTTTATAGAAAGAATTATAATATAAAATGAAAATTAAGAGATTTAGAGGGGAAGATCCCAGAGAAATATTTATTTCTCAGCATGTTTCTTTAAATATTATTTAATACATCAGGCATTGCCCAGGGATGATAAAGATAAAAAAGACAGGATGCCTATTTTATGGGGATCATGTGGAGAGACATATACATCAATCATTGTGAGATAATATAGTAAATGCCATTTTATGAGGATGTCTAAGATCTGTAGGACCATAATAGAATTAAAGGTACAAGAGCAAAGGCTTCAGAGATGTGATACTTGAGCCAACTCTTTAAGCACGAGGAAGAATTTTAGAGGGGTATTTTAAGCAGAAATAAAAGTGTGTGCTAAGATTCAGTAGCAATAAATGAAACTCAAACATTAGACATATCCATACCATTAAGAGTCCTTATAAAACACTAACAAGTTTAGGCTTTATCCCATACGCTTTAGGAAACCAATGGCAATTTTAAAGCTGGAAAGTGGCACAAACAGGCCTGTATTGGTAACAGTGTTGAATACTGATCTGAGTGGGAGAGGAGGTTATATGTGTGTCTAGGAAACTAGAGGCAATGTGTTTACCTGCAACAGTCCAGGTGAGAGATGATGAGATTTGAGTAGCAGCAGTCATCAGGTGAAGGAGGGGATGGACTCAAGGGCATTTCAGAGACAGATCTGTAAGACTTGGTGTGTAACTAGATGTGAGGGCAGAGGAAGAGGCAGTGTGAGGATAACTCCAAAGTTTCTAGTTAGGGTGATTTAGTAGATGGATTTTCATTTGCCAAAGCAGGAAATTCAATAGGTCAGTGAAGTTTTGAGAGATTAAGGTTTTACTCAAACTGCACAGAGATGGCTTTGAAAACTCTAACCAGAGGAATTCTACAGACTCATCTGGTGCCCAGGAAAGAGTCCAAAGTTGCAGGTAAAAACTTAAGAATCACCAGTCCTACCTGATGACAGGGTCCCCTCACAACCTAAAGGAAAACCTCAGGTAGCTCCAGACAATCTGAAATCTGAGCAACTGAAACCACAGGAGCCAGTGAGACTGCTTAGGGAGAGTCTGTTGAGGCAGAAGAGCAGAGGCCGATTACAGACTTCTGGAGAATAGCTTATGTAGAGGAAGAAGAAACAGTAAAAGAAGAAAAGTGAAAGAAGAAAGAAGTAAAGAAAAAGAGATATAGGAGAACCAGAAATTATATTCTGTAAAATGGTGTCACAGAAGGCAAAAGAGGAGTATTAATTGTACTTAACCATTTTCTTACCAAGTTTTGATGGGTACTGGTTTCAGACTGTTTTTCAGGTCTGAGTGATTCAACTTGTGTTCGTGAAGTGCAGAAACAATCCTGTAAATTCAGAAATACACTAAATAAGTGAAAAATAAGTCACAAGATAAGGGTGGCACGTGGATACAAAAAAGTCTGTTGACTGGGGTGAGGAGCAGAGAGAAAGGGCAACGTGCAGGAACCTGAACTGGAGCCAGGATTCATACTGTGGAGGTAGACAGTATGGGAGAGAATGGAGAAGCAGCTGGGTATGCAGAAGACAAATTTCATATCTGCTATAATTTTACTTGGCGCTATCTCTGATTCTTGCCCTCTACCCTGGAGTTAACAACAGCAATTCATTTTTACTGCTGGTGTTAATTTTTAACCCTTTCGTAATCTTTGCAGTGTTTTTCTGAATATTTAGCTAGAGATATATTCTGCTATGCTCACCATATTAATTTTATCTTGATCCTCAGATTTTCTTTTTCCCTTAAGTGTGGGAACCATGTTTATCCACATTAAACCACACATTGAATATATCAATACTTGGAACCAATTTTGTTCCGTAAGGTGATAAACATCTCTAACCAACTAAAATCAAATTAAGAGACTTAGTTCCATTATCACAATTTACATTTTCCTGCATTTCAACTCAGTGTTCTGTTATCACGTATTGTCAATAAAGAAATGTAACACCTACACACGTTAGTGGCGTGAAGCTGATGTTATACTTATTTAGGAAGAAAAGGTATGTCAAAAGAAAAGTATAAACAAATTGTATGAAAGAGACTTTTAATTATTTTCAAGCATCTTATGAACATTCATTTTTATATGAACATTAAAGTATAATATCAAATGAGTCTTTAAGACAAGTCCATCCACGTCTATTCTGCAGTCACTTACTTAATCAAACTTCCTTTAGCTTAAAATATGCCAGAATTTCTCATTAATCAAACTAATCATTTTCCCAGTTAGCCTAAATTACTGATTAAGTTGAATTCCTACAGTCTGTACATATCAATCTTACCAAAATAATTTGACATATATCCCCACCGTTTTATGTAAAACTCGCCCCTGAAGAACAGGAGCTAACAGTGTCAAGGTAGCTGTAGAATCACTTCCTTTGCAAAGTTTCTATTGGTTTGTGTAGGGTGAATAAAATTTACAATAAAAAAAATTACAATAAAAGTTTTTGAAGATACTTAATACTGTCGTTCATATAAAAAATAGCCACCAGTTACATCATTTATATATTATATTTGGTATTTACATATATTTTCCAACATTTGCCCTGAATCTTTCACAATAATCATTCATACTATTGTGTGGGAAAGGGTTAGCAGGCCTAAAACTGCTCTCCTTGGAAAGGCCTGTTTGCAAGGTTGACCCTTGGCTGGTATCTAGGAACTCGGATTTTGGGAGGGTTCCCACCATTCCCCGGTAAGAATGGATCATGGTGTGCCTAAACTGTCTATGCAAACAACATGGTTTATGCTGAACACCTGCTTTCTTTCTGGGAGTCTGGAATTTTGTTCCTGCTGCTCCTTTGAAAACACCACTTCTTAGCTGTCAAATAGAGGTAAAATTTGAATGAGGAAGAATCCTTCATAAGCAAAAACATTAACTTTATCTCAGTTACACAAATATCTCACTGAGGAGAAAACATGAATGTTTTGATTCAAAGGATTCTAAATATTTCATTGCAAGAAGAATACAAAGTAAAATTATTAACAAACTGAACAAATATAAATGACCCTATCAAATTCTATTTTTCCAAAAATCCATAATTATGAAATAATAGATTAAGTAAGATGTCCTTTCCCCCAAATTTGGAAGCCCTGGGCAACCATACAGCCCTTTGAATCTCAGTATCTCCATCTATCAAATGCCCTTTTACATCTCATCCAACCTACAAACTGACATAAAATTGTTAATCTTAAGTAATCCTTTAGAGCAGGGGTCAACAAACTATGGTCCAGGAGTCAAATCTGACCCGCCACCTGTTTTAGTGCATAAAATTTTACGGAAACACAGACAGATTCATTTGCATTTATTTACATATTGCCTATGGCAGCTTTTTCCAAGAGTAACTTAATAGAGATCACATAGCACACAAATACTACCTGGCCCTCTAAAGAAAAAGTTTGCTGATCCCTGCTTTAGAAAATGAGGTAGATATTTCACCTCAATGTATTTTCCAGATATATAAAGCTCCCCTTTTAAGTAGATAAACTTTACTTTAAACATAAAGTAAATGCATTATATATTTTCCAAATAACTAACAATACAGTCTCCTAACTTCATAGTTCTGCCTCTCAGACTTGGCAAGTGATAGAGTGGATTGGCAGATGTGAGTTTGAGCCCTGGCTCTAATTCTTTGCAATCATGGGCCAAACTCCAAATGAGGATTATACCACCTGCCCTGCTTACAATTTTGAAGACTGAGAGAGATATAATACATGAAAGCATTTGTAAATTACAAATCATCATACAAATGCACCCACCACTTTTTAAATGAAATTCAAATATTCAAATAACGTATTATATTCTACATAAGACACAATGAAAGTCCTAAAACTACTTAATCTAGAGTAGATACCATGGACTTAATATAAACAAAAACCCCGTTAGTATCTATACATCATATTAGACAATGATCCTAATGTTTCCTGTCTTGTTAAGTCAAGGGGCTTATTTTTCATACTATTTTGCTTGCCTTTAGTCAGATGGAAATTTGTCAAAGGGATTTTTGAAAGATTTAAAGGATAAGGCATAGCTAACTGGATGGAAGAGTAATGTCTAAGGACAGTAAATGTATGAGAAAAGTGGGTATGGGACAAAGGAATAGAAGGAGTATATCAGAAAAGTATAGGAGCTCTTTTTTAAAGAGACAAAAACTCAATGATAATTTAACTCATTTTTAAAGACCAGAAGTCTTTCAGATCAAAATAACATCTCAGAGCCTAAGAATATTCCATCAGAGTATGCCTATTAGGGCTTTGCACTAACATCTAATTACTCTATTGACACAAAATTAGATCCGCGCTTATAAAAACTTACCAAAAGAGACATTGAATCGCTTTAGTTCACAGAAAGTGAGAAAAATCCATCTACTCCAAAGAAGATTTCTGCTTTATCTTCAAGATACAGAAATATCCTAGTATAAAAACAGAAGCAAAATAACTTATATTTACATACAAATGCCTTAAAGATCTAGTTGCCATAAACCCACCACTATTTGGGCAGCTATTCTTTGACACAAGGACTACAGACATTCCTGAAAGGTGTCCTTAAAGAACATTTCTGTTTACTGAACACTATTTGGGATCTGACATCACAACAGAAAGGTGGAGTGAAGTTGAAAGGAGGTTCTGAATATTTCCAAAGCCTCAATAAACCTGCATCTCTTCTTCCTTATCTTTTCTATACTAATTTTTTACAGAACCCTAAGCAAATGTAAAAACAATACAGAAAGGTAATGTTGGACCCACTTTTAATACAAATGATGCCCAAGAATTTCCAATGGTTCTACTTAGAAGTAAACTTTGAATCTTCCAAAGCTTCCTTATCCGATTAATTACCTATTAAATCATCTAGGGTAACTGACCAGCAAATTTGGGAAAGAGTCAAGATTAGCAACAGAGTAGGAATTAATTACATTTTCTTCTTGCCATGTTTAAAAAAAAATTTTTTTTTCAGTTTTCATGTGACAATAATATTTTCTGTAGGTTGAATATTTTTTATGATTCTTAGTTCTCATTTCCATTCTTCTTGGAATTTATTGACAGATAGGAAAGATATGCAGATTATTACACAAATAATTCCTGTCCATTTTCACTGATGGAGTATTAATCTCAATAGTTTATGAAGGCTCCAACAGATGCAGAGGTTTAAAATAGTAACTTATTCAGATTGAAGGAGCTACAAAAGCACCACCAAAAGTTTCCAAATCTTTCCTAATAGAAAGGGTGGCAATGTTCGAAACTTGCTAGTGCTGGGTATTCCCTTACACCTACCCAGTATCTCTTTCACCTAAATTGTGGTTCATTATTTCATTTTAATGAAGTCCCCAAGTTTGATCAAGGCATCTGCAAACATCTGAACAAAATTAGAAAGAAAAAGCTTTTGTAAACCATAGATATTATACAGCAGCATCCAATTTTATTGCTAAGAAAAGATGTCAATTTATTCAGGATATTCACTACAAACCAAAGGAAGAGAATGGGAAGAAGAAAAAAACCCGGAATGGTTTATTTTTGTCACCTGCCATTCATTACCATCAATTTAAGGCACTGGTGTTTGCTGTGTTACAAAAGAGGTAATGCAAAACCTGCCCTGCTCACTTTCCAGGGTGATTCGGATCAATGAAATACTTTATCTGAAAGTGCTCAGAACTATCAAATACTGTATCAATAAGAGCTTGAGAAGATGCTCTGAAAGGTACCAAATGGTAGGACTCATTTGGAAAGTAAGTTGGCAATGTTTTGATAACTATAAAAATGTTCATCCCTTTGACCCTGTAAAATTCTCACTTCTGGTAATCTATTCTAAGGAAACATCCAAGTAAATGAAGAAACTACAAGCATGTAGAAAGTAATTACCCTGTTACCTGAAACGGTCAAGTATTCATCCCACAAGTGTTTAATGAATGGCTGCTATGGGTCAGGCACTGTGCTGGGCACTGGGGACACTCACTAGTGATCGAGGCAGACAAGGCCCTGACCACTTGGAGCATACATTCCTACAAGCAGAAAGATCAGGGATGTCGTGATTAACTGAATTTCCTGGTTCTCAGGAATTTGTTTCTTGCTCTTTCTGTGTAATATCAGTTAAGTTCTTTCTTAAACAACAACAAAAAACCTTTAAACTCCATTACATTATCTATTTTTCAGAAAAACTCATAAGAAGCAGACACAATCTGTGAGAATTGTCAGTACTAAAGGGGTTGCCCACGTGCATGGCTTAATCCCAGAGGATTTTGCTTTAGATGTGACAGACTATTAAGAGATACTTTTATGAGACATTTTGAGGTCAAGGGAGCAGCTGCCCCCGCTAAGAGACGGGGGTGGGGGTCGCTGGAGGGCGGGGTATATAGGTCTGCCGTCATAATTTTCTCCTGCGTGCTCTTTCACTAGGTATGAACATAAACCCTTTTCAAAAATTCATACTTGAGACTTGTATTTCTAAATGTATTTACAAGTACATCAGTGTGGTCCCTCGCAATTATCTCTAAAAAGAGAATTTAAATAAATCTTTCTAAATAATTTAAATTTGTTCTAAAATAGAATGGTTCCTCCGAAAGCTTTAATCTGAAAGGTTAACACTTTCTGCGACAATCGGAAGGCGCATCTAAATTACAGAACTCGGGTTTTGAGTTAATTTAAGCATCCAACAGAGGCCCTTGTTACAGGGAATGCAAAAAAGCCAGATTTAACTCTTTGCGGAGCTTTAAAATTACTGTAATTTTCAAAGTTATCTTGGGAACCCATAAAATCTTAAAAATTATAGCCACGCACAACTCGGTAGAATTTCCAAACTTAGCATCGTGACTCAGGCTTTCAAAAAATAATTACTAAGCGCCTACTGTGTGCCAGGCTCTATCCTAGATAGGCGCTGTCACCAATTCCAATCGAGTTCCGAGGAAAAAGGTACGCGACACAACAAACCCACGAGGGAGAAACACAACGTTGAACTTAAATACCGAGGACGAAACGCGGCTTGAGCGTTCAATTACGTAAAAGCTGCCTTCCGAGTCCTGCTTTGGGGGACTTTGCAGCGAACTCGCAGAAGGCGGCACACAGAGCCGGGCCGGAGGGCACCTTGGGTCTGGAGACTCTGCGTGCCTGTGAGTGCGGCCAAAGGTGACAGCGGCGGGGGGTGGGGTGGGGTGGCGCCACGGACAGCTGGGCCCCGCGCACCTGGCACCGCCGACCCCAGCAGGCACCGCCTACCCCGCACGCAGGTGCCTCGGCCGCCACGCGGCCCGGGACGCCGGGCCGAGCCGGAGCCGCGCGGCACGCAGGGGCCGCTCGCCACGCCGAGCCGGACTCCCGCCACGGCTCCGTCGGCCTCCCGGGCTCAGGCTGGAAGCGGGGCGGCGAGTTCTAGCCTCGAGCTTCCGTAGGCGCGCGCTCGCGGAGCCGCGCTCCCTCACTTCGCGACCAGCCCGTAGCCCTTCCCCTCCCCAGCCCGGCCTCCCCTCATTACCCTGGCGACGACTGCGGCCAGCGGCTCTCCTCAGGCGGCCAGCGGTGCGGGGCCCGGGCGCCAGGCCCGCCCAGCGGCAAAGCGAGCGCGCAAGGCCCGCTCGCGGCACAAGCCGCGGAGCCAGGAGGGCGGCGCGACCCGTCTGGCACTGTGGGCCTGGAATTCTGCCCCAACCCCCAGCAGCCCTCCAGCACTGGGCTCGCCCCACCCTGGCCCCAGGGTCGCGGCCCCGCCCCCCGCCCCGCCCCCCGCCCCGCCCCCGCCCCGCCCCCGGGCTAGAAGTGAGGGGCGTGGTCTTTAGAGATAGGGGCGTGGTCTAGAGGAAACTACAATCCCCAGCAGGTCATGCGCTGGTGCCGTGCAGGCTGCTGGGAGAATGGGTTTCCTCCTCTCTTCCCCAAATGTGTGGGGGCTGTCATTGACCTGGAGTAGCTGCAAAACCGAAGTCGCCGAATGATGATGTTGTGAAATCGCCAGTCCGTTCCTGCCACGCCCGGGCGGTTACTGGCAGCGGCGGCCGCTTCTGCTGCTCCTCTCAGGCTGCTGCTGTTTTAGAGGCTTCTCCCTGAGCAAGCGCGTGCGAAGGACGGAGGACGCCGGACCATTCCTGTGAGTAACCTTCCCGCGCACGACTCGAGCTTGCCCTTGCCATCCTCCCTTGAAGGCAAAGGAACCTCCCCACCCCGCGCTCCTCCCGGTCTTCGGAGGTCACGCGCGGACACCGGAGCCTGAGCTGGGTACCGGAGGACTGGGTCCTCGCCGGGTCCGTCTCCCCCCACCCCGCCCCACCGCGGTGGGAAGCGGGTGGTTTCCCAAGTGTAAGTGCGAAGTGTTGGGCGTTGGGCTCCGGCCTCGGGGTGCACCCCAGCTGCACCTCTCAGGATTGGCAGCATCCCATCCTCTGCCGGACAGCACCCACCTGGTGCCCCATCCTTGAGCGATAAGCGGCTTTAGTGTCTGGACGTTAAACCTTAAGCCTTGGTCGCCATCTGTGATGTGAGCGAGACGAGAGGGTATTGGAAAGAGCTCTTTCAGTGTTGAGTTGGGCTTTTCTTGCGGTTGATTTTGAGCCAGACACCGCACGTCTTTTAAAAGAAAGACGGTTGCCTTTAGTTTCAAGCGTAAATAATGGATATTGCAGATGTCCTTTTAGAACCAGAGTAAAGATAGTCTCCTAAACACTTAAAAGATTTCTGGGTCATTATAATAGCGGTGAATTCAGTTACTTGACCACGAGCCTTTTATTTAAACCTGCAGTTTCTGCGTCAGAAACTAACTTTTCACTGGAAATTCATCAAGCTAGAATGGACCATAGGAATAAAATGAAATGGACTCTTCCAGTTTTGTTTAGTTTAGTTTTGTTTTATCTATTTCAATGATTATTTTTTCCTGACCTTCAAATCTTTGCTGTAGAATTGGAAGCTACAGCATGTTAATAGCATGTTAATGGTGGTGCAGTGACACTTGCGAAGAAATTGTGAAGGACATTTGGTGGGGAGAAAGGGCAGGGATGAAGACACTTGATCATTTCAGCAGTTATTCCAGCTTTCTGTTTTTAAAATTAAGTAATGTTCAACAAGTCTCAGACATTCAGCAAACACATACTGTATGAAAGACAGTGTTTTATTATTTTGCAGATTTTTATTCGTATGGTGACAGGGGTCAGAAAGACAAAAATTTCAGTACTTTCAATCAGCCAGGCATCTCAGTTATGAGCTGTATGTACATTTGATCACTTAATCACTATAATAACCCTGTTGCATAATCTGAGGCTCAGCTTTGCTTATGTAACAAGTGGAGATTCATACCTAGATCTGCCTTACTTCAAAGTTACAGGTCAGGTACCTACTTCAGAAATTACTGACCTTAAAGTTTGGATGATTCAAAGGCATTTTCCAGCGTTATTTCCTAATACTGGTTCCTACTACATACCTTGGACATTTAGAATAAGTTATGAACCCTGCTTTAGTACTTTTGAACCAGTTATTCTCTCTGCTTGTAATTCCCGTCCTCCATAGAGCTGCTTATTAAGACCCTGAAAGCCCGTTACAAATCCACCTGTTTACTTAATGTAAGTCATAATAGGACTGGTCTTTCATCTCAAAGGTCTTTCCAGTTCAAAGGTTTAGTGGTTCTGAAATTGAAAATATGAGCCAAGGAGTGTTATTCTCTACTGCAAATGGTTAACATCTGTAGTCACAAAGACTAGAAAAACTTGTTTCTTAAGATTTTTTACTTCAATACCCAAAGTATGTTTAAACACTAATATAAGGAATGAGGCAGATGATATTATTTCATGTTTATTTTGATCTTTGTTTATATCATCCGTACCAGTTTTTGAACCTCTTTAGTTACTATCCTGTTTAGTGGTAAGAAATCTGAGGCATTAAAGTAATATTCACATTTAAAATAACTTCATAATTGAATGAACTAAATTATTCATGATTTCCAGTCATATTAGTTCAGATCTGCAGTGATCATATAATAGGAAACATTTGTATAGTACTTATAAGTGTTAGATACCCATCTAAATATTTTACCTATATTAACTTATCCTCACAGTAGCAGTGTGAGATGTTCTTAATAGATAAGCAACTGAAGCAGAGGATAAGTTAACATACCCAAGGTCATTCAGCTACCAAGTGGTGGAATTGGGTGTCAAACCCAGGCAATCCCAGAATCTGTACTCTAACATTTATTGAGCACCTACTATGTACCAACCCTACAACTGGATGCTTTTATTATAATTAAGTCATTTATCTTTATAACTGCCTTATGTAGAATGGAAGGTCAGCATTTAGTGACTTGTCGAAAGCCACAAGATAAGTAAATGGTATAGCCAGGATTTGAACTCACGCTTGCCTTTCTTCAAAGTCCATGTTCTTCTACTTTCCCTAAATAATCAAATCCTTAGTAAATACCTTCAGTGGAACAGACACTGTGCTAAGTGCTAGAGATTTAGTCTCTTCCTTTAAAGAATACAGTCTGAAGAAGGAAGAGACAACTGGGATAGTGTGTTAATGGGATAGCAGCATACAGAGAGCAGCATGCAGAAGTACTATGGGAACACAGAGACAGGGCAGTGAAATCTGCCTGGATGGGAAGGCTTGGGCCAGTCTTGGAAAAACAAATGGGAATTAGCCTGGCTAAAGAAAAGGAGAAGGGGTTGTTGTGGGCTGAATTGTGTTTCTCCAAAATTTGTAAGTTGAAGTCCTAGCCCCCATAACCTCAGAATGTGACTGTATTTGGAGATGGGGCCTTTAAAGAGGTAATTAAGTTAAAATGAGACCTTTAAGGTGTGTTATAATTCATTCTGACTGGTAACCTTATAAGAAGAGGAACTTTGGACACAAAAAGACACCAGGGACATGTGCATATAGGGAAAAAAAAACCACGTGAGGACACATTGAGAAGGCAGCCATCTGCAAGCCTCACGAGAAACCAGTGTTGCTGACATGTTGATCTTAGACTTCTAGCCTCCAGAACTGTGAAAAAATAAACTTCTGTTGTTTAAGCTACCCAGTCTGTGGTATTTTGTTATGGTGGCCCTAGCAAACTAATGGAGAGATGTTCTAGCAAAAGGAATGACATACAAAAAGCTTTTGAGATGTGGCCGGGTGATTAGGTTTTATGGTAAAAAGTGTTGAGAGATGAAACTGGAGACTAGGCAGGGTCCATATTTGGAGGAATTTGTATGAGACTCTAAGGATTTTAAACTTTATCCTAACGGGGATGGAATGGAGGGGGTTTGTAGCAGTGGGAAAACATTAGGTCTGCATTTTAGAAAGATACTCTTTGAGCCATGGGAGGATGGATTTAAGGGGGTAAGACTGGAGGCAAGAAGATCAATTAGGTGTCTTATTGTCACAGGAAGCTGAACTAAATATTTTCTCAGAAATTGAAATGTCAAACTACAACAGAACCATTGTTAACATAAGGAAGACTTTAAAGGACACAGCTAACCCTTAGGGAATGCATAAGAAGATTTAGGAAGAATTTGTATATACCTATTTAGTACCTAGAGACTGGCTTCATTTTGCTTTCCATAGATAAATAAAGCTTTACTCACGTATCACAGAATATTCAGTATTTTTCCACTGTATTTAATAGATACTTTTATGATGCTTATACTGTTCTAAGCCAAGTCCTCTGACAACTTTATGAAATATCTACTCTTATTATCTCCATTTTATACATAAAGATATTGTAGCATACAGAGATTAAGTACCTTGCCCATGGTCACGTAGCTAATAAATGGCAGTATTAAGATTCAGATTCAAACAGTCTGTCTTCAGAGTCTGTGCTTTTAGCCATTATACTGTGCCGTTGCCATATATTATTTATCAAGATCTTCAAGTACCTATGAAAAGAGAAGGAAGGAATACAGAAATAAATTGGCTATGTTTACCATGGGGAGTATATAGTTTACCAGAGGAGATAAGGAACAATTGCAAGGTTTTTTGAAAAAAGTGTTTCAGAGAAAAATGGAGAGTATTGGGAGACAACACTTACTTTGAGTTGGGGCCTCTGAGAGAGCTTGGTGGGAAAAGTGGCATTGACCTGGGGTGTGAAGAATGTCTAGACTTTGGGTACGAAGAACAGAGAGAGGACATTAAAGACAACATAGCATGAACAAAGTCATTGGTTTGGGAATTTCCTGGTTTGTCTAGGGAACTAGTAAATATAGTCCTTTGTTTTGGCTGGAATATATTATGTGGTTGGAGAAGCCAGTTTGGGGGATGGTAGGTGGGGGGCAGCAAATGTCTGAGAAAGAGCACTCTTAGGGGAGTGAGGGACAAGGAAAATTGTGAGGTTTTTAAGCCAAATGATTGAGGTGTATACTAGAAGTAATTATCTTTTAGGAGAGGATCAATAAAGTTCATCTAGTCCCAACTTAACACGTAAGTCCTATTTTACTGTCTCACAAATTCCACACATCCCTCTTACTGTTTCTATTCACCTAGTTTATGCCTTTATTAACAATAATTCAGGCATAACGTGGTAAAATTTCTTAATTATTTTTCTGTCTCTAATGTCTCCATTCCTGAAATTTGTCCTGTATTCTGACTCCAGATTTATTTTTCAAATGTCACTTTCCACTTAGAAACTTGTTCCCCCTCCTACACTGTTGGTGGGAATGTCAGCTGGTGCAGCCACTGTGGAAAACAGTATGGAGATTCCTCAGAAAACTAAAAATAGAATTACCATATCATCCAGCAATCCCACTCCTGGGTATATATCCGGACAAAACCATAATTCAAAAAGATACATGCACCCCTATGTTCATAACAGCCCTATTCACAATAGCCAGGATATGGAACCCACCTAAATGTCCATTGACAGATGAATGGATAAAGAAGATGTGGTACATATATACAATGGAATATTACTCAGCCATAAAAAAGAATGAAATAATGCCATTTTTAGCAACATGGATGGAACTGGAGATTATCATACTAAGTGAAGTAAGTCAGAAAGAGAAAGACAAATACCATATGATCTCACTTATATGTGGAATTTAAATGATACAAATGAACCTACCTATTAAACAGAAGCAGAATCGGGGACATAGAGAACAGACTGGTGGTTGCCAAGGAGGAGGGAGGAGGGAGAGGGTTGGAGTGGGAGTTTGGGGTTAGCAGATGCAAACTGGTATATACAGAATGGGTAAACAACAAGGTCCTACTGAATAGAACAGGGAACTATATTCATTATTCTGTGTTAAACCATAATGGAAAAGAATATGAAAAAGAAGGTACATATATGTATAATTGAGTCACTTTGCTGTACAGCAGTAATTAACACAACATTGTAATTGAACTATACTTCAATAAAAAATAGATTAAAAAAAAAAAGACTTAGAACCCAGTTGTGACCAACTGACCAAACAATATTGTTTCATGGTAGGAAAAAAAAAAAGTTTTAATCGAAAAAAAAAAAAAAAAAGAGGGGCTTCTCTGGTGGCACAGTGGTTAAGAATCTGCCTGCCAATGCAGGGGACACAGATTCAAGCCCTAGTATTGGAAGATCCCACATACCACGGAGCAGCTAAGCCCGGGCGCCACAGCTACTGAGCCGGCACTCTGGAGCTCACGTGCCTCAACTACTGAAGCCCACACACCTAGAGCCTGTGCTCCACAACAAGAGAAGCCACCACAATGAGAAGCCCATGCACTGCAATGAAGAGTAGCCCCTGCTTGCTGCAACTAGAGAAAGCCCGTATGCAGTAACGAAGACCCAACTCAGCCAAAAATAAAATAAATAAATAAATTTATTAAAAAAAGAAAACAAAGAAAGGAAGGAACTTGTACCCTGTGTAATCAAGTTCAGACTTCCTGATCCTTTTTTTCTTCTTTTTTAATAGATCTTTATTGGTGTATAATTGCTTCACAATACTGTGTTAGTTTCTGTTGCACAACAAAGCGAATCAGCCATAAACATACACATGTCCCCATATCCCCTCCCTCTTGAGCCTCCCTCCCTTCCTCCCTACCCCACCCCTCTAGGTCATCGCAAAGCACCAAGCCAATCACCCTGTGCTATGCTGCTGTTTCCCACCAGCCAACTATTTTACATTCGGTAGCGTATATATGTACACATCGATGCTACTCTCACTTCACCTCGGCTTCGCCCTCCCACCCCATGTCCTCAAGTCCATTTTCTATGTCTACTTCTTTATTCCTGCCCTGCAACTAGATTCATCAATACCTTTTTTTTTTTTAAGATTCCATATATATGCGTTAGCATACAGTATTTGTTTTTCTCTTTCTGACCTACTTCACTCTGTATGACAGACTCTAGGTCCAGCCACCTCACTACAAATAACTCAATTTCGTTTCTTTTTATGGCTGAGTAATATTCCATTGTATATATGTGCTACATCTTTATCCATTCATTTCTCAGTGGACATTTAGGTTGGTTCCATGTCCTGGCTATTGTAAATAGTGCTGCAATGAACATTGTGGTGCATGTCTCTTTCTGAATTATGATTTTCTCAGGGTACGTGCCCAGTAGTGGGATTGCTGGGTCATATGGTAGTTCTATTTTTAGTTTTTTAAGGAACCTCCATGCTGTTTTCCATAGTGGTTGTATCAATATACATTCCTACTAGCAGTGCAGGAGGGTTCCCTTTTCACCACACCCTTTCCAGCATTTATTGTTTCTAGATTTTTTGATAATAGCCATTCTGACTGGGGTGAGGTGATACCTCATTGTAGTTTTGATTTGCATTTCTCTAGTGATTAATGATGTTGAGCATCTTTTCATGTGCCTCTTGGCCATCTGTATGTCTTCCTTGGTGAAATGTCTATTTACGTCTTTTGCCCATGTTTTAACTGGATTGTTTGTTTTTTTGATATTGAGCTCCATGAGCTGTTTGTATATTTTGGAGGTTAATCCTTTGTCTATTGTTTCATTTGCAAATACTTTCTCCCATTCTGAGGGTTGTCTTTTTGTCTTGTTTATGGTTTCCTTTGCTGTGCAAATGCTTTTAAGTTTCATTAAGTCCCATTTGTTTATTTTTATTTTTATTTCCATTACTCTAGGAGGTGGGTCAAAAAAGATCTTGCTGTGGTTTATGTCCAAGAGTGTTTTTCCTATATTTTCCTCTAAGGGTTTTATAGTGTGTGTGGTCTTACATTTAAGTCTTTAATTCATTTGGATTTTATTTTTGTGTATGGTGTTAGATAATGTTCTAATTTCATTCTTTTACCTGTAGCTGTCCAGTTTTCCCAGCATCACTTATTGAAGAGGCTGTCTTTTCTCCATTGTATGTTCTTGCCTCCTTGATTGTAAATTAGGTGCCCATATGTGCGTGTGTTTATCTCTGGGAATTCTATCCTGTACCATTGATCTATATTTCTGTTTTTGTGCCAGTACCATACTGTCTTGATTACTGTAGCTTTGTGGTATAGTTTGAAGTCAGAGCGCCTGATTCCTCCAACTCTGTTTTTCTTTCTCAGCGTTGCTTTGGCTATTCGGGCAGACTTCCTAATCTTAACTAGCCAAATTTAAAGCTCCAAGTATCTTCCCCATAATCATTCCCACTTAAGTTTGTCTGTACACTGCTGCCAAATTGGCTCTGCCTGCTGTTTGCTTTGGGGCCTCTTTTTCTTTCTATGTCCTTTACCTACTGGATACCCCCATTCTCACTATTGAAATCTTTCCATCCTTGAGGAGCCCTGTATTAAATCTTACTCCTGTGTGAAGCCAGGCTACTTCAGCTAGAAAAGAACTCTCCCCCCACTGACTATCTATACAACAGTTCTGTTCTAATACTCATTAGTTACTTATTTCTTATCTGGTGGTATTCTCTTAAATTCTTACAGTTCTTTGATCATTAGATCTTAGATCTAATCTAGATCATGGAGATCATTGGAACTTTCCCCATCAGATTTTAGATTTCTTAGATATTCATCTTCCCTTAAGACAGAGACTGTTGTATATTACTTTTTATCCCTTTCCAGTACTTTTAGTTTAATTCAAGAGGCATTTATTGAAAGCTGTCCTGTAAGCAGCTAGTTGACCGGTTGTTAATTGAAATCATTTATTGAAATTTCTTTTGGGGGGGTGTGGTGGGATGAACTGGGAGATTGGGATTGACATATATACACTAATATGTATAAAATAGGTAACTCATAAGAACATGCTGTATAAAAAAATTAATTTAATTTAAAAAAAGTAATTTCTTTTATAACTGACTTCTTAATATGTAATGCTCTCACTTTATTGCTAGCTTTACTACTGACTCATGTAACCTTGGGACGTTCTGATTAACTGCACCCTGTATTATGGTTTATTCATGCTAGAAAATGAGCACACAAAGTCTACCTGTGGTATAGAAGTGGAACTAATTCATGTTGTAAAGATCATTGAGATCTTTGAAGCTTATCCATGTATCTCTGTCATTTTGCCAAACTGTGAGTTCTTTCTTTTTAGAAAGGTTTCTGACAAGTCATGAAGAAGGAAGGAATAGTTCAAATAAAATAGGGTCTAATTTAAGAGTGTCTATGACTATGTTGTTTAACAATGGAGTTGATAGTTATACATGTTAATGGTGAAAGAATTCACCCACCAGTTCAGTTACTAGTTCATTTCAACAACAAATATTTATTGAGTTGCTTGAGCTCCTGCCATTGTATTTCCATTCTGATCAGCAAGGAGGTGGAAAGGGAGAAGATAGCACTTTCCCCCTTCCTGTCTGGAAGAGGACTTCCAGGAAGTAAATTGTAATATATGTTGGGAAAGAAACATTAGATGCTAAGTTAGAAAATAAAGGTGGTAGGGGAGGCTACTTCAGACCAGGTGGACTGGTAACGTCTCCCAGAGGGTGACTTTTCAGCTGAGACCCGAGGGGTGAGAAGTAGTTCCATATAAAGAACAAGAGGGGAGAGTATTCTGGGTACAGTGAACAGTTGCAAAGGCCCAGGATAGGAGAGAGTATGATGAGGAAGCGGAAAGAAATGACAGGAGGCCTGTGACTGAGTATGAGCAAAGAGGAGAGTGGTGCAAGATGAGGGAGGAGAAGTAGTCAGGGGCCAGACGGGGCTGAACCTTGGAGACTGATTAGAAGTGTGGATTTTATTCTGTATATTATGAACACCTTGAATTTTTTTAAAAGGAGTTTAGTTTTAAAAACTTTATTCTTGTTGCCTTATGGAGAATAGAGAGGAGATTAAGCATGGAGTCTGTTAGGTTTTTCA
The DNA here is from genome assembly GCF_011762595.2 of Tursiops truncatus. Taxonomy (NCBI): domain Eukaryota; kingdom Metazoa; phylum Chordata; class Mammalia; order Artiodactyla; family Delphinidae; genus Tursiops; species Tursiops truncatus. The sequence continues at coordinate 34,008,070 of NC_047040.1, forward strand.
TATTCTAAGAAATGATGATGGCTTGAATTAGGATGGTAGAAGAGGGGATGAAGAGAAGTGGGTGTGTTTGAGATATATTGGTATTAGACTATGCAGGATTTGATAATGGATTGAATGTGGCAAGGTGAGAGAAAGGAGGTATCTGCTGTTCAGTGGATCAGTTCAAGGGATCATAATCAGTCTGTGAGAGATTTGAGTGGAACTCAGGAAGAAGTCTGGTCTGAAAAGCCTGATTGGGAGTTATTAACACGAAAGAAGTGGTTAATCTGTGGTCGTGAATGGTTTGCACAAAGGTACATTAAAAACAGGTACATGGTCACAACTGGAACTCTGGCATCAACAACATTTAAGGATCAAGGGGAGGGAGCTGGGTGATCCAAAGGAGGGATTTGAGAAAGAGCATTCATTGTAAGATGTAGGCTCCAGGAGGCCACAGGAGGAAAGTTGAAGTAAGGAATGGTCAGTAATATTGAACCAGAGATGACCTAAGATAACAACTAAGAAGGTATGATTGGATTGGTTAGCAGGGACTGTTGGTCACTGAAAGAAAAGTGGTTTCAGGAAAAATCAGATCGCAGTGAGGTTGAAGGATGAATGAGAGGTGAGGAGAAGGGCATGAGAGTCATACTCTGTGAGGAAGCTTGGCTGAGGAAAGCAGCTAGAGGGGAACCCAGAGTCTTGGGGAAGGGAGATTTTTAAACTTTTATTTTATCTGTTTTTAATAAAATAGAAGACTTTGGACATGATAATAGGCCAAGGAAGAGGGTGAAGCTAGTGGAGTATAGGGACTTTGGACATGATAATAGGCCAAGGAAGAGGGTGAAGCTAGTGGAGTATAGGGATAAAATAAACTTTTATTTTATCTGTTTTTAATAAAATAGAAGACTTTGGACATGATAATAGGCCAAGGAAGAGGGTGAAGCTAGTGGAGTAGAGCAAAGTTGCGAGAAGGCAGGAGTAGAGACTTACAAATAACATACATTTCATTATTTTTTAACTGGATGGACATATACACATGGTAGGAAAATTGGAAGGAAATGATGAAAAATAAGTTTCTTTTCCCCTTCTGTCTTCCAGCCACGCAGTTCCTCTTCTTAGAGGATTGCTAATTTCCACTGCCGTTAATAAGTGTATGACTGAGATTATGTTTGTACTTAATTCTCAGAGTTTGGAGAGAAATCTAGCTATAGATTATGTGGGTTTATTGGTGGGAGGAATGAGAGAAAGAGAGATGGAGGACAGATAGGGGTTCAGAGAAGAGTGAGAAAGGTGTGGTATGGAATTGTCTCAGAAAAGAAGGCCATTGAAGAGGATGATGGAGGGCATGTCTATGGGGTGACGCCCATGGGTGAAGAATTTTCAGCAGCCCCTCTCCACATGGTTTTGTGACCTTTTCAGGAGAACTTAACTACTTTATATTTAAAATCTGTGTCAACTTAGAAAATGGCTTTCTCAAAAATTCATCACTTGTGTAAAGTAAGTACATGTTTGGGGTCCAAGTGCCAGAACTCTGCTTTCAGCTCTTAATTGCTTTCAGTCATAGGCATGTTGCGTGGTGCTTTGGGGTTATTCAGACCAGTGGTATAAATCAAAACAAAGGGAAGCTTGTTGGTTAAGAGAGAGCACTCTCTGTCTGAAGGCAGAAAGGAAGAGGAGACTGGAAACCAACTACAATGTCTCTGAGGTGGCACTACTGTTCCTAAAGCCTTTAACAACCTAAAAAAAAATTTTCTTTTCAACCATTCTCTTTTTAGCTAGTACTAGGCTAAATGGCTGAGTGTGACTTTGTTTTATGTTTAGTCACAAAATTGAAAGATTACAAATGAGACATATTATTGATTGTGAGTTTCTTAAAGAAGATATTTGGTCATTTCTTATTTGATATGGGGCTTATTTTAAATGTATTCATAAACAGCTGCAAATGCTCTTTGTGGAAAACATGATAAAACTAAGCAGTGAGCCAAAGGTTCAGGTTTAGCTTTCTGACAAAACTGACAACTCATTCTCTTTAGTTATTATAAGAAAAGTGGGTACTGTGTCACAGCTATAACAATGATATATCACCCTTTTATCAACAAACTCCTATACAGAGTTTTCCATAAAGCAAATACAGTGCTTTCTTTCAAATATTCAATCTTAGCTTGATTTTGTTCTTCAAGGCAATTCATTTAGTTGATGCTGGACTGAAGTGTATTAATAATCAATTTTGTTCATTCAGTTACTTCTGTAATTCAGTGTGTTGACATTTTTAATCATTAAGCTTATAGTTGGGCATGTATTGCGAGCCTACTGTATGTCAGTTGCTTTAAGGTTTGGGGCATACAAAACTAAGATAGCTTCTTTCAAGGAGCTCATAGTGTAGTGAGGAAAAAATTGAGCATACAGTCTTCTGGGAGCATCCAAGTAGGGGAGTCAGTAAATACTGATTAAGGAGCAAAATCACAATAAAAAATTTTAAGATTTCCTAAACCATTTTCTCCGCGTTTCCACTGTATTTCTCTGTAGTGATTAACAGTAAAATTCTCACGAAAGAGACGAGGACCTATACTTTTCTTAGGAGACAGTAAAGAAAGGACAGAGCATATTCATAGCCAGCCTAGGGAAAAGAACACCAGATGAGAAAGGCACTTGGTAACAGTGCCAAAGGAAGAGAAGCAAGCCAGCTGAATCCCTAGTGCTGAAGGGATGAAAGAAAAGGTACTTGAGGAACTAGCCAAGGGTCAAAAAACAGGTCCTAGGGTTCGGTCTCAAGCAGACAACTTCTGGGTTCTCTGATAATCTGGTTTCTCAGCCAACAGCAGGTTAGAAAAGGGAGAGGCACACTGGCAACAAAGGTTGATAGCCTCACAGTGAGGGAGAAAAGAAAACTAGAAGTGGACTTAAGTCTCCAAAAAATTAGCAATTTGAGATCATTTAGTGTAGGGAGAAAGAACTCTTTAAAAGCTTATAATCCTGGAGCATATCACCATAGTCACCATAATACAGTAATTGCTAGTCATAGTTATGCTCCTGAGTCATCAACTTCTTTTTATTCTATTCTATCTAAGGACTTTTTCCCCCTTCCCATTGCAGTCTGTTGGACCTTTCTCATTACCATGTCTTAACTTTAAGGAGAAAACATCTTACTATCAATGTTTCTAAAATAAAATGGGTATGGGGTGGGAGGATTGGGTACAAGTTTCCCCTGCTATCAGAAAGTAGAGCGTTCCTATGAAACCTTTTGGAAAGCCGGTATAAAGCGAAGTAATTACCTTAGGACACATCTTACTAACAGCTGCACAAAATAAGTCAGGATAAAGCGCAGATGGTCACAGACATGGTTCAAGGCTATAGAGGCTTGATGCTGAGATGCTGAGTGTAGTTCCCTGGGAAGGAGCTTGGTGGTGCCCCTCTCGCTGCTCAGGGTGACCACTGCCTCTATAACACTTCTCTGCAAAACAAATGTCTTTTTTTCATTTTTTTAGTTAGAGAAAACAGGTACTAATGTAGGTCTTTCATAAAAGCAAAGTGGCATAAAGTCAACTTTCAAAAAGCGGGGGATACAAGTATTAAACGTTTTCTGATTTTTTGCCACACTGTTGTCAAACCCGTTTCCAGGGGATGTTTTCAACTTCAATGTAACTGATGGGCTTAACTGATATAGCCCTGCTTGTATGCTCACATTTCTTACTGAAACCCATGGGAGGCCTATGCAGATCTTTGTAAATTGGGTTAAGAAAGCCTTCAGTTTTCAGATGCTCTAACTGTCTTCTGTTTCTCATGTGGCTCCATTTTCTCCCTACTGCAGATTGTAAGGATGTAACTTGACTACAGATTGATTCATTCATTTAACAGATGTTTATTGAATGCCTGGCATTTGCAAGGTATTGAGATATAGATGGACTTAATTTTTTGGAATAAGGATTTATTTTGATCTATAGTCCACTTATTATTTTTAGCAGCTCAGAACAAGTAACAGATTGATTGATTCCTGAATTTCATTGGCAAACCAAAATCATCCACTACATGTCAGTTCTCCCTCAAAAGATAACCTTATCTTGAAGTCCTGGAGTTGACTGTGACAACTGATTCGGAAAACAGTGAGTTTTGTGTCTAAACCATAATATAATTTGAATGTCTCTTGCCTAGTAGAATTATATTACTAACATGGTTATATGTCTTAGATATGCAGAATTCTAGAATCATTCGAGAATTATATATGTTTATAAATATGTTTATAATAAATATTCTATCCTGACCATCACTCACCCCCATTTTAAGTTGCACCCTGTTCCTGGTCATATAAGATTGCATATCCTGGTGCCACTGATTACTTCATTGATCTGAAGAGCTATCTTGCCTACAGTTTTTCTTTTGGCAGCTTTTGGAAACTTTTACTTCTAAAGGCTTTAAGTATTTTAATTTTAAAATAACTGAAGGCTTTAGGATCACCTTAAGCCACCAAAAGCAAGTTTATGTTTGATTGTTAGAGGAGACAGAAATGAGGACACAAAAGAATCTAAAAAAGAGAGGCTATATGTGTGTGTATAACAGATTCACTTTGCTGTACACCTGAAACTAACACAACATTGTAAATCAACTATACTCCAATAAAAATTTTTTAAAAAAATGAGGACGTGGATTTTGAACTTCTTCTTGAATTTCTGTTTTTAAAATTTGAATTTACCTTACTGCTCTGTGAAAGTGCTGTTTCAGGGCGTCTTCTTGGCTATTTGATTTGAAGCTAAGTCTGGAAGAGCAGATTATACAGAAGTATTCTTAAGTCTGCCAGCATGATTATATCTGTTTGGTTTATTTCTTAACCTTCTGTGAAGTGTTTGTAGGTTTTCAGGTGATGGTGTCTTTTGATTTACTCTACTACCTAAATTTTACCAGTTAACGTTGAAAGAAAATGCTTTCTGATTTGTTGTGGAAGGATTTATTTGGTTCTAGAAGTATAGTACATATTTTAGTACCCACATAATCTATTATGTAAAATGCCTCTGCTCGAGATGTTTCCCCCCATTTTTGGTTAAGAGAATAGGAAATCCACAAACTTTATAACGCCATTTCCTCTGCATTATCCATTTTTGAAGACCTATAATTGTTTTTTTTTTTTCTTTTTTTATCATTACTTTAGTCAAAAGGACATAATTTTCTATGTTTAAAAAAAGATTTAAAATATAGCTATGATGACTTTATTAATATCCTGGAATATAAATTCCTGATAGCAACCACTCTTGTGACTATTTTAACATGTCTATACCTAAATGTCATCTGAGTATCCAGACCGACCCTTTAAGAACTAAACAGTTGGCTTGAACCTTCAGTTTCATGTTATGGAGAAGCCAAAAACCCTCCCTAAGACTTCTGCAAATTCCTAGTGTTCTGTGGCCTCTGAGTTACTGCTATCTGGATGGGATTTCTTCCCCTTGCCTTCTCTCTCCCTCTCCAGAGGGGAAAAAACAAACAATTGTTTCCCTAGTCTTATGCAGAGCATCTTTGCCTTCCTTTGATGCTGCAAGGCCTTACCTTCCACCCTAAGTGCCTTTTCCATGTATTTTCCTGAACAAAAAGCATTTCTTTCCTAAGAGGAGCTCCACTGTTGATGTTAAAATGATGAAATGTGTGCCTTGTTAGGTTTAATTTGATAATAATAACCCTTAAAGTAACTTATTTTCTCCATTTACCAAACTTTCAAAAATTTCAGTAATTCACACTAAACGCAGTCTCCATTCTTTAAAGAAGTTATAAGAAAACCCTATGCTGAAAAAGCTTTTGCAGTGTTAGAATTGATTATACTATATAACATTATGTAGCTCTTTTGCCAGGTGGTTCAGAGAAGATAGTGCCCTCTTAAAAGGATACAGAATTTCAGATAGAGTTCAAGTATGGAGTTGATCTTTCTCTTAGAGAACTAAACCAAGACTATTTTGTGAATGTGTGCAAGAAGACTACCCTTTTGAGGTTTGCATTTAGTAATTTTGAGCTACTTTCTATCCGATTTTCTTTGACTAAACTACATATGACGTCACTAAATTATTTTTGACTGCCAAATAATAATTTGCCATGGATTTCACATTTCTAAGCCAATCATAATCTTTTACAGAAACAAGTTTGAAAAAAATGGGTTATGGGAAAAAGGGATAAAACTAGAGATGTATAACTAGTAGCCTATGCTGGTTTTAGGATTTTTATATATATACTATCTTTTTTTTTTTTTTTTTTTTTGCGGTACGCGGGCCTCTCACTGTTGTGGCCTCTCCCGTTGCGGAGCACAGGCTCTGGACGCGCAGGCTCAGCGGCCATGGCTCACAGGCCCAGCCACTCCACGGCATGTGGGATCTTCCCAGACCGGGGCACGAACCCGTGTCCCCTGCATCGGCAGGCGGACTCTCAACCACTGCGCCACCAGGGAAGCCCTCTACTATCTTTTTTGATACTCACTGTCACTGGGAAATCATGCAAAAGTTGGAATTCCTGTCTAGAAGTAGAATTTTGAAAATATGATGTTGATACTATTATACTTATTCAGTTACTTGTTGCATTTTCTTTAAGAGTTTTGTGTCATTGTTTTCTTCTGTGGTGCAAAAATACTGTGATTTAAGGTATAGACCAGAGGTCAGCAAACTATAGCCAGTGGGCCAAATCTAGCCAGTTCTATAAGCTAAGAATGGTTTTTCCATTTTTAAAGGATTAAAAACAATAACAACAACAAAGATAATAGATGACTGAAGGCTTACATACTACCCAGCTTTTTACAAAAAAGTTTAGATTCTTGAGTTTTAAGTGGATGAGCAATTGTTAGAAAGTCACTGATGGAAAAAATTGGTGGTTATATAATTGTATATTCTGAATACTGTGTAATTCATTACTAAGTGAGTTACATTAAAAAGATGGCGTAGATTGGCAATATGTTGTCATGGAAAGATAAATGAGTAGGCTACTAAACGCATATCAACAGTCTATCTCCCAGTGAATGATGGTAAAATATTACAAGGAGCTTTTATTTGATTGCCCATATTTATCTACTGCCTGAATTTTTTTGAATGAACATATGACTTTATTTATAATGAAAGACAAAGGTGCACACACGCATATGTGTGTGTTGTGTTTGTGTGTTTTAAAGAAAAAGAGAGAAACCGAATGGAAATTTCAGTGTCACTTGTGGCTGATTTTCATCAGATGATAAATAGGTTTGTTTAAGGAATGTAACTTATTATGTACCACTTTTAAACTCTTGTCATCTTTGAACTTTAAACATTTTTCCCTTCAAAACTTTTACCAGATAACCAAACACCTGAAGATGTCAACATTGAGGCTTAATCTCACTTGTATTTTTTTTTAACCATTTCTTTAGTTGAAATCTAATTACACTGCTTTAGAGCAGCTAGGTAGTAATATAAAAGCAACATGGCCTTTTAAGAAATTGTCAGGAACTGTGCCCCACATAGTTTACATTGCAGAGATTGCTAGTTCTGCATACACTGTCTCCAGAAAATGTTTTCACCTCCAGGCACATGTTCAGACATTAAGGATTGAAGAGTTGCAATAATGATTATACGATAAGTAGCCTGCCAAAAGAACAGTAGGACTTCATAGATTTTTTTAAAATTTCCCTTTTATCCCCATACCTTGCTCCAAATTCCCCTACTCTCCTCCCCGCAAGGCAAGCATTTTAATGTATTCATAATACAGAAAAAATGTAATTTATGTAAATTGCATTATGGTGTCTCTCTCCTTTTGCTTCTGCTTTATTCACTCAGCACTGTACTTCTAGTGCTGTATTGTTCCATGGTATGTATCCACATTTTACCTATTACTCTAGAGGGAGTAGGCCCTCAGCTTACTACCACAAATAGCAATGCAGGAAACAATCTCACACCTGTCTCTTTATGGGCTGATGTGAGAATTTCTTTGAGATAGATATACCTGGGAGCAGAATTGCTGGATCAAAGGGTACGTGTGTACTTAATTTGACAACATAGTTTCCATGGTTCTTTTGAACGGCTGCACTAGTCTGCATACCCATCATGGGCTTTTTATTTGGATAAATTTTTGTAAGAGTTTCTCTACGGCCAGTAGTTAGTGACGAGAAAGGATTACCTTAGGTAAGAATAATTGTTAGAACTCCTGAATTATTGTTAGGTGGCAATTCCAGATGAGATATAGAGCCATGCTTTTTATAAAAGTATGTTCTTTTTGAGAGCTAGAGCTGTTGACAATGTGGAAGCGTAGGAACTGATCTGAATCCTGTATCTTCTAAGTCTGCGTCCCATGACCAGGTACCATGAAATGGTGTTGTTTGTATTTTATAATGCTACATCCTTATCTATTTAACTTTTAAATTATATTAAGCACATAAGTAATGTTCACTGTTTACAAAATACTATTATATATGCTTTATAAGTATTAACTCATTTAAGCCACATAAAATAGGTACTATTATTGTTCCCATTTTATAAATGAGGAAACTGAGGCACAGAGAGATTGTTTTAATATTACCAATTGGTGAATGTGGATAACTAATGAAAAGTCTGTGAAAATAAATGGGTTATGTGGTATATGTTATTTCATAGTCCATTACAAATACAAAGGTGCTATTTAACTTTTCTGACTTTAACTTTTGAATACCAATATGTGTAACTCATTGAAATGCCAAATGGGAAAAGGAAGCATATTTATTAACATGTTTAATACTATACTTCCAAGAATTTGAAAATAAAATCCACAGATAGTGATAACCTTTGTTAGGTGCCATAGTTGTTACTCTAGCACACTGGGTGTGTAAATTTTCCAGACGGGTAAAACTTAATTATTTAAACACCATAAAATATTATCTTTTAACATTTTCTTTTAAATCCTGCTTTCCTAACTTCTTAAAGCGTAAGTATGAAAGCATGATTTAATGTTTTCCTCGTAATTGGGGTCATATTTTAATAATTGTCATTGCACTTTGATGAGGATGTAGATGTAAAATATGAAACATAAGGATTCTAGTAATGACTAGACCTGGCTTTCGTGAAAAAGTGCCTAATATTCTTTATTTTTGGATTATTTGCCTAATTTTAGAAAAGGTAAAGTACAGAATATACAATCACAGTTGTATAATGTGGCTGCTGTAAAATTAATCATCAGCTCACAGATGGTTCCTTGCCTAGAAAACCTTCTTCAGTGTTGCTGTGGTAGTTTTAGCTCCTAGTGATTTGAAGACCCTGATGAATCAGATACTTATTAGCAGTCACCCATTCTCTTGCTATTTACTGTTTGTTGAGGAAGTATAGAGAAACAGTATCCCTTTCCACTGCAATAGTTCAGACTGGATTACTGGAATATAAATTCAGTATCTTTGCAAACAAGACAGCAGACTAATTTTTTCTTCAAACCTTCTTTAGTATTTGGCTTGAAACCAAATGCCAAGCACAAGCAACATCTAAAATTATGCCTCCAGGGCTTCCCTGGTGGAGCAGTGGTTAAGAATCCGCCTACCAATGCAGAGGACATGGGTTCGATCCCACATGCCACGGAGCAACTAAGCCCGTGCGCCACAACTACTGAGCCTGCGCTCTAGAGCCTGCGAGCCACAACTACTGAGCTCGCGTGCTGCAACTACTGAAGCCCGCATGCCTAGAGGCCGTGCTCCGCAACATGAGAAGCCACCGTGATGAGAAGCCCGCGCACTGCAACAAAGAGTAGCCCCTGCTCGCCGCAACTAGAGAAAGCCCGTGCGCAGCAACAAAGACCCAATGCAGGGGCTCAAACCCGTGTCCCCTGCATTGGCAGGCGGATTCTCAACCACTGTGCCACCAGGGAAGCCCCCCATTTTATCTCTGAAAGCAGTACTAGTGATAGATGGATGAACACTAACATAGAAATAGTGTAAAAAATTGAAAGTGAGGAAGTTATACATATTAAATATATGTCTGGACAATAAGAATGATTACGAAGGACAGTCGCAGGATGTGTGAAAAAAGATGTGCCTGTGCAGTTGAGAGTGAGTCAGCCAAAGGTGAAGAAATATGCATGTCTGAAATGGTTTCAGCAGAGGATCATCTCTAAAATGGGAGCCTATTTAGTCAAAGGTTTGAAATTCAGGTTAAAGTTGTAGTTCAAGAACTTAAAGGCTGAGCGTGGTGAGTGAAAGTGGTGCTGTGGAAACTTATCAAAAGCCACAGATGCACCATGGGTTCAAGGCCTTTTCTAATCTGCAGGTGAAACTCTGGTGTGGATTCCTTAGCTGCCAGAGGTTGCCTCCCTTCTGTTGGTGGAGATTGTGGCAGGGAGGGGTTGCCTGCCTCAGTAAATGTTCATTGTAAACAAAACAGGACACTTATTTTTTTTAATGCCAAAAACATACCAGCTCGGAGGAAATACAGACACCATAAACCTAAATTTCACTCATGGTTTTGGACTTTTAGACTAACGGATTTCTTTTAGACTAACGGCTTTAACAGCCTTTTGGAATTTGTCCTGCTTGTAAGTAGAGCTGCCTCCATGTAGTTTATATTCTGAAAACCCTACTGGTCATTAAATTGAATGATACAAAAAAAGAGGGATCAAATGTTTGCTAGGACCAAATAGCCCCTCAGGGTGAACTTTACAGTTGCTGGTAGAGTAACTGTTTCGGAATGTAGTGTACTGTGGCTCGCCCATGAAGCTGGCCTTGGTGTTGGTGTGTGGGCTCTGCCTTTGTAAGATCTGCTTCCCACTATCCAGGTTGGATTTCGGGGGTGACACCCCCTGCCACCCTTTTTTTCAGCTTTTAGCACTGAAGCCATTGTATAGTCTTCTTTTTTTTTGTGGTTCAATATCTAATTTTAAAATTATTGTGTATTTTTTGTAAATTTTGTCTTTGATGTAGCCAGATACATTAAAAATTAGTGAGTCTCTGTCTTTGTTGAAAATCTATTATTTAATATAGGAAACGTGGTCCATTTATTTTATGTTTTAAATTATACAGTTTATCTTTTGTCTGGTTGAAGGTTGACACTGTCTACAAGAGCTGCTGCTGGAGTTGGTGATTGGCACTGTTCCCACTTCTGCATTCAGATGAGCAGCCAACATGTATTTTAGATTAATCCCCGAAGTATTATTTGTACAATAAAAATTTTAAATATATTTTTCCAATTTAAATGTTTGTCACATCATTATATTTACTGTATTTCTAGGCTCTGCACTCTTGTCAAAGTGAAGTGTCCTGAATTGTTTTAGCCTTTTCTGTAAGTCTGTTTTGGCCAGAGTATCCCGTTTTAAGGAAGTAGCAAGCTTTTTTTAAGGCACAGGGCCTATATTTAGGCCCTCACTGTTGACCATTTTAGTTTCCATGGCTAGGCTAACTAAGTCATCAGCATGTTGTATTCTGCCAGCAATGTTTATATCAGTGACATGTTTTGTTTGTTCTTTTTAAGTCTCATTCTTATTAAAATAAGTCACTTAGCTGGTTTACTTTATTTTTTCCTAAATGTGCAAGAATTACAAAGGCTGGCTTCTTGTTAAATAACACATGCTTGGTTGACTGTTTTATTAAAAAAAGCCGTGAAGTTGTTCCTAAAAAGAGTGAATAAAGATCCAGCATAGCAAGTAGATGATACTCAAGGAGTTACTAAGAATAAGTGTGTACAAACTAGAAAATGCACTGAATATGTGTTGCTTGTGCTTGCCAAAGTTTAGTTTCTACTACATTTAGAACTCTGACTCTGCAAGCTTTCGGTTTGTTCATGAATCACAGAGGTAGAAAGAAAATGATTAAGGGCACAAAACTAACATCACTCATCAGAGGGAAGTAAATGTGACTTCTTAGGTTGCGAGCAGATTGTATTAGCAGTCAACAGTAGGGTTTACAGTGTGCCCAAGTTTGTGTAAGGTACAATAATAATAATGATAAAATTGTACTATTTGGTGGAGGTAGAAATAATAATAACTAATATTTACATAGTATTTACTGTATTCTAAGGTATTGTTCTAAGAGCTTTACATGTATTAACTCATGTAATTTCCCCAGTGACCATCTGAGGTAGGTGCTACTGTTATCCTCTCATAACTCACTTAATCCCCATAGTAACCCCATAAAGTAGACCATGTTATTAAGCCCATTTTACAAATGAAGAAACAAGGTTAAGTAACTTATTCACGGTCATGCAACTGGTAGTAGAGCTGGAGTTCAGAATCCATGTTCTTAACCACTCTGGTAGGCTCAATAATGGCCTCCTCCCAACCTCACTGGGTGGGGGTGGGCAAATCTTTACTGGTTTGATGCACTTTCGTTCCATTGCCCTTTCAGTGGTTAATTTGGTAATGGCAGTTTGGACAATAAGATAGCACATGGGGAAGAATTTAATTGCACACAGTAGACTGATCTTGGATGTGAAAATGAATTTTTGACAACTGGAATTAAAATCAAAGTACCTAAACAAATACTTTTGAGCTTTACTTCATGTTGCACTGGCTAGTACAGATTGCTATGTTGACAAACATGTTTCAAGAAAATAATTGTTTATATAAAATAGAATTTTAAAAATTTATAAAAATTTTCTGAATTCAAATATAGGAAAATTTTTATGTCAACATAAAATTATAAACTTTTCTGGGAAGGAATGTTGTTTATTATGTGTTTTTCCTTATACATTTTTTTTCATTTATGAAGTATAAAAACAGCAACCCTATGCCAATAACCACAGAAGTTTTTGAAATTTTACTTGTCCACGGAAATCCATGAAAGCCTGGATGTTGCAAATCTTGTTGTATACTCACTAAACTCCATTCTTACCATCTTGCTTCCTGATCACTTACAGCCTGACTTTGGGCCTAATCTCTTGATTGAACTGGTTTCTAGAAGGTTACTGTTGATTTTATGGTCTCTGTATACCACCTTTTTTAAACCAAAGATCTTTTTTGACTTTTCTGTAATGTTTAATTCTGTTGCCCATTCTGTCTCTGAAATTATCTTCCCTAGTAGTTGCTGACAGTGTGTCTCTGTGCTACCTCAGTGACCATTTTCAGTCTCCTAAATTTAGTGCTTTTATTTTGGTCTTTTCTATTTCTTGGTGGTGACTCTTGTAAAAAAAAAAAAACACATCATGTTTATAATGCCTGTAAATAGTAGGCATGAGAATGAATTAGCCATAAATAGAAGCTGCATGTTGCTAAGTAGACACTATTTAGTAGAGACTGTCTTTTGATATAAAGCTAAGTTTATAATTAATATTGAAGTTTTTTTGATTGCAACAATTGGGTTTTTTAAAATACACACATATATTTAATGCATTATATTCCTTTGTATATACCATTATTAAACTATTTCTTTATGGATATCTTGATTCCAGTTGTGTACGTATGCTTTAAAAACAGAAAATACTGTATGGGCATCCTTATGCCTACATCTTGGCATACTCTGTGAGTATCTCCATCATATAAATTCCTAATGGTAGAATTGTTAAATTATGGTGTATATGCATTGAAAACTTTGGTAGGCATTGCCAAATAGCCTTTCTAAAAGCTTGTATCAATTTGCACTTTTATCAACAGTATAAGTACCACTTTCTCCGTACCCCTCCAACAATGAATATAATAAAACTTAATGTTTGCTGATCTAATGGATGAAAAATATTTTCTTTACATTTTTATTTATTTTAATTATAAGTGAGGTTGAGCATCTTTCATATCAGTAGTTTTCAACTGGGGGCAACTTTGCCCCCCCCAGGGGACATTTGATACTGTCCGGAAACATTTGGGGGCTGTTAAAACTGGGAGAGGGTCTGGGAAGAGGGTTCTACTGGCATGCTGCTAAACATCTTACAATGCACACAACAAAGTATTATTTTCCAGACCCAAATATCTGTAGTGTCAGGGTTGAAAAACCCTGTTTTGTATTATTCCGTTTCATCTTCTTTGTTGGTTTATATCTGTAATTTCTGAGTTATTTTATTGTTTGCTTTAGAGTTTATAGTATACATTTTTAATTCATCACAGTTCCCCTTTGAGTGATATTTTACTATTTCATGTATGGTATAAACACCTTGCTATAGTATATTTCCATTTTTCTTCTCCTGGCCTTTGTGCTATTGTTTTAATATGTTTTACTTCTGCATATGTTATAGACCCCACAATATATTATTATTATTTTACTTTAAACAGTAGATTATCTTTAAATTTTTAAAACAGCTTTAATGAATTATAATTTACATTAGATTGCACATATTTCAAATATACAATTTGATAAGTTTTGACATATGTATATACTTGTGAAACCATTGTCACAATCAAAATAATGAACATATTTATCATCCCCCAAACTTTCCTCCTGCCCCTTGGTCACCCTCCCCAACCCCAGGCAACCACTGATCAGCTTTCTGTCACTATAGATAAGTTTACATTTTCTAGAATTTTATATAAATGGAATCATAAACTATGTGCTTTTTTTGTCTGACCCTTTCATCCAGTATATTATTTCTAGATTTATCCATGTGGTGTGTGTATCATTAGGAAAACATTCTTTTTTTTTTTTTTTTTTTTTTTTGCGTTACGCGGGCCTCTGTTGTGGCCTCTCCCGTTGCGGAGCACAGGCTCAGCGGCCATGGCTCACGGGCCCAGCCGCTCCGCGGCATGTGGGATCTTCCCGGACCGGGGCACGAACCCGTGTCCCCTGCATCGGCAGGCGGCCCCCAACCACTGCGCCACCAGGGAAGCCCTAGGAAAACATTCTTAATGACAGACGTTCTGGGTAATTGGACTGCTGTTATTAATGAGCATGCTGATTTCTAAAGTCACTTGATGTGTTCTTTGTTTTAGGTCATGACCATCCAAGGAGTGATAATCACATGAGAGCACTCATTGCTCCAGATGTCATTTGACCATCAAAAAAAAAAATCTGTTTAAAAGAAAATATCCATTTGACCAGAACCTTTCTTTATTGAATGGCTTGATGGATTTCCTTTACTCTGATTCAAACCAAAACTGTCCTGCTCAACCAAAACAAGAAAGGACCTTGCATGAGTCAATCCCAGAATGCCACTTCTACGTCACCGATGGGTGAAGAAAACCTCATGAATATCAATCACAGAGACTCAGAGAGCATCACTGGTGAGTCCAGTTTAATAAATGAAGTGCTGTTGCTTACAGGATAAAATGCGTATAAGACCCACCATGATGGAACTCAGCCTCTCTTTCCAGCCTGGTCTCCTCAGAGACCACTGAATTAATCTCTCCATCCCCAGGTCTCCTATCGCATTATCAAAATCTGCCTTGGGTTCTGTTCCTTGTCTGCATCTGACCCCCTGTACCATGTGAGCCCTGGTCAGTAGGAACTGCGTCACACTTATCTCCCTTATCTTGTCTTCCTATTCCTATCTTCCTGTCTCCGCAAGAACAGGGTTGCTTGTGTTTCTGTGCCCTGCAGTCACCTAACAACAGTATCTGGCACATAAGAGGCTCTCAGGACATATAGGGTATGCAAAAACAGGTACAGCCCCATAAGTCCTTATCTGCAAGACTAAATTTTAAAAACTCTGTACACCCAAAATTTTTTCTAAACTTTGGTTCTAAAACTCACTGGTCCACAAAACCTGACCTTTCCAGTTGTTTCTAGACATCTCACTTAGTTGGAATACTTGTTTGCTGAAATTGTATTAATGTGTTTAAATATGGGATACTGCTACAAAACCAGTTGGAGGTGTTATATAACATACAGTATGCACAGTACTACTTTTCTAAAACTCCATAAAATTCTGCAACCCATCTAAACCTAAAGTTTTTCCCATTTTTTGTTCAGTTTTATTGAGATACCTGCATTAAGATACTATAAAATGCACCCATTTTAAGTGTACGGTTTGGTTCAGTATGGCCTGTGGGCCATAGTTTGCTGACGTCTGCACAACAGCATCAACACTTGATAATGTCAGTGTTTTTGATTTTAACCATTCTAGTAGGTGTGTACTGGTACCTCTGTGTGGTTTCACTTTCTTTTTCCCTGATGACTAATGATGTTCAGTGTCTTTTCATGTGCTTATTGGCTATTTCTAGATATTTTGAGTTGTCTATTTAAATCATTTGCCCATTTTTATATCTGTCTTACTACTGAATTGTGGTAAATATTCTTTTTATATTCTGTGTAAATCCTTTGTTAGGTAAAGGGGTGCAAATATTTTCTCCCAGACCATGGCTCGCCTTTTCATCTTCTTATTGGTGTCTTTTGAAGAGCAAAAGTTTAAAATTTTGGTGGAGCCCAATTTATCAATTTTTGCTTTTATAGTTCATATTTTTTGTGTCATTTCTAAGAAATCTTTGCATACTTCAAGATCACAAAGACATTCTCCTTTGTTTTCTTTGAAGAGTTTTATAATTTTTGCTTTTACATTTAGGTCAATTTTATAATTAATTTTGAATATATAATGAAGTTAGGGTCCAGATTTCTTTTTCCCAGTTGAATGTTTAATTGTTCCTGCACCATTTGTTGAAAATATTATCTTTTACACTATTGAATTACCTTGGTAATTTCATTGAAAAATCATTTGATTATGTATGTGTGGATCTATTCCTGGACTCTCCATTCTGTTTCTTTAATCCCTAAGTCTATCTTTACATAAATACCACAGTGTTTTGATTACTGTAACTCTGTAGTAAATCTTGAAATCAGGCAGTATAATTTCTCGAAGTTTGCTCTTCTTTTTAAAAAATTATTTTGGCCATTCTAGACCTTTCACATTTCTATATAAATTTTAAAAACAGCTTGTCAATTTCTGCCAACAAAGATTAATGGAATTTTGAATGGAATTATATAGACTTTGTAGAGAATTGACATCTTAAGACTATTGAGTCTTCTAATCCGTGAACATGATATATCTCTCCATTTATTTAGGTCTTCTTTAATTTCTCTTAATAGTATTTGTACTTTTTATTACACAGGTCTTCCACATATTTTATTAAATTTAATCCTAAATTTTTAATTTTTTTCTGCTACTATAAATGACATTGTTTATTTAATTTTATTTTCCAGCTGTTTATTACTAGTATGTAGAAATGAAATTGATTCTTTATATATTGACTTTGTATTCTGCAACTTTGCTTAACTTAGTTTTATTAACTTTCTTGTAAATTCCTTAGCATTCGCTACATAAACCATAATGTCTGCAAATGGAGACAGTTTTACATATTCCTTTTCAATCTAGATGTGTTTTATTTCTTTTTCTTGCCCTTTGAATGGGACAGGATTTCAGTATATTTTTGAATAAAAGTGGAGGGAGCAAACATCCTTGCCAAATTTCCAATATTAGGAGAGAAGTTACAGTCTTTCACCAGAAGTTTTTTGAGAATGCCCTTTTTCAAATTGAGAAAGTGTCCTTCTCTTCCTAGTTCGATGACAGGTTTTTGTCATGAATGGGTATTGAATTTTGTCAAATACCTATTTTCCATTACTGAGATGGTTTTTCTTTTTTAGTCCATTGGTGTGGTGAATTCTATTGATTTATTTTTTCATTTTAAACCAGCTTTGCATTCCTGGGGAAAACTCTACTTGGTCATGATGTATTATCATTCTTATATATTGTGGATTTGATATACTAATGTTTTGTGTGTGTGTGTGTGTGTGTGTGTGTGTGTGTGTGTGTCCCATTCATTGGTTTGTACTCCTTTTTTTGCAATGTTTTTGCTTGATTTTGGTATTAGGGCAATGCTGGCCTCATAAAATGAGTTGTGAAGTATTCCCTTCTCTATATTTGAAAGAGTTTTTTGTAGAATTGGTATGATAACATTTTCCATCCTTTTACTTTTAACTTATCTGAATATTCAAGGGCCATCTCCTATAGACAGTTTAAAGTCAGATCTTTTTTTCATCTAGTCTGACAATCTCTACTTTCTAATTGGTATGTTTAGACCATTTACATTTAATATAATTATCAGTTTAGTTGAGTCTACTGAACTCCTACTTGTTTTCTCTTTGTTCCATTTAAAAGTTCTTTCTTCCTTTTTTCCCCTCATTCCTTTCCTCTTTTGAGTTGTTCGTTTGCTGGTTTGTTTTTTTTAGGATTCCATTTTAATTCCACTATTGACCTAATAGCTATACCTCTCTTTTTTCTCAATGGTTGCTCTGAGTTTGCAATATGCATTTTTAAATTTATCACAGTCTATCTTCAGATAACATTATACTATTTCATAAAGTGACACACAGTATTCTTCCATTTCCCCCTGCCATTGTATTATTCTTGCGATGCCTTTTATATTTACATATGTTATATACATAATTGTTATTATTTTTGCTTTAAACAATTATAAGTTAAATACATTATGAGAATAAAAGGCTTATATATTTCCACACAGATTTACCATTTCTGTCACTCTTTATTTCTTTCTGTAGATTGAACTTTCCATCTTATATCCTTTTTGCCTGAAGAACTTCAACATTTCTTGGAATATAGGTCAGCTGGCAATGACTATTCAAAGTTTTTTGCTTGTCTGAAAAGTCTTTATTTCACCATTTTTAAAAGGTGTTTTCACTGGTGCAGAATTCTAAGTTGACTTTTTTATACACTTTAATGACATTCCATTGTCATCTACCTTGCACTGCTTCTGATGAGATCATTTTTGTCTTTGTTCCCTCAAATGTAATGTGTCTTTTTTTCTCTCTCTGCTTTTAAGATTTTCTCTTTGGGTTTCTTTGTGTTTATCCTGCTTAGAGTCACTGAACTTCATTGAAATATGGATTTATAGTTTTGATTAAATTTGGAAGATTTTGACTGTTATTTCTTCAAATATCCTTGCTGCTCCCTCTTCTCTCCTCTTCTGTGACTCCAGTTGCATGTGTGTTAGACTGATTGTTATTGTGATGCAAGTCACTGATGCTCTGGTTTTTTTCCTAATCTTTTTTCACTTTAGTTTCCATTGCTATGCCTTCAAGTCTACTGTTCTTTTCTTCTGGATAGTATCTAATATGTTAATGTTATCCAGTGAATTTTTAAATTTAGATATTGTACTCTAGTTCTATTTGAATTTTATAAATATAGGAATACTTTCTGTTTCTCTTTTCATCAAATTCATGTTTTCCTTTTAAATCTTTGAGCATATTAATAATGGCTATTTCGAAATTGCTGTTTACCACGTTTATCATCTTTGTCTTTACTCAGCTTGTTTCTATTGATTTATTTTCCAACTGGTAATGGGTTACAAATTGCTTATTCTTTGAATATCTAGTAATTTTTTTATCAAATGCTGAATATTTTGAATGTTATATTGTTTGATGTTTGAATTTTCTTGTCTTATTTGAAAAACTGTTATTATTTTGGCAGGTCCTCAAGTTACTTGCTGATAATATCAGTTCTTTTTTTTTTTTTTTTTTGTGGTACGCGGGCCTCTCACTGTTGTAGCCTCTCCCATTGCAGAGCACAGGCTCCGGATGCGCAGGCTCAGCGGCCATGACTCATGGGCCCAGCCGCTCTGCGGCATGTGGGATCCTCCCGGACCGGGGCACGAACCCGTGTCCCCTGCATCGGCAGGCGGACTCTCAACCACTGCGCCACCAGGGAAGCCCGATATCAGTTCTTTTGAGGCTTGTTTTTAATCTTTGCTATCTAAGTCTCTATATCACAAGACCATACTCTAGTATGCTTTATTCTGCATTAATTTAACCCTACTACCAGTAGGCATGACACTTCTAGGATCTTTTGATTGTCCTAACTGTTCATGAGGTTTTTCTACTCTGGCTAGATGAAATTCAGGCCTTTCTTCGCTTTGTGTAGGAGAGTAACTTAATAAAGATATGAAGATGTAGAGGAAAATATGAGTGTAATGAGGACAGACCACTTTTGAGGCCATATTCAAGAGAAACAAGAGGAGGCCTTGAACCTAAATGGAGGCAATGTGGCTAGAAAGAAGTGAGCATAAGGAAGGGACATTTGGAGGATAAAAATATTAAGACTGGACAATCAGGAAAGCAATAAATAGTACATTATCAAAAATATGGGGGCTTCCCTGGTGGCACAGTGGTTGAGAATCTGCCTGCTAATGCAGGGGACACGGGTTCGAGCCCTGGTCTGGGAGGATCCCACATGGCGCGGAGCAACTAGGCCCGTGAGCCACAAGTACTGAGCCTGCGCGTCTGGAACCTGTGCTCCGCAACAAGAGAGGCTGCGATAGTGAGAGGCCCATGCACCGCGGTGAAGAGTGGCCCCCGCTTGCCACAACTAGAGAAAGCCCTCACACAGAAACGAAGACCCAACACAGCAAAAATAAATTAATTAATTAATAAACTCCTACCCCCAACATCTTCTTTTAAAAATATATATATATATATATATATATATATATATAGGAGCAAATAGGATTTGCTCCTAAGGATGTTATTTGAATCTACTAAACCCTGATTGTGTACTCACTTTTAAAATTATTTTTTGGAAGTAGGGAATTGGTAATCTTGAATTTTCACAGAATTTTATTATTACTTATTAAAAGAAAATTTCTAGGGAATAGTAGTTCTTTTAATGAATGTTACTTTTTTCTTCATTTTCATTATACCCTTGAATGCCTAAGAGTCTGTTTTTAGCTCTGCATGTATTTATAGTCAACTTCTCTTCCTGCAGATTTATAATGACAATCTGTATGTGATATACTTGTGGCAGGAAAAATTTGAACAGTCGCATAGAATTCATAGTAATATTATTTGGATGTATTTTCAGAGCTCTTATTTAAGAGATCTGCTAAGGGTTGAGAGGAGCTTCTTTAGATCCATATTTAAGGTTTTAAATGTACCTCATCTCTGTGATTATATACCTCATCTTTGTGGTTATGAAACCACTGCTTGTCCTTCTGGGTGAATAGGATTGTCTGATATTGTCAGTCTCCTTGTACTTGATTTGATTAATGTCAGCCTCCTCATTGTTAAGATCAAGTAGTTGAAATTTACTCTTTTAAGGTATGTTTTCTTAAAATTAACTTTGTCCGTTCTTTGCCAGAGTTAGAACATGTTTTTTATGCCACCCCCAAAGGAAATACCAGATCTCTTTTAAAAATGAGAGGGTTGATATGACATCCTGTATTTTCTCTATTTTAAGCTGTAGTATTTTAAGCATATTAAAAGAGATAACTGGTTTTTTTTTTTTTTGTAAACTGCTAAATTTGGGAGGTGTTAAATGATGGGCAGCATTTGGAACAAGAAGCCAGGAGCAAACACATGAAGGTGGAGAAGCCCAAGCGTGTTCAGAGAAATATAAGCAGGGGGAGTTAGAGGTGTGCAAGTGAGCGAGTAGTGATGTGAAAGGTATTCAAGACTTTAAATGTATCACATCTTCAGTAAGTGTTAATTTTTTTTATATCTAGCTTCTGTGAGAATGTAGTAAAATGTAATTTTTCCAGATTTTGAAGAATCCTCCCACAGAGTTCGATTCTGTTATTAAAGAACATGTCATTTTATTCCTTTTGAACTCCTTTTCTTCTGGTTGTTTTGTGTTGCCTTTTTTCCCCGAAGCATATAAGTTATTTGAGATCAGATCTATTGTAAGCAGCACTAAATATATTGATAAGGAAGAAATAAGAAATTTTAAACTTTAAAAACATAGGTGTATTCCCTAAGCAATATATTTTTAGATAGGATACAATTAAAATTCATGGTAGTATTTTTACTATAGAAGTTCTCGTATTAAAGAAACCTAGAGAAAGGCCAACTTTAGTACCAGGATACAGTAATAAAAATCATCGGAGACATGGTATTGGCTAATGTTTCTTTGATTATCCTACTTTGACAAAACTAATTTCACCGATTTTTCTCTGTAGCCTAGAAAATTGAAATATATTGGATTCATTTACATGGAATCTCCTCTTTAGATGTGTGCTCCAATGAAGATATCCCTGAAGTTGAGCTGGTGAGCCTGCTAGAAGAACAGCTACCCCAGTATAAGCTAAGAGTGGACTCTCTCTTTCTATATGAAAATCAAGACTGGACTCAGTCCCCACGCCAGCAGCGACATGGATCTGATGCCCTCTCTCCAGTCCTTGCTGAAGAGACTTTCCGTTATATGAGTGAGTATTTTAGAGTTTGTCCATTGAACTAAAGATCATGAGTATCTTGGTGTTGACTTTTAAAACATTTGACATCCCTAGCCATTGTTCAGTTTGTACCTACTTTAACTTGAACTGATTTAACAACATGAACAGATGATTCTAATTGTGTTATGTCTGAATGCAGAAAGTTTATCATTTTTAAGACTCTGAGTGTCCAGGGTTGCAAGCATACTCAGAGGTTTCCATTTCTCTCATCTTTTACTTGATACTTTCTTCCAACTGTGGAGAAAAGGGAACTTAAAAAAAAAAAAAGTAGTGAAAGTATTTAAAATTTAATATCCCTTTATATTTCACAGCATTTATTATCCTAATACTTTAATATGTTGAGCCATCAGCTTTTTGACTCTAATCTACCTTACTAAACTGACATAGTCACGGGAACTTGTCAAGTCATTAAGAAACAGAGTTCTTGGATACATAAGTAGCTTTAAAATGCCGAGGAGAAATACGTGCACACTATATAGTAATCTTCATCATTTACTTAAGGATTCAGAGAATATTTCAGTGAGAAAGTAAGCCAAATTTGTCCTGAAAATAAGTCTGTTTTACACCACACTCTTTAAAAATGACAAAATTAAATAGGACACCTTTTTTTTTTTTTTTTTTTTTTTGCGGTATGCGGGCCTCTCACTGTTGTGGCCTCTCCCGTTGCGGAGCGCAGGCTCAGCGGCCATGGCTCACGGGCCCAGCCGTTCCGCGGCATGTGGGATCTTCCTGGACTGGGGCATGAACCCGTGTCCCCTGCATCGGCGGGCAGACTCTCAGCCACTACGCCACCAGGGAAGCCCCAGTAATCATTCACTTTTAATGGTACTTTCCTATAACCAGATTACTTACTGCTCAGAAAAAGAATTGTAAACATTGTTTAAACTTGAATTAGGAACTCAAATAGAACTGTATTTCTGTCCTCAACAATTCTTTTAATTAGCTGAATATTAAATTAAGGCCCTTAAGGTTTTCTTAACTTCATAGTTTGAGAAGTTACTTGCTTGAGATTTTCTCGAAAATGCTTTTTAAAAGGAACACTATTTTATTTCCATTTCCCTTTGTTCCCTGAGTTTTTAGATTTGTGAGAAAATTTCAAACTGAAATTTCATTGGGATAAATTTAGTTTGTCATTATTCTGATAAAGCAGCATAGAAAGTGCCCCTTAGTTTACATGTTCTTTGTCCTATATGCTGCTGGAGGGGACAGTGAGGGAGACTAGCTAGAAAGATGTCTTAGATCATGATTTAATGGAGTTACTTTTAGGAGGAATTTTAAGTAAAAAGACTGGGAAATAAAAGGTAAACAGATTCTAAACTACTTGGTTTATAGGACTTTACATAAACAAATCATAGTGTTCAAGGGAGCAATTTAAAACTTGTAATTAATAGGATGTTACAAGATCCATACTTCCAAGATCTGGAAAAGTGTCCTATTCCTTTCATCTAATGGTACTATTTTCACTTCAACAATTTGAAAATTAAACTACATATGATACACCTAATATCATGAAGCATAGAAGCTAGGATCATCATCCGTTCACTGATACTTTATCTCTGTACTGTACTTTAATTTCACTGTTATTTTAAAGGTATCAATTCTTTGGGTTTACAGTTCACTCAAATATAAATAAACTTCATTATGAATTTCTATCTTATGAAAATAAAAGATAAGTGATTTACTTTGTTTAGCAAA
Source organism: Tursiops truncatus (assembly GCF_011762595.2). NCBI lineage: Eukaryota > Metazoa > Chordata > Mammalia > Artiodactyla > Delphinidae > Tursiops > Tursiops truncatus. The sequence goes on from NC_047040.1 coordinate 34,031,770, forward strand.
TTGACCAAGATTTTAAAATCACGGGGACTTCTCTGGTGGCACAGTGGTTAAGACTCCTCCTGCCAATGCAGGGGACAAGTGTTCGATCCCTGGTCCAGGAAGATCCCACATGCCATGGAGCAACTAGGCCCGTGCACCACGACTACTGAGCCCTCGTGCTGCAACTACTGAAGCCCGTGCACCTAGAGCCCGTGCTCTGCAACAAGAGAAGCCACCTCAATGAGGAGCCTGCACACCGCAACGAGGAGTAGCCCCCGCTCACCACAACTAGAGAAAGCCTGCACACAGCAATGCAGATCCAACGCAGCCAAAAATAAATAAAAAATTTTTTTAAAAAAAGAACTTTAAAAAGCATGACACAAACCATTCTCTTACCCTTTTCCACAGTTTTCTATCCCCTTGAGATGTCAAGATTTGTGGTTTAGAATAGTTACTACAGACCCCGGCAAGCCATCCTAGGGTTCAGCTCCCTGGTGCTGTTTCAGCCCCTTCTTATCCTGACTTACCTCACATGCCAGTAGATACTCATGCTCATTAAAATGAATTATAACAGCTAATAAAAAGAGGCGGCACAGGCAGAGGCACTTTCTCTCTTATATAACACAAAGAAATTGAAAGAGCCATGAAAAGAAAATAAAGAAATTTGGAAGGAAACATGGGCAAGGTTTTGGGATGGGAACCTATCTCACATGAATAAAAGGACACTGGTTGTTCTTTGAAGCCCCTACCAAACCAGAAAGAGATTGCTCTCAAGTGTTTTATTTTAAAAGTAAACAATGGGTAGGTCCAAAAAAGTAATTCTCTCCTAGTCCCTGCCTTACACACACAAAGTTTAAGATACTCAAAGAATGTTTTGCGTGCAGGGTTTTCTTAATTTTATTAAGAGAGAGCCCCACAGTGACATGGGGCAAGCAGTGCGATCAGATCACACTGTGACAGAAAGTACCATTTATTTGTTCGTGTGAAGGCTAAAAATAGAAACCTGATCTGCCCTTCAGGGTATTTTTTTATTTGGGAGTAAGGGATCACCTGTACCACTTCCTAATGCATAAGAAAAAGGGGGGTGGTTATATAAGTTGTAATTAAGGCATCATTAATTACAAGTACCAAGTGATATTATATGTCATTAATGATGTGTAATAATTACACATCATTAATGACATATAATATCACTTGCTAAAAACACAGATCCTTGTGCTACCATCCCAGATCTACTGATTCAGAAACTCTGGGGGTGGGGCCCGTCTATTTTAACAAGTCCTCCTGATGGTACTGGTGCACACTCAGATTTGAGAAACACTGATCTAAATCTTTGTCACCAAAGCCATATGGCCATTTCACAGTGACATTAATTGGAGAATTTTAGGAATTAGGGAGGGTGTAGAATTTTGCAGAGAAATAGATTGTAGAAATTATTACTTCTGGTTGATAGTTATACTTTTCCTCAACTCTGCCCTTGAAAATCCTTAACCTGTACTGGCAAGAAAGGAAATACAACAGATAATGTTCAGGAAGCATTAACCATAAGTCAAGTTGTAGAGGTTAGCGGATTCATAATTCCTCGCAACCAGTTCCACAGAAGAATTAAGCCATATGCCCTACGACATCTATTGTAGAATGAATTACCTTATCATCTCTACATTATGTAGTAGGTAGGTATTATTTGTCAGAGAATTGAGAACATTGTCACTCAAAGCATTATCTATAGGGCTTAATTCTTGCCTGGAACCCTGTTGAGAAAGGCTGTCCTAGACCGTATATATCACCAGCCTCCTTTTTGTTCTGCCTCAGTTCTTTTGAAGGCAGTTTTTTGTATTGCAGAAATGTTCTCTGTATTATAGTAGCAAGAACCACTTCTTTGGGGTTAAAACCTCAAGACCTGTCCGTAGTTATCAGGAGTTATTCTAGCTTTTACTCTGCCATGTGAAACTGTGTGTTTCATTTTTGTTTTTTGTTGTCTTGCTTTTGTTTTTTGGTGTGGGAGGTTTGGAGAGTGATGAAAGATTAGAAGTCTTTTAAAAATTAGATAATTGGGGTAAAAACTCTAGACCCTGTAAAAGGACATATGAGAACTATTCAAGAACCATCTCATATAAATAACAGGGATATCAAAATGGATTAACATTGGCATTTTCCATCCTGAAAACGATTGGGGGATGGTTGATGTGAAATTACGCAGATATAACATAGAGTAAGAATTAGTGAAGTGCTTATGTATATCTCCCCATGTTTTTTCAAGAATATTAGATTCTCCAAATATTAACCAAAAATGTTGAACATTAACTAACAACCTTCAGAAACCAAAACTGTTCTGTACAAATGTTTATTTTCTCCCTGATATATAATTTGTTCTTAGAGAGTTAGAAAGCTCATGTCTGGAAACAAGCAAGGAGCATTGGTAATTTCTGTACCATTTAACATATTTTATTTTAACCTCTGAGAACTGAAGGAAAAATAGTATTTGATAGAATTATAATAAAGTCAGCCTGCTTGGCCCTGAATTCTTGGTTACTACAGTGAAGAATTAGTCTATCGCTTTGGAAGCATTTAATCACAATACTTAAATGCCAAGAGAATACTTAAGAGCTTTGCCCTGAGTACTTTTGGAATCATCCCAAGCAGCCTATCTTTATCAGGAGTATTGTGTTAAAGAAGAGAAGACAGAACTGATTAGGCTGCAGAGAGGAATCCTTTGTGTTCCTCTATGCTTTGTGTTCCTCTATGAATTGAGCAGCTCGGTGCAGTTGAGGTGGCCCAGCCTTTGGGGCTTGGTGGTCTATAGACTGTTTCACTTAAAACATAAGAATTGGAGAATTCTGGTTGCATTATCTAACTTCTTTACTGTAATAAATATTTAAGCATTTGAAAATTCATTTTTCCTTTTTGAAACCTCTTAACAAGAGCTGCTACTTTTTGATTGCAATGATAACATTTGTTCTTCATGGAAAATTAGCAAAAAACTGAACAGAAAACAACAGATCAACCATAACCCCCACTCAGAGATAACCACTATTAACATTTTGATTTATAGCCTTCCAGCCTCTCTCGTGTATAGACATGTATAGAGACACTCACACGTTAAAAACAAAAATGGGGCTTCCCTGGTGACGCAGTGGTTGAGAGCCCGTCTGCCAATGCAAGGCACACGGGTTCGTGCCCCGGTCCGGGAAGATCCCACATGCCACGGAGCAGCTAGGCCGGTGAGCCATGGCCGCTGAGCCTGCGTGTCCGGAGCCTGTGCTCCGCAATGGGAGAGGCCACAACAGTGAGAGGCCCGCATACCCCAAAAATTAAGTAAATAAATAAAATGGTACGTATGTTGTTTTATAACTTATGTTCACAGATAAATACTCTAATATTTCATCAGATAAAAGCCTTTTGATCTTGGTGGGACTGTGATAGAAACAGCAACATGGTGCAAAGAGCCCATTCCCGTCACTGAGAATAAGCAGACCCAAGTTTTTTCTTATGACCTTGTGAGACAGGAGTTGTTATCACCTCATTATTATATTGGCTTTGCCGCTAATAGTTTGCTTTGCTGTCTTGGACATGTCACATAATTCCTCTTAGTCAAGGTTCCTCATATAAGAAAAAGAGATCATTAAACTAGGTAACTTCTTAAGGTTCAGCTTTAAATTGTCAGACTATGACAGATGGTAAGCACTTATGGGAAATATATTTTAGTTTCTCCTCACTAAAACATATTTTATTCTAAACACTTCTTTTCTGTATTACTGTGTCCTTCATTTTCTTTTCCCCTTTCATCATGTGTGACTGGTTCCTCACAGCATTTTATTACATCCTTAATTTACTGGTTTGACTTCAGATTAAATTTGCCACTTCATCTTCAACTCTTATCAGTCGTATAATATAAGCCATGTCATGTATTTTTTAAATTAGTTGTATAAAAACTGTTTTTAACTGAGTCTCCAGGATTGCTGGTTCTTGCTTTGAGTGTTAACCCTGGATCAGTAGTTTCCATCCCTAGCTTCACGTCAGAACATCTGGCATATTTTACGTACTACCTGTGCCCTGGACTTCCTCCAAATGAATTAAATTAGAATCTGGAGTTGAGACCCACTGCCCTGCATTACATTTGTTTTTGCAACCATTGGCTAGTTTTCTGTAGTTTAGAGTGTAGATATATTGACTTGATTTTTTTCCCGTGTATTATTTGAGACAAGCAGTAGAAGAGACCACACACTGTTAGTATCTGCCTTAATTTTTAATCCTTTGTTCCTGCTATGCTACCAACTTAAACTGTGAAGATTCCTGGCCCAAAAGCCTATTTCCCTTATCCCTGAGGTTAAATTATAGTTTAATTTATACTAATAAGTAAAAATTCTCTACTTGTAAATAAAAATTCTTTGGGAGTAAAAATGTTTCTTTCTAGTGTTTTTGTTGTTGTTGTTTTTAGTTTTCTTATTTTCAATTTAAAACTTTTTCAGCTATCTCCTAACACTATCAACCCAACACTTTGTTTTACTTTTAACTAGAAGTAAGACTATCATTAATAATTAAGGTCTGGGTAATTCCCAGTTTCATATTTTTTAATTTTTTTTTAATATTTATTTATTTATTTATTTTGGTTGCGCCGGGTCTTAGTTGCAGCAGGTAGGCTCCTTAGTTGCGGCTCATGGGCTCCTTAGTTATGTCACATGTGCTCCTTAGTTGTGGCCAGCAGGCTCCTTAGTTGTGCATGCACATGGGATCTAGTTCCCTGACCAGGGATCGAACCTGCGTCCCCTACGTTGGAAGGCAGATTCTTAACCACTGCACCACCAGGCAAGTCCCAATTCCCAGTTTCATTTTAAGCAGTGGTGCTAAGAAGAAAAATTAAAAGCTCAGATTAAAGTAAAACCTATCTAATGGTGTCTTTTGAGCAACCTTAAGTGTTAAGATGGGACTAAAAAAGTATAGATGACTTAAATCATAGTTTCTGCTGCCAACTCAGTGCATTATTTACAGAGAATTTTAAATCAGGGCTGTCTCATACATACCAGTTGTGTTTAAAGAGTATAGCTGTAAATAGTTACATGATAACTTAGCAGTTTACTAAATACTACTTAGTAGATTATCATATTTGAACCTCCTAATGACCTTGTGAGAGGTTATCAGCTTCATATTATAAATGTGGAATCTGAATCTCAGAATGGGTAAGTGACTTGTTCAAGCTCACTCAAATATGTGAATTCAGCTTTTCTGCTTCAAACCTCTGATTTTTCACACTTCAAGGCAAACTAATTTTAAAAGCAGTCTAAGTCAAACACAAGTCTGTTTCATGTAATGCACTCCAAAGTCAAAAGATCCCTCTTTTATTATGCATCATTACCTTAAAAAGGTATTGCTTATTGTGATTGTGGAATCATTAGGATCATATCTGTTCTTTTCTTTGGAGCTAAATTAGTCAAGTGCAGTTCCTGAATTTATGGAGTGCCAGAAATAATGGGTTTGAGTTATGCAAGGAATACTGTAGTACACAGTTTAGTTTATAGCAAAGGCCTACATATGATGAAGCTTATCATAAAGAAAAAGGATTTTTAATTAAGCTAAAAAGTGTTATGGTTCATAATAGAATTACAAGAAGTCCTACAAGTCCTATTCCTTGTTTATTGATATTAACTCACATGACAGGTTATCATAGATGTTCAAGATAATCACAACAGAATTCTAATTAAATTCCTTTATACATAACTCCTCGTGAACTCGCCCCTCAATAACTTTAATTTAGATTAGGATGTAAAACAATTGGTGGTTCAGTTCATTCTCCAGTCCCACATTCTCTAGTGTGAGTGAACCAAAGTTCCAATCTTTTCTTTAAATTAATTAATTAATTAATTTTTTTTTTTTTTTTGGCTGCATTGGGTCTTCAATGCTGCGCACGGGCTTCCTCTAGTTGTGGCGAGCGGGGGCTACTCTTCACTGTGGTACACAGGCTTCTCACTGCGGTGGCTTCTCTTGTTGCAGAGCATGGGCTCTAGGCGCACGAGCTTTAGTAGTTGTGGCACACGGGCTTAGTTGCTCTGCGGCATGTGGGATCTTCCTGGACCAGAGCTCGAACCCATGTACCCTGCATTGGCAGGTGGATTCTTAACCACTGCGTTACCAGGGAAGTCCCCAAAGTTCCAGTCTTACCAAGGGAAGAGGAGACAGTCAGGAGGTAGCTGCCTCGTGATCATTTGATACTTTCTTAATTTATTGTATGATGTACATTTTGTTTGTAGTAATTGGTCTGTTTCCTGAGTGTCTAACACATGAAATATTTCTTTCCCTTTTCTTTTTTCACCTATTTTTTTATTCTGAATGGCTTTTTGTAAAAGCCCGGGTTGTTTGTTGTGTTGTTATCTTTCAATTCTTATGACTGTTTAAAACTTTGTGTTATTTCTATATCCTATAAACTGTTGTTTTTAACTATCTTAGTTCTAGGCACAGACAGGGTGGAGCAGATGACCAAAACTTACAATGACATCGACATGGTTACACATCTCCTGGCGGAGGTAGGAATATGTCTTTTTTTTCTCCAGTACAAAAAGCTAAAACTTAAAGATCATTTAGAATCTATCAAATTTGCATATCAATGAAAAATGATGATGTTTTTGCTCTAGGTTGTTCTGTATAAGGTTGTTACAGATAGAACAACTGGCATACCAACTGGCATTCCAAAGAAGATGGCTCCTGAAGTTTATTGTTATGAAATTGTAGAGGGCTTAATTTTTTGTTGTTGTGTTATAATGGTGCTGGCTGGCTTCTCTGTCCTAGAAAAGCAATCTTTTAAAAAAAATTTTTTAAAATAAATCCTTGGTGTCACTCACCCTGAAAACAGAGCTGCCCATTCAAGAAGCAGCTCCTAGGGAGGGTGGGAGGGAGGGAGACGCAAGAGGGAAGGGATATGGGAACATATGTATATGTATAACTGATTCACTTTGTTATAAAGCAGAAACTAACACACCATTGTAAAGCAATTGTACCCCAATAAAGATGTTAAAAAAAAAAAAAAAAAGAAGCAGCTCCATTGCAAATCAACACCAATAGTTTGAAGCATCTTCCCTTTTCTACTTTTATTCAGGCTATTATTTGAGCTCACTTTGTCCATGACATTTTTAGTGTGTATAGTATATCTCTTCGAAGTGGCGGTCAAGAGGTCTCTCCCTATGCTTCAATTTCAGTTGATCTGATGGAAATTTCAGTCTTTCTCTTTGAAGTACCCTTCTCCCCATATGCCCCCCTAACCCCCAGCAGCTCCCCAGAATGATTTTGTGTATGCCACTTAGCCTATGTTGAAAATGAGGTAAGTGGGCCTTGAAAATTTGGAGATAATCCATCCACCTGTTTTCATGTTGCTGTGGACCAAAAAAATAGAAGCATAATTTTATTTACAGTGATTAATGTAAGTGGAACCCATTCTCATATACTATAAGGCACTCAGATGTATATTGATAGTTTTCCACCTTACAGAATACAATCCTCACCACCACCATGTCGAGGATTCCTATGCCTTGCTAAGTATCACCATCTACCCAGAAAGAGTAACTCTTGCCTTGCTTGACTTTTCTATAGGCTTCCCTGCATCATTACCACCAATTTCTTCAGACTCCCTTCTTTTCTACACTCTAAGAAGAACCCTATAGCCTCAAAATGTCCAGTCTATTATATCCCCTATTTTATTTCACATCATGATTCTTATACCAGTAGACAATAGGGCTCTTGATTATGCTTTCCTCTAAGTCTCTGGCTCTGAATGCATATAAGCTTTGCCCTAATTGGAACTGTATTCAACCTGCCTACTGTATCATTACCATGCTTAATAGACAAATGCATTCAACAAATATTTATTTGGCTTTTACTGTGTGTCAGGCCCTGTCCCCATTTTTAAAGACTATATTGATTTTGTAAGTCCCTAAAGTCATAAGTTGAAAGGTTGGGTTGCTCTATCCTAATTAATGGGGTGATCAGTAAACCTCACTTGATATCAAGAAATGCCCTCTTGCATTTATAACTGTGGTGGTCATCCATTTGACTAATGTATACTAAACATCATTTGTGTGTCAGGCCCTGTATTCATTTGCAATATCTGGGCATTAAAATGGATCTTGATGCTTTCTAGGACATTGCTTTTGAGCTTAGCAAAAATGACTGCAGAATTTTAAACTACCACTTAATTTTGTTTGTACTCAAAAGATGTGTTTGGTATTTTAACAGAGGGATCGTGATCTGGAGCTAGCTGCTCGAATTGGACAAGCTCTCTTAAAGCGGAACCATGCCTTGTCTGAGCACAATGAAGCCCTCGAGGAGCAACTGGGACAAGCCTTTGATCAAGTAAGTCTTGGATCAAGTATCTGCAGCATGAAGCAATTAGGTCTTGGGAAATGGAGAATTTATTTTCCTGGGTGTCCCTGAAGTGATGACAATAGTATCCATTAAACTAACCAGTAGAGAAATGAAGTGTTATTGTACAGAGGAGTACTCAGTGACTCTACCTTAGTCTATATAAAAGCTTGTATTCAGTACCTGCAGTACTTGTGGCATCCTGCTTAGATTCTAACACTTTATCCTTACTCCTTCCTGTAGACTTTTTGTGTGATCTTATCTTAAATTTATTTTTTAAAAATGTACCCCCAAAAATAGATACCCAAAGGAAGTATCTTTATTCAGAAACCCAAACAAAAGGAGAAAAGGAAAAGAAATTTGTGAAACTATATTTATCCCATAGCAATAAATATTTTTAGTGAGAACTGATTTATTATTAATTTGAATGGTTACATTTTAAATCTTCCATAATTTGTTATTATCTGGTTTCATTTATATTTTATAAATCATCATATTTAATAACATTCAAGTCTTTGTGTTAAAAGTACTTATTCCCTAGAACTAAAGTTGGGAAGTCATGTATAGTTATGCAGCTTAAAAAATACAAACCTTTAGGATGAGAATTTGAAGTAAGGTTCTATTCTGATATTTTGAAGTTTCTTCCATTTTGTTTTGTTTTGAATTGTGAATGTATCATCTTATGTGAAATTTTCCTCCTATATTCCCATTATATAGAATATGGAAATTGGCTTTTCTTTTCACCTAGTATAGAAAAAGCTGTATTTGTTGAGTTAATGCTCTAAAATTATAGCTTAGGAAGTATCTGAGGTTTGTTACTCTCTTTGTAGCCCTTGTTACTTTAGTCAGTAAAACCTAACAGCTGATTTTATGACTTTGTTGTATGGTGAGAAACAATTGCTCCGTGAATTAGAAGCTATATTACTTGTAAATAATGCAAAATAAAGACCATCTTGTAAATCAAACCCTTTTGATGTACAGGTTAATCAACTGCAGCATGAGCTGTCCAAGAAAGATGAGTTACTTCGGGTTGTCTCCATTGCTTCTGAAGAGAGTGAAACTGATTCCAGCTGCTCTACACCTCTTCGCTTCAATGAGTCCTTTAGCTTATCTCAAGGTTTGCTGCAGTTGGACATGCTGCAAGAAAAGCTCAAGGAACTGGAAGAAGAGAATATGGTTCTTCGATCCAAGGTACAGTCAACTTAATTCTCACTCTCCTTTACCTTAAAGGCTATAAGGTTTAGGTCCAGGTAGTATTGAGGTGAAATATGGCATAACTAATGACTTGCTATTGACATTCCAGTGAGGGGGGGCGGTGACAGCCAAGGCACAGGTGCTTGCCCTCCATTGTTACTTAGATCCCACTGAAAAGTGGATAATAGCAAGCTGACAGGTGGAATAGAGAAAGGCACAGCATAGAATATATAGCTTGTGGAGTTTACACAAATAACTAAATAATTACAACTAAGTTAAGAACTATATTGGAAAACTACAGTGTTTCATGAGCTTATATAATAGGGGGTTGGGGAATGGATCAAAGAAGTCCTACTTAAACATGTGACATTTTAGCTGAGGCTAAGGGTTAGCCTATCAGAGATATATGTAGTGGAGGGGAGGGGTTGGGGTGGGGATGCTTAGACATGTGCAAAGGCCCTGAGAGGAATAAGGGGGAGATATTTGTCATGTCCTTTTCCATGGTCTTTATTTTATGATAGATAAAGCTTTATGAGTTTTTGTTTTCCTTTGTAAGTGATGAACTTTTATCTTTAAATAAGTAGTAAAGATTTTTTTAGTTAATACTATAAAATCATTAGAAGATAATATCACATACTGATTTATTTTTTTTTTCTTGAAGGCTTGTCACATAAAGACAGAAACGATTACCTATGAAGAGAAGGAACAACAGCTTGTCAGTGATTGTGTTAAAGAACTTCGTAAGTTAATGTATTCTGTTTTATAGCCTTTGGGCAGTTCTTTGGCAGGATATCACTAACTCAGAAATTAGGTCAATGGTTTCAACAGAAGCATCTCAAGAAACAATTTTAAATAATTGCTGAAAATCTTGGAATATCACATTGAGCCCACAACTCTAAATAAAGTACCATATGTACTTTTAAGAAGTATCTTTGTTTCAAATTGTCATCATCATTAAAGAAAGACCTATATTTCTACCCATTATAGCATGTTAGAATGAAAGTAACCATAGCTCTTATTTTGTTGATGAGGAAATAGTCCTATAGAGAATATGATTTGCCAAAGTCAGAAAACTGATGAGTAGCAAATCTAGGGCTTAAATGATGGTGTAAAACGTAACACTCAATGAGTATTTGTTAAATGCCAGCTCTGTGTCTATAAAGGAATAAATTTTACTTTCTTGTATTGTTACCTAAAATTTTTAAAAGTAAATCAGTTGGAAAAAGATCAGCTTTACTAGAGAAAAAATTTTAATCTCTTTTTAAATATTGATATATATAGCCTTTTATGTTGAAAGAAAAGGTATGATAACAACATATCAGATCATTTGAGCTGTGGGCTTCAGAATGTGGTACCTTGCACAGAATATTAGAGAACCAGAGTAATGTAAATTGAATCTTCTCCATCAACACTATCATTACCCACCTTTTACACTTTAAAAACAAAAAGCAATGACTTACCTAAGAGCTTATTCTGGTCTCCTGTCTCCTTATTGCCATCCTTTGAATTGCTATAGACTTTCCATCGATTTAAAAATAGTTTTATATAACACTTAGAAATAACTTTGCCACTTGGGTTTAGATGTCAAAATTTTTATATGAAACAAAGATTTATTTCCCCAGTGGAATTCTAAAGCATGCAAGAATGCTGCATTGTAAGAATTGCTTTAGAGGCCCTACTCAGTTTGCTGGGTATCCCAGAAAGTCTCTCCTACAGAAGCATCTCAGTAGCTTTTACAGATTGTGACTGTTCCATTCTGGAAATATTCCTTTGTTAGATTTGTTAAGTTTGATTTTCATTTCTTTTGGGATCTTATTTACATTCCTGAAGAGTTTTCAAAGACATAAATGTCTTGGCCCTTGCAAAGATATATAATTCACCTATCTCTTTTCAGCCTTCTTGTCCTTCATAAAGAAAAAGATTGAGGCAGAATCTTTAGCTTGCTTGCCTTTACAAGTTTTCTCTTTTTAGCTTCAGTGCCTCCTATTAAATTCCCAGCATTAGTCTATTTCAGAAGAATCTTTAATTTTCTCTATTGGGTTATCCGGGTTTATTATTTTAAATTTATGTTAGAGAAAAAGCAATTCGCGATAGTCCAGTGCTTGTTACAAAACAGGATTTGGCCCACAGGCCATAGTTTACCAACCTCTGCCCTACATTTATATTAATTTTAAGTTTTTTATTTTGTTTTCCAGGTGAAACAAATGCTCAGATGTCCAGAATGACTGAAGAATTGTCTGGGAAGAGTGATGAACTGATTCGTTACCAAGAAGAGATTTCCTCTCTCTTGTCTCAGATTGTAGATCTTCAGCACAAACTTAAAGAAGTAGGTTCATTCATTCAACAGATGTTTGTTAAGCACTGACCTAGTACTATGCACTCTGCTAAGTGCTAGATACATTAAGCAAAAGAAACATAGTCCCCACCCTTTTACATTGCTTTAGTCTGATTGCTGTTTTAGTCTTCTGTCATGAAATATCATGAATAACTACTTTCAAATCACTATTTCTTTCCATAAAATGGATTTTCCTCAGAAAGTTGTGATGTGAACTACTGATTCATGCTCATCGTCCTCTGAACACCTTGATGGATTTTGTATTCTGCCCATTTTATTGCACTTATTTGGCTTTTGAAAGGTTATCTTTTGATAATCCTCTGGACTATATCCCTGAAATACGTCTTAAGATGTCTTAAAAAGAGAGTAACCTGTATTTTACATGGGAAGGCTTCACATGTCTCTTTTAATATGTTGTTAGCATGTGATTGAGAAGGAAGAGCTGAGACTTCACCTCCAAGCTTCCAAAGATGCCCAAAGACAACTGACGATGGAGGTAATGAAATCTTCCTTTATCTTGTGCTATATGGGAGGGGAGGAATGAATAGTTCCTTTCTTCTTTGTGAATAAGAATGGCTAAAGGTGATAAACAGATTTAAAACAACAGAAGATTAAGCTGAAAATTATGAGATCTAAGAAGGAAAGCTTTTTAAAGATGCTGTCTCTAAAATAATAGTAACAAGACAACATCCTTCTTGATTAATAGGAAAACCTTGAGTTTATAAGATTCTTTAGGAATATATGACCGTTTTACAAGTCTATATTAACTAACCCAACAGTTTTTAAAATAAGATAATCTGCATTTTTTAATAAGCACCCCTAGCCCTATTGATGCTGATGATCTAGCCCACATAACACACTTGAAGAAATTTTTGAAGTTAAAGTGTTCTCTGAAAATTATGTACTCTTTTAACGTGCTTGTGTATCTAACTATAAGAAAAATTTTGAAACAAGGGAGAAGAAACTACTTGTTTAGGATGATTGAGCACCCTGACATCTTATTAAATACTTTGTAGACTTGATCTTGTCATTTACAGACTTCATAGTTCATTCATGTTCATTATGTTTAAAAATATACATTATCTAATATTCCACTAAACTAACTTGACCATAGCTATTATACTTCCTCTATAAGTTTTTTTTTTTAAGGATAGGAAGCATTAAATATTGAATTGACAGTTATGGTTTTCTCAGCTACATTTCACGTTTTTAGGAAATCATGCATATATATAATTCTGGCCAAGACACCGCTAAATCTGGCAGCTTGAAATATATATACTTTCCTTGCTTAGTCTGTTTCAGTGTCTTTGTCTTAAATTTAAATTCATAAAATTAGTCCTCTGGATAAAATTTAAATTTATCCCAATGGGATTTTTTCCCCATTGTCATTTTGAGAATATAATAAGGAACACTAATTGCCATCCTATCTTTCAGCTGCATGAGTTACAAGACAGGAATATGGAGTGTCTGGGAATGTTACATGAATCGCAAGAAGAAATAAAGGAACTTCGGAATAGATCTGGCCCTGCTGCTCATCTCTACTTCGCCCAGCCATACGGAGTTTTTTCTGGGGTAAGGAACTGAGAAAGAAACTTGAGATTAGATGGTCCTGAGAATAATATGGTTTCTAATGGTGTAAAGCATCTTGAGAAGAGGTAACATGGTTTGTCCTTGTTGATTGAATTTAATTATTGATTTAGGCCTTCATTTGCATATCTGTATCTACCTTAATAGTCTTTATTTATTGTAGCCTTCCTTCTAACAGTTGACCTTCCAGATTTATTGTATGAGATGAACCCTAAGGAAATTAAGTTTAGGTCTGTGTCCCATAGAGTTACTTAAACTTCAGTCATCCTCCTTACCCTAATCCCACCACATACCACTTATTCAAATAGTGCTCTGAACATTTAAAACCTCTTTTAACAGATCTTGAGTTTCTTGCTATATTTAACTTCAGTTAGAGTGTAAGTCCCATGAGAGCAGGAATCATTATTGATTTGATTCCTCAATAAACAATCTTTTTTTTTGAAATAAAGAAATTAATGAAAACTTCTGAGTTTATGCCCAAATTTGTAATGTTGGTTCAAAGAGTTATTTTAATAATCTAGCTCTTAAACACTTGCAATCCTATGAAAATTTTTAAAAGACTGAAACTATAAATTATAATAGATTTTCTAGAGACTATTGGGACAGAATATTTTTTAATTTTGAGGTAATTTTAAACTTAGGATAACGTTCCAACAATAGTACAAAAAACTCATATATCCTTCATCTAGATTTCTCAAATTTAATATTTTACTACATTTGTCATATTGTTCTCTTATTTTTTCTGGACCATTTAACAGTAAGTTGCAGATAACCCTATTACCCCTTAATAATTCTGTGTGTATTTATTAAAAACAAGGATACTCTCAAGGACATTCTCCTACATGACAACACATAACCATCAACTTCTGGATATTGACATTGATACAATACTATCTCTGTCTCATCCACAGAACCATTTAAATTTTGCCAGTTGTCCCAACAGTGTCCTTTGAAGAATACATTGCATTTGGTTGTTTCAATCGGGGACAGTTCTTCTGTCTTTGTTTTGTCCTTCATGACCTTTGTAGAATGTCCTCAGTTTGGGTTTGTCTGTTGTTTCCCCACAATTAGATTTAGGTAATGCCATGTTCTTCTCAGAACATTGTATTACAAGGCACACATTGTCTCTTTTTCCCATTGCTGATGATATTAATTAACTTTGATCGCTTGGTTAAGGTAGTATCTGCCAGTTTTTTCCATTGTAAAGTTAATCATTGTTAATAGTTAATTGAATTAATGTTACTAAATTAACTTTGCATTGATGAAAATTGTCAGATACTACCTTAACCAAGTGATCAAAATTACTATTTTGGGGGTGATACTTTGAGACTGTTTAAATATTCTGTTCCTCACCACTAGTTTTAGCACCCATTGATGGGGATGTATCTGACTCAGTTATTACTATGATAATTGCCAATGGTGACTTTTTAATTCCATCATTTTTTCAACTTTTTTTAATTGGCATTCTTTTATAAGTTAGAGCTTTTCTGTATCATTTATTTATTCATTTGTTCATTTGGTTATGTCAGTATAGACTCAGGGATTCCTATTTTAATCAGTGGATTATAATCCATTATTACTGTTTTTTATTTTGATACTTAAATTGTCCAAGATATGACCAGTGGGATCTCCTTCAAGCTTCTCTTGCCCTTTCCCTGGCCCAGTCCTGGGATCAGCCATTCTCCAAGGAGCTCTGGTTATTTTTAATGAGAAATGATATTTAGAATCCAAAATCTGGGTGCTAGGTATCCAATGCCACTAGAGTACCATTGCTTTGAGGTCCCCTCAACAGATAGAGCTAGGAAATATGTGTAGGTTCATATACACCCACATAAACACATCTATATCTATCTTTACATTCATACCTATGTTTATACGTATATTTAAAATCATGAGTTCACACCAGTACCTCCAATTCTAGTCATTGTTAGCACAGCCCCACTGAGCATGACTCCCATGCTAGTTGAATCTTCATCCCTGACCAGGGGAAGGGGAAGCTTACTTATTTTTCTTTTAACAATTTTTTATATTATAAAAGCTTTACATGTTTATTATAGAAAAGTTAGAAATTACAGAGAAGCAAAAAGAAATTGCTAAATACCATCAAATCGTGACCTCCACAGAATCACTATTAACATCTTGGTTTATAGGCTTTCAAACCTTTTATTTTTGTGTGTCTGCATATGTAATACTTTTATTTATCATAATTGGTTTTTCCCACTGCTTTCTTGTAAAAATATATCATGAAAAACTAGTTGGTTCTTGTTTAAAAGTTACATTTCCAGAATGTCTCTTTTCTTCCCCTGCATTTTAGCCTGTGAATGTTTTCTTTTATTATAACACCGAAAGTATTGGATTCTGGAAACTCCGTTAAATAATTTAAAGATAGTTTATTTCTCCTAACAGGCTTCTTAGATAATAACTGTTAGTAACATCAAACTCTTTTTCTTAGGAATCTCTGGCGGCTGAGATTGAGGGGACCATGCGTAAGAAGTTGAGTTTGGATGAGGAATCTTCTCTCTTTAAACAAAAGTAAGTTCAGATCACATGTGTTGTTACTCAACCATTGGGATGGAAATTAAACAGAAGCCACAATCCATAGTGATTGGTATTATGGGATTCAGTAGTAAATCTGCTTACTATTCAGTTTTTCCCTCGTAGTGCTTGCATCTGTGAGAGCATTCTCTTGTTCTGAAATTTATTTTCTAATAATTTCTCCAAAACTTCAGATGCTCTTCAGGGTGGCTTTATTTTTAATTAACTACACTTACATGTCTCTTTTCTAAAGCATTCCAGTGGTAGGCAGTGGCAATAATGAACACTTCTCTTTTGACAGAGCCCAACAAAAACGGGTATTTGATACTGTCAAGGTTGCCAATGACACACGGGGCTGCTCTGTCCCATTCCCAGCTCTGCTACCCATTCCAGGCTCCAACCGTTCAAGTGTCATCATGACAGCAAAACCTTTTGAATCTGGTTTACAACAAACAGAGGACAAAACAATCCAGAAGAGTAACTTGGAGGAAGATCCAGGGTAAGAAACATAGATTCACACACTCAAATTCCAGCATTGCTCTGTGCTGTCCCAAGGAAGTTCTGGAACTGTCAGTTTTCATTCAGTAATGATTCCCTGTATCATTATTTGTTAGATCATTGGAGTGAAAAAGTTTAATTAAGTGTATTCAAAATGGAGTTTTCATTGAACTATAAAATTCTTTACTACTTTCGTCTCTGGTTTGGCAAAATTTGAGTCTAAATCTTTGTGTTCAAAGTCAAATTTGTTTGAATCTGTTTGGTCATTGGCAGTTATGCATAGCATTACATGACACTTTCTCATAACCCATGGTCCTAATTTCAGTTGCCTTGGTGCCATTAGGATAAGCAATAATCTGGAATACCTATTGAGGAAAACTAGGTTGCTCTTAATTTCCTATTTGTTTAAATATAGAATTTTTTCTGCTTTTTATTAATTCAGTTCATTGAATTTTGTATAACTATAAATTAAAGGAATGACTGGAAAGTCAGCTGAAAGTTTTTGGAAATTAGATGTTTGGCATCTGAGGGAAGTCTCTCTTAATGCAGAAACCCATTACCTTGGGTTTTCAATTGTATTGCCTGGTTTTAGGGGTAGATTCTATACACACAATAGCTTGATGTTTCAATACTACCTCATTGTACACAGTTACCTTAGGAAAAGATCTAACAAACAGATCTGTGTGAATTCACACATGGAATAACTAAAGCTTGGCTTGCTACTCTTTCTTTTGGTATCAGTTGTAAGATACCGCCAATTTTTTAAATGTTAATAAGTGAAAAACTGTGTATTGCAGAACTGTGAAAGTGCGGTATTTACAGATCTTGTTGGTTTCTTATAAATGTTTGTAATATTCATAGAGGATTCTATGGCCTAAAGTAAATTTGTTCACATTTTAATATTTTTGAAATTGTTTATCTTTTGCAGCTAATGACATGTCATAGTTTAATGGGTAGCATTTTTTTCTTTCTTAGTACATAAAATAATGGTACCTCTTGCCTTCAATGGTATTATAGATTCAGTGAAATATAATAATATTTAGTTTTTTTTTTTTTTAACATCTTTATTGGGGTATAATTGCTTTACAATGGTGTGTTAGTTTCTGCTTTATAACAAAGTGAATCAGTTATACATATACATATGTTCCCATATCTCTTCCCTCTTGCGTCTCCCTCCCTCCCATCCTCCCTATCCCACCCCTCCAGGCTGTCACAAAGCACCGAGCCAATATCCCTGTGCCATGCGGCTGCTTCCCACTAGCTATCTACCTTACTACGTTTGTTAGTGTGTATATGTCCATGACTCTCTCTCGCCCTGTCACAGCTCACCCTTCCCCCTCCTCATAACCTCAAGTCCGTTCTCTAGGAGGTCTGCGTCTTTATTCCTGCCTTACCCCTAGGTTCTTCATGACATTTTTTTTTTCTTAAATTCCATATATATGTGTTAGCATACGGTATTTGTCTTTTTCTTTCTGACTTACTTCACTCTGTATGACAGACTCTAGGTCTATCCACCTCATTACAAATAGCTCAATTTCATTTCTTTTTATGGCTGAGTAATATTCCATTGTATATATGTGCCACATCTTCTTTTTCCATTCATCCGATGATGGGCACTTAGGTTGTTTCCATCTCCGGGCTATTGTAAATAGAGCTGCAATGAACATTGTGGTACATGACTCTTTTTGAATTTCGGTTTTCTCAGGGTATATGCCCAGTAGTGGGATTACTGGGTCATATGGTAGTTCTATTTGTAGTTTTTTAAGGAACCTCCATACTGTTCTCCACAGTGGCTGTATCAATTTACATTCCCACCAGCAGTGCAAGAGTGTTCCCTTTTCTCCACACCCTCTCCAGCATTTATTGTTTCTAGATTTTTTGATGATGGCCATTCTGACTGGTGTGAGATGATATCTCATTGTAGTTTTGATTTGCATTTCTCTAATGATTAATGATGTTGAGCATTCTTTCATGTGTTTGTTGGCAGTCTGTATATCTTCTTTGGAGAAATGTCGACTTAGGTCTTCTGCCCATTTTTGGATTGGGTTGTTTTTTTGTTATTGAGCTGCATGAGCTGCTTGTAAATTTTGGAGATTAATCCTTTGTCAGTTGCTTCATTTGCAAATATTTTCTCCCATTCTGATGGTTGTCTTTTGGTCTTGTTTATGGTTTCCTTTGCTGTGCAAAAGCTTTGAAGTTTCATTAGGTCCCATTTGTTAATTTTTGTTTTTATTTCCATTACTCTAGGAGGTGGGACAGAAAGGATCTTGCTGTGATTTATGTCATAGAGTGTTCTGCCTATGTTTTCCTCTAAGAGTTTGATAGTTTCTGGCCTTATATTTAGGTCTTTAATCCATTTTGAGCTTATTTTTGTGTATGGTGTTAGGGAGTGATCTAATCTCATACTTTTACATGTACCTGTTCAGTTTTCCCAGCACCACTTATTGAAGAGGCTCCTTTCTCTACACTACATTCCTGCCACCTTTATCAAAGATAAGGTGTCCATATGTGCGTGGGTTTATCTCTGGGCTTTCTATCCTGTTCCATTGATCTATCTTTCTGTTTTTGTGCCAGTACCATACCGTCTTGATAACTGTAGCTTTGTAGTATAGTCTGAAGTCAGGGAGCCTGATTCCTCCAGTTCCTTTTTTCATTCTCAAGATTGCTTTGGCTATTCGGGGTCTTTTGTGTTTCCATACAAATTGCAAAATTTTTTGTTCTAGTTCTGTGAAAAATGCCAGTGGTAGTTTGATAGGGATTGCATTGAATCTATAGATTGCTTTGGGTAGTAGAGTCATTTTCACAATGTTGATTCTTCCAATCCAAGAACATGGTGTATCTCTCCATCTATTTGTATCATCTTTAATTTCTTTCATCAGTGTCTTATAATTTTCTGCATACAGGTCTTTTGTCTCCTTAGGTAGGTTTATTCCTAGATATTTTATTCTTTTTGTTGCAATGGTAAATGGGAGTGTTTTCTTGATTTCACTTTCAGATTTTTCATCATTAGTATATAGGAATGCCAGAGATTTCTGTGCATTAATTTTGTATCCGGCCACTTTACCAAATTCATTGATTAGCTCTAGTAGTTTTCTGGTAGCATCTTTAGGATTCTCTATGTATAGGATCATGTCATCTGCAAACAGTGACAGCTTTACTTCTTCTTTTCTGATTTGGATTCCTTTTATTTCCTTTTCTTCTCTGATTGCTGTCGCTAAAACTTCCAAAACTATGTTGAATAAGAGTGGTGAGAGTGGACAACCTTGTCTTGTTCCTGATCTTAGTGGAAATGCTTTCAGTTTTTCACCATTGAGGATGATGTTTGCTGTGGGCTTGTCATATATGGCCTTTATTATGTTGAGGGAAGTTCCCTCTATGCCTACTTTCTGCAGGGTTTTTATCATAAATTGGTGTTGAATTTTGTCAAAAGCTTTCTCTGCATCTATTGAGATGATCATATGGTTTTTCTCCTTCAATTTGTTAATATGGTTTATCACATTGATAGATTTGCATATATTGAAAAATCCTTGCATTCCTGGAATAAACCCCACTTGATCATGGTGTATGATCCTTTTAATGTGCTGTTGGATTCTGTTTGCTAGTATTTTGTTGAGGATATTGCATCTATGTTCATCAGTGATATTGGCCTGTAGTTTTCTTTCTTTGTGACATCCTTGTCTGCTTTTGGTATCAAGGTGATGGTGGCCTCGTAGAAGGAGTTTGGGAGTGTTCCTTCCTCTGCTATATTTTGGAAGAGTTTGAGAAGGATAGGTGTTAGCTCTTCTCTAAATGTTTGATAGAATTCGCCTGTGAAGCCATCTGGTCCTGGGCTTTTGTTTGTTGGAAGATTTTTAATCACAGTTTCAATTTCAGTGCTTGTGATTGGTCTGTTCATATTTTCTATTTCTTCCTGATTCAGTCTTGGCAGGTTGTTTCTAAGAATTTGTGCATTTCTTCCAGATTGTCCATTTTATTGGCATAGAGTTGCTTGTAGTAATCTCTCATGATCTCTTTTATTTCTGCAGTGTCAGTTGTTACCTCTCCTTTTTCATTTCTAATTCTATTGATTTGAGTCTTCTTCCTTTTTTCCTTGATGAGTCTGGCTAGTGGTTTATCTATTTTGTTTATCTTCTCAAAGAACCAGCTTTTAGTTTTATTGATCTTTGCTATTGTTTCCTTCATTTCTTTTTCATTTATTTCTGATTTTTATGATTTCTTTCCTTCTGCTAGCTTTGGGGTTTTTTTGTTCTTCTTTCTCTAATTGCTTGAGGTGCAAGGTTAGATTGTTTATTCTAGATGTTTCCTGCTTCTTAAGGTGGGCTTGTATTGCTATAAACTTCCCTCTTAGAACTGCTTTTGCTGCATCCCATAGATTTTGGGTCGTTGTGTCTCCATTGTCATTTGTTTCTAGGTATTTTTTGATTTCCTCTTTGATTTCTTCAGTGATCACTTCATTATTAAGTAGTGTATTGTTTAGTCTCCATGTGTTTGTAATTTTTACAGATCTTTTCCTGTAATTGATATCTAGTCTCATGGCGTTGTGGTCAGAAAAGATACTTGATACAATTTCAATTTTCTTAAATTTACCAAGGCTTGATTTGTGACCCAAGATATGATCTATCCTGGAGAATGTTCCATGAGCACTTGAGAAAAATTCCATTTTGGATGGAATGTCCTATAAATATCAATTAAGTCCATCTTGTTTAATGTATCATTTAAAGCTTGTGTTTCCTTATTTATTTTCATTTTGGATGATCTGTCCATTGGTGAAAGTGGGGTGTTAAAGTCCCCTACTATGAATGTGTTACTGTCGATTTCCCCTTTTATGGTTGTCAGTATTTGCCTTATATATTGAGGTGCACCTATGTTGGGTGCATAAATATTTACAATTGTTATATCTTCCTCTTGGATCGATCCCTTGATCATTATGTAGTGTCCTTCTTTGTCTCTTCTAATAGTCTTTGTTTTAAAGTCTATTTTGTCTGATATGAGAATTGCTACTCCAGCTTTCTTTTGGTTTCCATTTGCATGAAATACCTTTTTCCATCCCCTTACTTTCAGTCTGTATGTGTCTCTAGGTCTGAAGTGGGTCTCTTGTAGACAGCAAATATATGGGTCTTGTTTTTGTATCCATTCAGCCAATCTGTGTCTTTTGGTGGGAGCATTTAGTCCATTTACATTTAAGGTAATTATTGATATGTGTGTTCCTATTCCCATTTTCTTAATTGTTTTGGGTTTGCTTTTGTAGGTCTTTTCCTCCTCTTGTGTGTCTTGCCTAGAGAAATTCCTTTAGCATTTGTTGTAAAGCTGGTTTGGTGGTGCTGAACACTCTCAGCTTTTGCTTTTCTGTAAAGGTTTTAATTTCTCCATCAAATCTGAATGAGATCCTTGCTGGGTTATCTTGGTTGTAGGTTTTTCTCCTTCATCACTTTAAATATGTCCTGCCAGTCCCTTCTGGCTTGCAGAGTTTCTGCTGAAATATCAGCTGTTAACCTTATGGGGATTCCCTTGTGTGTTATTTGTTGTTTTTCCCTTGCTGCTTTTAATATGTTTCTTTTTGTATTTAATTTTTGACGGTTTGATTTATATGTG
Source organism: Tursiops truncatus (assembly GCF_011762595.2). Taxonomy (NCBI): domain Eukaryota; kingdom Metazoa; phylum Chordata; class Mammalia; order Artiodactyla; family Delphinidae; genus Tursiops; species Tursiops truncatus. The sequence continues at coordinate 34,053,836 of NC_047040.1, forward strand.
TCTTGGCATGTTTCTCCTTGGATTTATCCTGTATGGGACTCTGTGTGTTTCCTGGACTTGATTAACTATTTCCTTTCCCATATTAGGGAAGTTTTCAACTATAATCTCTTCAAATATTTTCTCAGTCCCTTTCTTTTTCTCTTCTTCTTCTGGGACCCCTATAATTCGAATGTTGGTGCGTTTAATGTTGTCCCAGAAGTCTCTGAGACTGTCCTCAGTTCTTTTTCATTCTTTTTTCTTTATTGTGCTCTGCAGTAGTTATTTCCACTATTTTATCTTCCAGGTCACTTATCCGTTCTTCTGCCTCAGTTATTCTGCTATTGATCCCTTCTAGAGTATTTTTAATTTCATTTATTGTGTTCTTCATCATTGCTTATTTCTAGTTCTTCTAGGTCCTTGTTAAATGTTTCTTGCATTTTTTCTATTCTGTTTCCAAGATTTTGGATCATCTTTACTGTCATTATTCTGAATTCTTTTTCAGGTAGACTGCCTATTTCCTCTTCATTTGTTAGGTCTGGTGCGTTTTTATCTTGCTCCTTCATCTGCTGTGTGTTTTTCTGTCTTCTCATTTTGCTTATCTTACTGTATTTGAGGTCTCCTTTTTTCAGGCTGCAGGTTCGTAGTTCCCATTGTTTTTGGTGTCTGTCCCCAGTGGCTAAAGTTGGTTCAGTGGGTTGTGTAGGCTTCCTGGTGGAGGGGACTAGTGCCTGTGTTCTGGTGGATGAGGCTGGATCTTGTATTTCTGGTGGGCAGTTCCACATCTGGTGGTGTATTTTGGGGTGTCTGTGGGCTTATTATGATTTTAGGCAGCGTCTCTGCTAATGGATGGGGTTGTGTTCCTGTCTTGCTAGTTTTTTGGCATAGGGTGTCCAGTACTGTAGCTTGCTGGTCGTTGAGTGAAGCTGGGTGTTGGTGTTGAGATGGAGATCTCTGGGAGATTTTCGCCGTTTGATATTATGTGGAGCTGGGAGGTCTCTTGTGGACCAGTGTCCTGAATCTGGCTCTCCCACTTCAGAGGCACAGCACTGACTCCTGGCTTCAGCATCAAGAGCCTTTCATCCACACGGCTCAGAAGAAAAGGGAGAAAAAATAGAAAGAAAGAAAGAAAGAAAGAGGATAACAAAAAATAAAGTAAGATAAAATATTTTTTTTAAGTAAAAAAAAAAAAACAGATGGACAGAACCCTAGGACAAATGGTGAAAGCAAAGCTATACAGACAAAATCTCACACAGAAGCATATACATACACACTCACAAAAAGAGGAAAAGGGGAAAAAATAGTCTTGCTCTCAAAGTCCACCTCCTCAATTTGGGATGATTTGTTATCTATTCAGGTATTCCCCAGATGTGGGTATATCACGTTGATTTTGGAGATTTAATCCGCTGCTCCCGAGGCTGCTGGGAGAGATTTCCCTTTCTCTTTGTTCTCAGAGCTCCCAGGGCTCAGCTTTGGATTTGGCCCTGCCTCTGCGTGTAGGCTGCCAGAGGGCAGCTGTTCTTTGCTCAGACAGGACGGGGTTAAAGGAGCAGCTTATTCAGAGGCTCTGGCTCACTCAGACTGGGGGGAGGGAGGGGCACGGAGTGCGGGGCGAGCCTACAGCAGCAGAGGCTGGCAGAACGTTGCACCAGCCTGAGGCACGGTGTGCCTTCTCCTGGGGAAGTTGTCCCTGGGTCCCGGGATCCTGGTAGTGACAGGCTGCACAGGCTCCCGGGAGGGGAGGTGTGGATAGTGACCTGTGCTCGCACACAGGCTTCTTCGTGGCGGCAGCAGCAGCCTTAGCGTCTCATGCCCGTCTCTGGGGTCCATGCTTGTAGCCGCGGCTTGCAGCCATCCCTGGAGCTGCTTTAAGCAGCGCTCTGAATCCCCTCTCCTCGCGCACCAGGAAACAAAGAGGTAAGAAAAAGTCTCTTGCCTCTTTGGTAGCTCCAGACTTTTCCCCAGACTCCCTCCCTGCTAGCCGTGGTGCACTAGCCCCTTCAGGCTGTGTTCACTTCACCAACCCCAGTCCTCTCCCTGGGATCTGACCTCCGAAGCCCGAGCCTCAGCTCCCAGTCCCCACCCGCCCCGGTGGGTGAGCAGACAAGTCTCTCGGGCTGGTGAGTGCCGGTCGGCACCGATCCTCTGTGCGGGAATCTCCCCGCTTTGCCCTCCGCACCCCTGTTGCTGTGCTCTCCTCCGCGGCTCCCAAGCTCCCCCACTCCGCCTCCCGAAGTCTCCACCCGCGAAGGGGCTTCCTAGTGTGTGGACACTTTTCCTCCTTCACAGCTCTCTCCCGCTGGTGCAGGACCCGTCCCTATCCTTTTGTCTCTGTTTAGTTTTTTCTTTTGCCCTAACCAGGTACGTGGGGGGTTCCTTGCCTTTTGGGAGGTCTGAGGTCTTCTGCCAGCGTTCAGTAGGTGCTCCGTAGGAGTTGTTCCACGCGTAGATGTATTTCTGGTGTATCTGTGGGGAGGAAGGTGATCTCCGCGTCTTACTCTTCCGCCATCTTCCTGGAAGTCTGTAATCAGTGCACAGGTCGAATCTCAGGTCCAGCATTAAGTAATTCACTAAGTTTCGGGAGGAATCTCAGTCGGTCTTCTGAACTGCGAGGACCCCGGAGACGGCGCTAGGCAAGCGGGTCCGACCCTTTTCAGGCCCCCCCTGTCTAATATTTAGTTTTTTGACTACCTAAACTGAATTTATAGATGGTCATTATCTGTAGGTTCATAAATTAAGTGAAACAGAAAAGTTAATAAATACAACATAATAAAGTATAGTTTTGCCTATCTGAAGTCACTTGAAATGATCTATAAAAACATTATATATATGGACTTCCCTGGTGGCGTAGTGGTTAAGAAGCCACCTGCCAATGCAGGGGACACAGGTTCAAGCCCTGATCCGGGAAGATCCCACATGCCACGGAGCAACTAAGCCCATGCGCCATAACTACTGTGCCTGCACTCTAGAGCCCGCATGCCACAACTACTGAAGCCCGTGCACCACAACGAAGAGTAGCCCCCGCTCGCCGCAACTAGAGAAAGCCTGCATGCAGCAACGAAGACCCAGTGCAGCCAAAAATAAATAAATAAATTTATAAAATATAAAAATATTATATATATATATTAGAGATTTGGGTTTGTTGTTACTATTTCTATATTCCAGCTATCTAAGAAAAGATATGTGTTTTTAAGATCAATCTCTTGAACATTCACCATTGTGGAAAGGAGAGGTCTATGCTTTGCTTATGCCCCTCACAGATCTAGTCAGTGAATGTGTTTTTCCCATAGGAACGTCCAGAACGTCTGTCAACCAGGACACTCTGAAGAGAGCGATTTGGCTACAGCCCTGCATCGCCTGAGTCTGCGGCGACAGAACTACTTAAGTGAGAAGCAGTTCTTTGCTGAAGAATGGCAACGGAAGATCCAGGTTCTGGCTGGCCAGAAAGAAGGGGGAAGTGACTGTGGCATCCCCACAGAGAGCCTTGCCTCCCTCTGCACCGACCAGTCGGAGATCACAGACCTGAGCAGTGCCAGTTGCCTTCGAGGTTTTATGCCTGAAAAATTGCAAATTGTCAAGCCCCTTGAAGGTAATAAGTAAGGAAGGGCTGTTTCTAAGCCATGTTGTTTGTTGGCTTTGCCTTCCCCTGGAATTGAGATTTCTCTTGTAATTATAAGAACCCTGAGTGCAGAAGACGTCTTTATTATCCCTAAATCTTCACTGTTTGTGTGACCGTGCAGAACTTTGTGGAATATGAATGAAGAGATTTGCATTCTCCAAGCCATCAGCTGTCAGTTCTCTTCTACTGATACTGTTTTTTTACAAATGTGAGGGAGGAGGAGTAATCTTTTCTTGTCCTTTGCTAAGGAATATCCTTGATAGCAGTTTTCATGGTAAGATAAACAGGATATGATAGATGAATAAAAATAATCTATATGTAATGCTTCATCTCTACCTTCCTTTTCAAAAAAAAGTTCTTTACCCAAAAAGTTTCAGTTACTTACAGATATGTGTGTCTGTATTTTTCTTTTGTTCAGTTCTGTTAATTTCAGGTCAGTTTCTATTCTCTCCTAAGAACTTGAATTCAAAACAGATCTCTTTGTTTTATGGAATATTGACAATATTCAAATGATCCTCTGCTAGTATCATGAAAGAGTCTGCATTAGACAAAATTTTGAGTCAGTAACCTATAAGGACCCCTCAAACTCAAAGGTGCTATAAGTTTGTTTTATTCATTAATAGTCAGTACAGGTATTTGTTGGAGTTGCCATTTTTAGGATTCTATGACTATTAGTGACAATTAGACACTGCAGGTACTTGGGATGATCATTCACCAGTATTCGTAGACAGAAACCATGAGGATTGATCCTCCTTTTTTTATCATCTCCTTCGCTTTCCTACCCTCCCCAAGAGCCTGGTGAAAGGAGAGTCATGAGCACATATGAGTCTTGAGAAATATACAAAAAAAACCATGGTAATTCAAGGTGCCTTCCAACCTAGGAGCCTGGCTTTTGAGTTCAAAGTTCATAGGCATAGTTCCAGGACAAAGTATTAATTTTTTGTCACCTGGGAAAATACAACCTGACGTGATACGTATCTTCTTTCTCATCACTGCCTCAGCATCCTAGTTCCTATTAAGGGTGTTGTCTTGTTTTTTTCACCCCTGCTTTAGATTTCCTTTTTAAAGTTAACTTTTGAAATGAACAGATTATTATTCATACCTTTATCATCTTGTTAATCTTCCACAGATAACTTTAATTTACAAATTTTACCAAAATATTAAGACCAAATAAGGAGTTTTATTATTATCATTACTTTTTTACACATACAGTTTTAGCTTCTTTCAAGATTTAATATTTGTGGGAAATTTAAAACATGTTCCTTTTTTGGTTTGCATACTCAGGATCTCAAACTCTGCACCAATGGCAGCAGCTTGCTCAACCAAATTTAGGAACCATTCTTGACCCACGACCAGGTGTCATCACTAAAGGCTTTACCCAGTTGCCCAAGGATGCCATCTATCACCTCTCAGATTTAGAAGAAGATGAAGAGGAAGGTATCACTTTTCAGGTTCAGCAACCTCTTCAAGTGGAACAGAAATCATCAATATCCCAGCCAGTCACAGGAATCTTCTTGCCGCCCATGACTTCAGCTGGTGGTCCAGTTACAGGTGAGAAGAGTGCTTGGTTGAGTGTAGTCCAGTAAACAGTAGTACTTTGCTTTCTGCATAACTGTATGGTCAGCTGACTGCCTCTATATAAGTCTTACTGGAGTGTACTCAGTCTTGAATATAAGACAATAGAAATCTATAGCATAAGTGCCCCTTCTAATTCTCTCCACTTCTTAGCCAACCTGCATAAATAGATAGGCAGAGAGAGAGCAATTCAGCCAGAATTGCTCTCTGGCGGAGCGGCTGGGCCCATGAGCCATGGCTGCTGAGCCTGCGCATCTGGAGCCTGTGCTCCGCAACAGGAGAGGCCACAACAGTGAGAGGCCCGCATATCGCAAAAAAAAAAAAAAAAAAAAAACTAAAAATAGAACTACCATATGATTCCTGGGCATGTATTCGGAGAAAACCATAATTCAGAAAGATACATGCACCCCAGTGTTCATTGCAGCACTATTTACAATAGCCAAGACATGGAAGCAGCCTAAATGTCCATGAACAGATGAATGGATAAAGAAGATGTGGTACGTATATACAATGGAATACCACTCAGCCATAAAAAAGAATGAAATAATGCCATTTGCAGCAACATGGTTGGACCTAGAGATTATTATACTAAGTGAAGTAAGCCAGACAGAGAAAGTCAAAAATCATATGTTATTGCTTATATGTGGAATCTTAAAAAAATTGATATAAATGAATTTATATACAAAACAGAGATAGACCCACAGACATAGAAAACAAACTTATGGTTACCAAAGGGGCGAGGGGGGTGGGGAGGGATAAATTAGGAGTTTAATAATAAATTAATAATTTATTTAATAATAAATTAGGGATTAGCATATACACACTACCATGTATAAAATAGATAACCAACAAGGACCTACTGTATAGCACAGGGAACTATACTCAATATTTTGTAACAATACATAAGGGAAAAGAATATGAAAAAGAAAAAATATATATTTATTTATGTAACTGAATCACTTTGCTATATACCTGAAACTAACAGAACATTGTAAATCAACTATACCTCAATAGAAAAATAAAATGAAATAAAAAGAATTTAAAGTTTAAAAAAAGAAAGGAAATACAGCCTCACACAGATACATGGTTGGAAAAGGGAAAGAGTATTTTAATAGCCTCTTCAGGTATTTGTGGATATTCTTTGATGTTACACCAAAACTTGATAAGTGGTAGTCTCTTTAAGGTTTGTAGCAATGTGAATCTAAAACCCCATCAGTGAATTTTTCATACTTTGTTACATTAAAATCTATTAGTCTGTCCTGCTCTTTGAATGCATCTTTTACCCATGCATGATTTTAACATAATGCATTGGTCATTTGGAAAATATTGGTTCACTGAGTTATGCAGATCTTCCAAATGTTGACCCATTTCATTATAGAATATATTAAAATCATATATATCACCACCTGTCTCATTGGGTAAGTCTTTTAGTATTAGGAAGCTTTCAAGCTCTCAGCGATGGATACAAGTCTACCAAAACACTTATTTTCACTTGAAAGCTCAAATTTCGTCACTGGCAGCAAATCCTGTCAGCTATTTTCTTGAAGAGACAGGCTCACTACATTCTTTTTCAAGAAAATGTTGCCAGATATCCAAGTCTGAATAACTGTAGTTTTTGTATTAATTGTTCTTTCAAGTAAAAATGGTGTTCTGTGAAAAAAATGTAAAAATTGCATATGTGCTTTTCCTCTAGATAACCATTGTATCTCTGAAAGCAGAGTGCTTAATGCTTCCCATTTCATCACACAGAATATTAAAAAGTTTCAAGGGTCAAGATTTTTTTTTTTAATTAATTAATTTATTTATTTTTGGCTGCTCTGGGTCTTCATTGCTGCGCGCAGGCCTCCTCTAGTTGCAGCGAGCAGGGGCTACTCTTCATTGCGGTGTGCGGACTTCTCATTGCAGTGGCTTCTCTTATTGTGGAGCATGGGCTCTAGGCACGCGGGCTTCAGTAGTTGTGGCTCACGGGCTCTAGAGCACAGGCTCAATAGTTGCGGCACACGGGCTTAGTTGCTCCGCGGCATGTGGCACCTTCCCGGACCAGGGCTCGAACCCGTGTTCCCTGCCTTGGCAGGCGGATTCTTAACCACTGTGCCACCAGGGAAGCCCAAGGGTCAAGATTTTTTTTTTATATATAAATTTATTTTATTTTTATTTATTTATTATTTTCGGCTGTGTTGGGTCTTCATTGCTGTGCACGAGCTTTCTCTAGTTGCGGCGAGCCGGGGCTACTCTTCATTGCGGTGTGTGGGCTTCTCATTGCGGTGGCTTCTCTTGTTGTGGAGCATGGGCTCTAGAGCACATGGGCTTCAGTAGATGAGGCTCATGAGCTCAGTAGTTGTGGCTCGTGGGCTCTAGAACACAGGCTCAGTAGTTGTGGCGCACAGACTTAGTTGCTCCATGGCTTGTGGGATCTTCCCGGATCAGGGCTTGAACCCATGTCCCCTGCATTGGCAGGCGGATTCTTAACTACTGCGCCACTAGGGAAGCCCCTGGCAGGCGGATTCTTAACCACTGCGCCACCAGGGAAGTCCCCCAAGGGTCAAGATTTAATAAATAATTTTTACTGCTTCATCAGGACATTCTGATATGAATTTGGCTCTTTTTTTTTCTACTGTAATTGGACAATAGTGATGAATACTAGTACAGCTTGGCGCCATTGCCTTGATTTGTGCTACGGAGCCAGCAGCTTTACCCACTATTACTTTTGCACCAGCAGTGCAAGTGCCAACCCAGTCAAAAAGGCAGATAGCATCTTAACATTGCTATGAAAGTAGTTTTGACCTGTAGACTCACACAAGGTGCAAACAACACTTCGAGAACCACTGGAGTAGATAGTTTGGCTAGAAAGATTGGACGACTAGTTCTTGGTTTGGTATTTTTTTCTAATGTATTTTTTCAGAATGTGTTTTTCTCTTGTTTCTAAGCTATATTAAATCCTTTTGAATTACAGTTTCAAATTATTGGAAGGATTCAGCTACATACTAACCAGTGGATACTAATACAATATGTAGGGCTTCCCTGGTGGCACAGTGGTTAAGAATCCACCTGCCAATGCAGGGAACACAGGTTCCAGCCCTGGTCCGGGCAGATCCCACATGCTGGGGAGCAACTAAGCCCGTGCGCTACAACTACTGAGCCTGCGCTCTAGAGCCTGCGAGCCACAACTACTGAGCCTGTGTGCCACAACTACTGAAGCCCACGTGCCTAGAAGCCCTTCTCCACAACAAGAGAAGCCACCGCAATGAGAAGCCCGCACACCACAACGAAGAGTAGCCCCTACTCGCCACAACTAGAGAAAGCCCACACACAGCAATGAAGACCCAACGCAGCCAAAAATAAATAAATAAATAAATTCATGGGGAAAAAATGAAATATGTATATTTCATTTCTAGATTTGGGAATTTTTGTATAAAAGACACCAGATAAATGCTGTATTATTAATAGTAATGACGGACTTTTTACATTATTAAGCTAGTCTTTCAATTTTGTGTTTGATTCCCTAAAACTGTCTACTTCAGCTGCAACCTCAAACCCAGGAAAGTGTCTCTCCTGCACAAACTCAACATTCACCTTCACCACCTGTAGGATATTACATCCTTCTGATATTACTCAGGTTACCCCCAGGTAAGAGGGGCTGGGCAATATGAGGCCTTACTTCTTTCCTCACCTCTGTTTTCTTGAATTTCTTTTTAAAATTACTGTCATTTTAATTCCCAGAATTTTAATTAATGTCCTGTGATAATTTGTCTTTAGAATATTTTCACATTGTATTTTCTCATTTGATCATTATAACTCTTTGATGTAGGCAAGCCAAGCGAGTATGTAGTGTCTAAATGAAGAAAATGAGGCGTAGAAAGTTCAGGTGACTGGTCCAAGGGCAGGCAGGTAGTAAATGACCCAGCTGAAACTATACCCAGAGTTAGCCAGACTGGATTGGAGGGACTAGTCCTCTGCACAAGACTGCCCTCATTTCTGATATGACCTGCAAGTTCAGGGGCTTCCCAAAACCATGCTGTTGTTTGATAAATTTTCTAGAAGGACTCACAGAACTCACTGAAAGCTGTTATGCACGTGGTTACTGTTTATTACAGGGAAAGGTTACAGGATAAAATTAGCCAAAGGAAGAGACACATAAATCAGAGTCTGGGAGGGTTCCACACATGAAACCTCCCTGTCCTTAGGAATCATTACTTTCCTGGTATCAGTGTTTGATAGTGCACACAGAGTATTGCCAACCAGGGAAGCTCACCCGAGCCTTAGTGTCCAGATTTTTTTTACTGAGGCTTCACTGTGTAAGGCATGATTGATTGATTACCTATATAGCTATAACTCACTATAACTATAATAACTCACCTCCAGGTCCACTGACGCAAAGCTTCCACCCTAAATCACATGGTTAGTCTTCCTGGCATGGCCAGTCCCCATCCTACAGCTATTGGGTGTGGCCAGGTCCACTCCAAGATCTAGTGTGGCCAGGCTCCATCCTGAACAAACACACTTCTAGCAGCCATGGCATAGATTACCTCCCAGAAGCTGAGGGCAAAGCCAGAACCCTCTGGGCAGTCCAAATTATTTACTACACAGATTAGAACAATAAGCAATATTGCTGAAATTTCTGTCCTACCAATTCCAAAAAGAATCTAAGGCAATTTCCAGAGATATGTAGAACTTTGCAGGATAATGTTAACTAGAAGTAGGGAAGAAAAATGAAGCAAAAAAGAATCAAGAGTAAGGATATAAAATGGATAGAGGAATACACCTAGTGTATAAATTGTACTATAAAGTCTTATATACTTGCTAAGTAAGGTGAGCCATGTATTTGAGTCTTAGCTTTTTAGCTGCCAGTGTAGAGGGAAATAACATTATGATTCACAATGTCTATAAGATAGAAGCAAATTGACTGTTTAGGGAAGCATTTGGGTGGTATCCTATAAAGACCTCAATAAAGTCTACAGGCATACCTGCAATTTTTCTACATTTTTCTTATAGTCAACAAGATAGCAGGTTTTATAAAATTGGTTCCTGAGGAGGCTCTCGATACAGGTTGATACCATCATTTGGTATGGTAGTGACATGAACAGTTTAGGAAAAGACAGGCAATTCTACAATAAAGTAGGACCAGGGAGGTGGGAGACTGGGAATACAGTAGACAGATTACATCAGAACCAAGGCGTCAAAGTTGTTTGCTTTAATACAAGTTGGTACTTTAGAAAGTTTATTTATTAATCCTGAATTTGCATCTTGTTCATAATCTTTATAAATCTTGATATCTAGATATTCTGAGTATTTTGTGTTAAAGTGAAAGTTTATGTATTAAATGCTGGTAACATTTGCTCAAGGGGGAATAATTTGCTAAAGAAGTACCCTCTCCATTCTATCACCATTTCCTTGAGTACATGATTGTTTATTTAGTTTTTTTTCTTTTTAACAAAACATAGAATAAGAAGAAAGATTCTAATAGCTGTCAAAGCTTTTAATTATTTTTAATTTCCCAGAAACCCATGCTTTAAGTCAAGATTGAGAAAAATACGTTCCATGGGTATCCTTATAGTACTATTCTTTGGAATTAACATTCTTGGAAATTTAACAATTAGAACTTTATTCTCAGTAATATAAAATTGACAGATTTAAAAGAAATGTGTCTCCTTAGAAAACCGTCTTTGGTTTAATTATGAACAATTGTATTTTCTAAAAGGTTGAAGAATTGTTAAATCACGGATTATTGTCTCTTGGTGTATTTCACTTTATGGAATGGATATGTTAATAAAAATCTCTAAACTTTACTTTCTTCAATATTTAAATTTCTTTGATTTTTTAATTATAAAATTTAGTTGTATTTCCACAGATACATATTTTAGAGTTAAAATTTAAGAATAATAAAGTAATTATTTGAGAATAATAAAGTTATCTAAGTACAGTAAACTCATATTCTGTGAAAAGAAATATGTTTCAATAAGTTAATGACTAAATTACAAATAACTAATCATTGAAGTAACACATCCAAATTTTCATTCCTCAGATACTGATGTGTTGCCTGTTCCTCTATATTTACTGTGGATAACTACTGTAATTGCTTTAAATGCTGACTTGGGATTACTTTTTATTCTTAAATTCTCTCTCCTGCTTTTTTTTTTTTTCTTTCTGTGTAAAGCTCTGACTTCACTTCATTATCCTGTGGAAGCAGTGGTAGCAGTTCGTCAAACACAGCAGTGAATTCTCCTGCTGTGTCCTATAGGCTCAGCATTGGTGAATCCATCACCAACCGACGAGATTCCACCATAACCTTCAGCGGCACCATGAGCTTGGCCGAACTTCTACAAAAGCGAGGCATCTCTGCTAAAGCATACCACAGCCCTGTTTCAGAGGACCCCCTCCTCCAGCCTCTCCCTAGAGGCCTGGCTATCCCTTCCACGCCACCAAATTCACCGTCTCACTCACCTTGCCCTTCTCCTTTGCCCGTTGAGCCTCGAGTGCATCTCTCTGAAAATTTTTTGGCCTCCCGACCAGCTGAAACATTCCTCCAGGAGATGTATGGCTTGAGACCATCCCGAAACCCTTCTGATGTTGGCCAGTTGAAGATGAACTTAGTGGACAGGCTGAAAAGACTGGGGATAGCCAGAGTGATCAAGACCCCTGCAGCCCAGAAAAATGGAAGAAGCCAAGAGGCAGAAAATGGTCTTGAAAGACCAAACTCTGCTGTCTATTTAAATTCAGGTAGCAATTTATTGAGTGGACTGAGGAGGAATCAGAGTCTTCCAGTCATTATGGGTAGCTTTGGCACCCCAGTTTGCACATCATCACCCAAAATGGATATCCTGAAGGAAGACTGAGGTTCAGCAGTTGACTGACCTCTTACACAAGTTAGCACATGAAGGAAAGATTTGCACTGATACATGTAGTCTTGTCTGAGAGAAAAGGAATGTTGCAGAAGGGTTGTGAATGTGGGAAGGGGAAAGTGGAAGAACGGAAACAGAATTGGCATGAGGTCTGTCTGATAAATTGAAAGTATAAATGAATAGGTCATGAGTGTTTGGAAGCAGAGAAAGAAGAAATGTTTAATGTGGTCCTCCAGTTGGTATTTCTTGTCTTGAAAATAAAAAGTGACTAGAAAATAAATTCAGTAATATTGGAACATACCAGAAATACTGAACTTGCTAGCACATTTACTTCTGGTGAGCATAAGCAGGGAGGACCCAGGTTAGGAGATGGGAAAAAAGAAGGAGCAGCTTTGACCGTTACCTTTAGAAAGCTGTTCTAGAAGGTTGCTGGAGTAAACTCAGTCTGTTAGTGAGACAACAGTGAGATGGCTTATCTGCTGGCCCCTGTTAATGTCTGGTTAAATTACACCTCCATCAAAGAGTACGCTCACTGCATTATCAGCAAGGAATTTTACCTTTTGCATAAGATCAGACTAGTGGAGACTCCCTTTTTGCTTTCTGTTTTCAGGCCTTTGAGCCACTGGGATCCCAAACATAATCCACATTCCTTTTGCATTTGTGATTAATAAGGGTTAATTTTTTTTTTTTTTTTTTTGCGGTACAACTCTCACTGTTGTGGCCTCTCCTGTTGCAGAGCACAGGCTCCAGACGCGCAGGCTCAGCGGCCATGGCTCACGGGCCTAGCCGCTCCGCGGCATGTGGGATCTTCCCGGACCCGGGCACGAACCCGTGTCCCCTGCATCGGCAGGCGGACTCTCAACCACTGCGCCACCAGGGAAGCCCAAGGATTAATTTTTTTAATTTGTATTTTTATACAATACCTCCCCCAAACAACATGAGTGGGGGGTAGGAGGGATTTACTTTAAGAAGGAAAATATGGGTACATTGGAACCAAGGAAACTTGTTTTCAGAATATTTCTTCTGAATAAGTGCATTGGCAAAGGTGTATGAACATAATTACTGTACATGTCTTTCAAATTTCCTTGGAGGCTGGATGGGTTAAACCAGAAGTGCAATCAATAGGAATTAGAGAATGTTGTGTATTTATCTTTGTAAGTTTTTTTGGAAGGAAAGTTGGTTGCAACTAAACTTTTTCCAAAATGTGCTATGCATACTTTTAATGAAAGATGACATATATTTGCACAAAAATTCTCAGGCACAGCAAATTATTATAAACTGAAGTAAAACCCAGGTGCTTTCTTTGAGATTGTGTTTTTTTAATATAAAATAAAATTAAAACATCTGCCTTTTTCTTCATACCCGCGGAAGTAGAGAATGAACTTTTTTCGATGGGAAAGTCAAATGCTTTTTCTTTTTCTCTGGGATTCCTTTTTTCTTTTTTTTAATTATGTGAAATGGCAAAGTGAAACTCCGGGATTAGGTTTCAGCTTTCAGCAGTGTGACGCAAGGCTGTGAATTGGGAAAAAACAGATCTGTTTTCTGAGCATTGCTGACCGAGGTCTGCTTCTCATCAGATGACATGGCTTTATCTCGGCCATGCAGTTGAGAAAGAAATGCTGTTACATGAAAGGCATTATGGAGAGAAGATGAAGGAGGGGGCTAGTTCTTTTTGAAAATGGGAGGCATGTTACTTGATCTTTTCATTGCTTCATTAGCAAATGTTTTGCTCCTTCGTTCTGACTTAAACTGAAAGGCAATTTTCTGCAGAATTCTTGATGGGCGTGTTACTCCTGTGGCTCCCATCCATACACCTGTTACAGGCCAGAGGAGGGTCCTTCTCTCCTCTTGAGCTGCCTGTCCTTCAGGAAGAGCTATGTGCTCAAAACACACATGCAAGAGTAAAATGTGTGAGTTTTCCATGATTTTTAGAATCTTTTAACTTCTTAAAAACAAAAAGAGTGACCTCTTCCCATTCTCTCCCCCTCGCTCAGTCATTCTGAAATCAGCAGACCATACACAGAGATGTTCAGAAAGGATTCCAGCTGGTCTGTAAGTGAACGCACATGTCCCTGAATGTGGACCAGAAGAATTCCTGATGTTTAAATTTCTAGAATATTCCAGTTCACATTTTAAATGATATTTGAGTTGCTACTTCATAAAGTAACGCTGGGATGCTTATTTTAGACAATTCTTTAAGCTTTTTATTTATTCTCTAAGAAAGTAATCTTCCTGTTACCAGTTTCCAAGAGACATCAGGAAGTAGGAAAATATAGGACCAGAGAGTAGTACAAAGTGTTAAATTATCAGATTTTATGTATATTATATAAACAGCTATAAAAATTAAGCTAGATGTTGGAGTGTTCTGTATAGTTAGTATACTTTTAAAATAACCGAGGCTAAAATGGTCACTTTGGAGGTAGGGCAAGGGTGTATTCACAGCCAAATAAGCCTGTCTGATTAAAGAGAACCAGACTTTGGTTTTTGAAAATTAAATTGATGTTGCTGTTCCACCAGAAACACAATGATTGGAAACTGGTGCATGCTCGTCTCTAGAAATGAATCCTGTTTTGAAACTGGGTTTTGTTGTTTTTGAAATTTCCACCTAAAATCATTTTTGGTTGAGAATGAGAATCTCTATTATAATGAAATTGTGTGTAAAATATAGTAAGAACTGGAGCCTTGTAGCAAGTTCCTTCTTAATTTATCTGTTATGTTTTAGCACTGTTCACATTTTAGTTTTTCTTTATCAACTGTGTATGTACTTTAATGCCAGTATAGGGAACTCTGATTCTTTTTTTTCCTTCTGAAGGGTCTCAGTGATTATACCTCAGGTATTTCTGAGTATCCTATTATCTACTAGGAGGGATACCTTCCCTGTGAACTCAGAATTAAAATTTCTTCTGAATTATGATGATCCCAAATCTTATGTACATAGCCTTAGGCATGGGTCTTGGAAAAAAGTTAATGACTATTGTTAAAGTAGTTTTTTAAAAAATTTTGTACTATATGTCCTTGATTTGACCTGAATGAACAGACTTTGGCAAAGGGAGGAAATAAGTTAAAGGCAGCTCACAACAAGAGCCTGTTCTTTACAAAAGGTGTATTTTATACAGTATTGAAAGCCTGTTATTTTTTCTGACCATTCTGGTACACAATTAGTACTTGTTGGTAATAACATTGACTTTTGACACCTGGAACTAGAACTCTTAGTGTTTAGTAGCCCACTCCTTTGATGTCGGATGCCTGCAAGCCTGTACTCCAAGTACAATACAGCAACATGTACACTGAGTGGTTGCATAGCCAGCACAGCTACCTGGGAGTGGCATGGTGCCCTCTGGGGCTGCCAGGGAGATACTGTAGTTTGATATCTGGGGCTTGACTTTGTCAAAGAGCTCTTTGTGTACCTACCTTTGCTTTGTCAAATGTTAATCAGATAATAAACATGAGTATCTTCTTAAATTTTCATTTGTCTTTCTGTGTTTTTGTCCCAGTTCTTTTCACAGGTAATCCTGCATTAAGTCTTTCCTTTCCATTATGTTGTTTTTGGTACAGAAAACAACTCTATTTGTCAAAACAGCAGAAAAAACAAAACAACAATAGTCATGAGTAGTAAACATCTTATTCTATTTTCTTAGATTTTAAAAAATAGAATAGCCTTATTGTTTCCTCAGCAAAGTATCAGCAACAAAAAAATAAAATCTAAAGTCAATGTAGATCTTTAATTTGAAAAGACTCAGGAAGTATGAAACAATTCATTACTTATAGTCCACAATTTACTATTGATACTCTTAGCTATTACAAAACTGTTTCCAAGAAATTAAATTTGAGAATTGTTGGATTCTAACAGAAAAGTTCTTTGATGTTCTCTTTTCTCTCTCACAATTTAATTGGTGTATTTATTTTAAACTCATCTAATATCCATTTAGAAATATGGAGATTGGTTCCAGATAGTGGAATAGAAGGACATGCACTCGCTCTTGCAAGAGCACCGGAATTGCAACTAACTGCTGAATGATCATTGGCAGGAAGACACTGGAACTCCCCAAAAAAGATACCCCACATCCAAAGACAAAGGAGAAGCTGCAATGAGACAGTAGTAAGGGCACAATCACAAATCAAATCCCATAACCGCTGGGTGGGTTACTCACAAACTGGAGAACAATTACACCACAGAAGTCCACCCACTGGAGTGACAGGACTGGGGGAAACAGAGACTCCACTCTTGGAGGGCACACACAAAGTAGTGTGTGCATTAGGACCCAGGGAGAAGGAGCAGTGACCCCATAGGAGACTGAACCAGACCTACCTGCTAGTGTTGGAAGGTCTCCTACAGAGGTGGGGTTGGCTGTGACACCATGGGGTCAAGGACACTGGCAGCAGAAGTTCTGGGAAGTACTCCTTGGCATGAGCCCTCCCAGAGTCCACCATTAGCCCCCCCAAAGAGCCTGTAGCCTCCAGTGCTGGGTTGCCTCAGGCCAAACAACCAACAGGGAGAGAACTCAGCCCCACCCATCAGCAGACAAATGGATTAAAGTTTTGCTGAGCTCTGCCCACCAGAGCAACACCAAGCTCTACCCACCACCAGTCCCTCCCATCAGGAAACTTGCACAAGCCTCTTAGCCTCATCCACCAGAGGGCAGACAGCAGAAGCAAGAACTACAATCCTGCAGCCTGTGAAACAAAAACCACATTCACAGAAAGATAGACAAAATGAAAAGGCAGAGGACTATGTACCAGATGAAGGAACAAGATAAAACCCCAGAAAAACAATTAAATGAAGTGGAGATAGGCAAGCTTCCAGAGAAAGAATTCAGAATATTGATAGTGAAGATGATCCAGGACCTCAGAAAAAGAATGGAGGCAAAGATCAAGAAGATGCAAGAAACGTTTAGCAAGGACCTAGAAGAATTAAAGAACAAGCAAACAGAGATGAACAATACAATAACTGAAGTGAAAAATACACTAGAAGGAATCAATAGCAGAATAACTGAGGCAGAAGAACGGATAAGTGACCTGGAAGACAGAATGGTGGAATTCACTGCTGCAGAAGAGAATAAAGAAAAAAGAATGAAAAGAAATGAAGACAGCCTAAGAGATCTCTGGGACAATATTAAACACACCAACATTTGCAATTAAACAAAATGATAAACCTTTAGCCAGACTCATCATGAAAAAGAGGGAGAGGACTCAAATCAATAAAATTAGAAATGAAAAAGGAGACAATACAATGGACACCACAGAAATACAGAGACTACTACAAGCAACTCTATGCCAATAAAATGAACAACATGAAAGAAATGGACAAATTCTTAGAAAGATATAACCTTCCAAGACTGAACCAGGAAGAAACAGAAAATATGAACAGAACAATCACAAATAATGAAATTGAAACTGTGATTAAAAATCTTCCAACAAACAAAAGTCCAGGACCAGATGGCTTCACAGGTGAATTCTATCAAACATTTAGAGAAGAGCTAACATCCATCCTTCTCAAACTCCTCCAAAAAATTGCAGAGGAAGGAACACTCCTAAACTCATTTCATGAGGTCACCATCATCCTAATACCAAAACCAGACATAGATATCACAAAAAAAGAAAATTACAGTCCAATATCACTGATGAATGTAGTTGCAAAAATCCTCAACAAAATACTAGCAAACAGAATCCAACAACACATTAAAAGGATCATACACCATGATCAAATGGGATTTATCCCAGGGATGCAAAGATTCTTCGATATATGCAAATCAATCAGTGATACACCATATTAACAAATTGAAGAATAAAAATCATATGATCATCGCAATAGATGCAGAAAAAGCTTTTGACAAAATTCAACACCCATTTATGATAAAAACTCTCCAGAAGGTGGGCATAGAGGGAACCTACCTCAACATAATAAAGGTCATATATGACAAACCAACAGGAAACATCATTCTCAATGGTGAAAAACTGAAAGCATTTCCTCTAATATCAGGAACAAGACAAGGATGTCCACTCTCACCACTGTTATTCAACATAGTTTTGGGAGTCCTAGCCATGGCAATCAGAGAAGAAAAAGAAATGAAAGGAATACAAATTGGAAAAAGAAGAAGTAAAGCTGTCACTGTGTGCAGGTCACATGATACCATACATAGAGAATCCTAAAGATGCCACCAGAAAACTATTAGAGCTAATCAATGATCTGGTAAAGTTGCAGGATACAAAATTAATGCACAGAAATCACTTGCATTCCTATACACTAACAACGAAAGATCAGAAAGAGAAAATAAGAAAACAATCCCATTCACCATTGCAACAAAAAGAATAAAATACCTAGGAATAAACCTACCTAAGGAGGTAAAAGACCTGTACTCAGAAAACTATAAGACACTGATGAAAGAAATCAAAGATGACACAAACAGATGGAGAGATATACCATGTTCTTGGATTGGAAGAATCAATATTGTGAAAATGACTTTACTACCCAAAGCAATCTACAGATTCAATGCAATCCCTATCAAATTGCCAATGACATTTTTTACAGAACTAGAACAAAAAATCTTAAAATTTGTATGGAGACATAAAAGACCCTGAATAGCCAAAGCAATCTTGAGGGAAAAAAAATGAAGCTGGAGGAATCAGACTCCCTGACTTCAGACTATACTACAAAGCTACAGTAATCAAGACAATATGGTACTGGCACAAAAACAGAAATATAGATCAATGGAGCAAGATAGAAAGCCCAGAGATAAACCCATGCACCTATGGTCAACTAATCTATAACAAAGGAGGCAAGGATATACAATGGAGAAAAGACAGCCTCTTCAATAAGTGGTGCTGGGAAAACTGGACAGCTACATGTAAAAGAATGAAATTAGAACACTCCCTCTCACCATACACAAAAATAAACTCAAAGTGGATTAAAGACCTAAATGTAAGACCGACACTATAAAACTCTTAGAGGAAAACATAGGAAGAACACTCTTTGACATAAATCACAGCAAGATCTTTTTTGATCCACCTCCTAGAGTAATGGAAATAAAACCAAAAATAAACAAATGGGACCTAATGAAACTTAAAAGCTTTTGCACAGCAAAGGAAACTATAAACAAGATGAAAACACAACCCTCAGAATGGGAGAAATTCTGCAAATTCTGCAATTTGTATTCCTTTCATTTCTTTTTCTTCTCTGTTGCAAATGAATCAACAGACGAAGGATTAATCTCCAAAATATATAAACAGCTCAAGCAGCTCAATATTAGAAAAACAACCCAATCAAAAAATGGGCAAAAGACCTAAATAGACATTTCTCCAAAGAAGACATACAGATGGTCAACAGGCATATGAAAAGCTGCTCAACATCACTAATTATTAGAGAAATGCAAATCAAAACTGCAGTGAGGTATCACCTCACACCCGTTAGAATGGACATCATCAGAAAATCTACAAACAACAAATGCTGGAGGGGGTGTGGAGAAAAGGGAACCCTCTTGCACTGCTGGTGGGAATGTAAATTGATACAGCCACTATGGATAACAGTATGGAGGTTCCTTAAATAACTAAAAATAGAATTACCATATGACCCAGCAATCCTACTACTGGGCATATACCCAGAGAAAACCATAATTCAAAAAGGCACATGCACCCCAATGTTCATTGCAGCTCTATTTACAATAGCCAGGTCATGGAAGCAACCTAAATGCCCATCAACAGTTGAATGGATAAAGAAGATGTGGTACATATATGCAATGGAATATTGCTCAGCCATAAAAAGGAATGAAATTGGGTCATTTTAGAGACATGGATGGACCTAGAGACTGTCATACAGAATGAAGTAAGTCAGAAAGAGAAAAATATCATATATTAACACATATATGTGGAATCTAGAAAAATGGTACAGATGGACCAGTTTGCAAGGCAGAAATAGAGACACAGATGTAGAGAACAAACATATGAACACCAAGGGGAGACGTGGGGGGGGGATGAACTGGAAGAGTGGGATTGACATGTATACACTAATATGTATAAAATAGATAAATAATAACCTGCTGTATAAAAAATAAAATTAAAAAAAAGAAATATGAACATTTTGTGAGAAATGAGTAAAGTTTGAGTCTCTACTTCTTTGATATATAATTTAGTGATATTCCCAGCATCTTTGTGTTTTCTTTCACAAATGATTTTCAATGGATGTGTTTTAAGTTCAAATACCTGATGAGGCTGAAGATTTGAGGCTTTCAGCATCCTGTTGACTTTCATCTCTGTTTTTATTATATGTTTGAGTTATGCTAGTATTGGTTTTTCTTTTTTTCATTAGTTTTTATGAAATAGGACTAAAATGCCATAAAATTTTCAAGTGAACAATTGTCGTGCAGGTTTGGCAAAGATGCCAAAGCACAACTGTCGGCTGACAGGCAGGAAGTGCTTTATTCTTTAACATAAGAAAGTATGAGTGAAGCACACCAAAGGTGAGGTGAGATGTTAGAAGAAATATATATAAATGTCAAATAAGTAAAAAAATTTTATTCCATTAAATCTATTTGTCTTACCTTCTCAGCAAAATCACTAAGTTGTTTAAAAGCAAGAACTTCACATCACATTCAGACATTACAACAAAAGGGCCAGAAAATTTTACAAAGTATTTTAATTTCATTTAATTCACTACCACTTGTAAAGCTATTTCACCATCTCTGAAAGCAATCGCCAGATCTATACAATAATGTGAAGAATTGGCGCCATGATTCATTTGCATTCCATCTAGACCTCTCTATATATATCAATTTAAAGGTAATCAGAACCCATGTTACAAAATGCTCTTCAGCTATAATATGTAGTTCTTGCAAGTACCACTCCAATAGATGAGTACCTGTGGATTTACAAATGAAAGCATGAGAAGCAAAAAATGGATCCTCAGCACCACAGGGAAACAGTTCTCTCATTATGCATAAATCTGTGCATTCATGCTGAGTGTTTTTGACAAGTTCCCTTTCCTCCCACCTCACTGCTCCTGCCCCAGTTCTACCTGAATTCCAAAGCAGGGTTTCTGACCTTAGCAGCAGGACAACCCAGAAACTTTCATAGCATGTGGACACAGTCATCTTTTGTTCTAAAGATAAAGGGCAAGAGATGGGGAGAAACATTCTCCTGGGGCCTGATGATGTTAATGATGAGGAAGCATGTTTAGGGTTACAGGTCCTGCTATTCCAGAACTGAGCTCAAAATCAAGGGCCCATGTGTTCTTTAATAAAGTTAGGGTTTTGTGTAGACCTGTGATGTGCAGAGCCGTCTAAAGCCCAGGGCTCAGGGCAACGGCCTCTCTTTCTAGGTGTGAGGGTGGCACTGCAGGCTGCTGCATGATTCCTGGGGCTCCCTGGCTAGGGGCCATTTGGAAACTGCTCAATGAGTCTGTGGGATTTAGCATAGCACCCTTAACTCAGATCTTAAAAGACAAGAAATGATCAAAGAGAACTGAAAATAATGACAAGCTCCTTAAGAGAACACTGTCTTTTCCACAGTAGGAATATTCTCATAGAGCCACCATATAGAGCCGCACGAACGGGAAGCCTCTAGATGCTCACCATTTCATGAGGGCTGCAGCGTCACACAAGATGGTGCCCATTTCCCCAGCCAATGTGCAGACTAATTTTGATGACATATGTGGATTGTTAGGTCACAGTTTCCCTCATTCATTTATTCAACTTATACTTGGTTATACTGTTGGTATTCTGGCCTCCTCCACCTTCATTCCAAATACTAAGGCACACTGCTTTGGGGAAAGTTACTGAGAATGTTAGTAGCATCAGTCCCCTTACAGGGTCTTTGGAAAGAGCCTTTTATGCAATGCCAAAGTTTCCCTAAGTTCAACCAAAGAAAGAGCAATGAACATTTAGCTCCGAAAAACTTTCATTTCCTTTCCTTCTGCTGTTTTAGAGATAACAAAGTTGTCCTAATGACTAAAAAGAGGAAAGGAGGGAAAAAAATCCCAATGTTATTAGTGCTAAGCCTTGGCCAAGTCAAGTGGCTGGGGTTTTCCTTCAGCACCCACTTCCTTTGTATCTTTCTCTTCAGCCACTCTCCACACAAGACCCAAATCCTACCTATTATTTTTTAATCGTAAGACAGCAGGTAAATATAAATTTTCATGCAATAAACAGACTCAAGATAAATATCCAATTCCTAAATCCAATCCCCTTGTTCTCTTGGTAACTTCTCTCCCTCCCTTTTAGTTTTTTTTTTTTTTTTTTTTTTTCTGACGTGGACCATTTTTAAAGTCTTCAATGAATTTTTTACAATATTGCTTCTGTTTTATGTTTTGGTTTTTTGGCCGTGAGGCATGTGGGATCTTAGCTCCCCACGCAGGGATCAAACCTACACCCCCTGCATTGGAAGGCGAAGTCTTAACCATTGGACCACCAGGGAAGTCCTCCTTTTAGCTTTTGAAGTCATCTCTACCTAGTCTGCTCATCGTACTTGGAGTCGTGGCAGCCACAGTGCAATCACGAGGCTCCCCTCCAGCAACACACTGAGGCTGACATGACAGAAAGATGGAAAGAACCCAGTTCTCTTTTTGTATATAGTTTGTATGATCTTTATACATACTTTGATGCTTCAGCTTTACTTTGGTAACTATTGCAAAGTATCAACAGAGATTTGCAAATGAAGGGCAATTTTCTCCAACTGTTCCTTATGAATCACATAAAATACATTTTTCCTCCATAGCAGGTGTCGTATGGTAATAAGATGATAATGCAAATCGTAAAATACACAATAATCCAACTAAGTGCAAATAATTAGAGTCAGTCCTAGCGTTTGAAAAATGGTCCATTTGGTTTCAGTGAATATGTTATGTCTCTCCACACTTAAATTCAAATCTTTACTTAGAGACTAATTTGTTAATTAGTCAAGTCACCAAGGCTAGAGAACATATCTGTGAGAGTAAAGATTTATCTTAAATGTAGACATATTTATTTTCTCTGCTGACTAATTAAATATTCATTATGTGTATAAAGGAAGATTTATTGAAAATAAATATTCTGGAATATAATGACAGTGATAAGGAAGAGAAGGAGAAGAGCTAACAGATTAAATGGAAAGAACTGAGTTCTACAATGACATTTCTGAGTCTACATCAACTCTGGTAGCCTGACCTCAGACTTTGTATTTCATGAAATTAATGAACCTCTCTGTTTTAAGCCACTTTCACTCATGTAGTAGTTTTACATATTTTAACTAACACATGGTTCATACTTTGAGAAACACCGTCATAAACATTGGTGATCCTCAGGGCTCTGTTCTAGACCCTCTTCTCTTCTTTTTTTTTTTTTTTCACACACACACATACTGTATTTTATTTTTACAAGAGATAAATAAACTGACACCAAGCATTGTAAATGGATGACCACAACAAAAGCAACGATTGCAATTACCAAACACAAAACACACTCACACTATGTCATAATATTGACATTCAGTCCAGCAATCCTCCACTGTAACAGCTCCTTTACTTTGCAGTGAAAATTGATCTGTATATTTTTTGCCCCTGAGTTCTTGTGGGATTTTTTTTTTTTCAACCTCTTCTCTTTTTACACACACCCTTTCCCTGTGTGATCTCATCCACTGCCTTGGCTTAAAATAGGATCTACTCTGAAGACTCCTAAAGTGTTTATAGCCCAGACTCTTCTTTTGAACTCCCAAAACATGTAACAAGCTCTGTAACTGACCTCACCACTTGGATGTCTCCCTGGCATCTCAGACTCAGCAAGTCCAAGAAATCATGACCAGCTCCCCTGAGCCTGTCTGTCCCCCAGACTTTCCCATCTCAATATATGGCCCCACCATCTATTCAATTGCTTGAGCTAGAAACCCAGGAATCATCATAGCCTCCTCCTTTTCCCTCAATCACCAAGACCTCTTGTGTCCTCTTTCTCTCCATCTCCACTGCTACTCCCTCCTGTGGCCACTGCCACAGACTCCTAACTGATTTTCCTCCCTCATACGTATCTTGGCCCTTCCAATTGTTTTTTCCTACACTGCAGTCAAAATTATCTTTCTAATATGCAAAGCTAGTTAGATTCTTTCTCTGATTAAAACTATTTGACTCATTAAACTAGAGAGAAATCCCAGCTATCCACTCCCACTGCATGTGGTGAAGCCCTCAATATAAGCTTCATTGTGCTTTTCTTGAATTTATTAACTGTCCATTTCCCCACTAGTCTCTAAGCTCTTTGGATCCCAGAAACTGAGGTATCCACCCAACCTCACAACAGTGCCTGGCACACAGTAGATAGTAAGTGTGGAGTAGAATGAATGGATGAACTTATAACAAAGTTTAAAAAGCTTTGGGGTGTGACTCATCAGTGAATCATGAAATCAATCTGGTGGATTTATAATCAGCTTTCATTTTAAATAGAAGAAAAAGGGATAGATTGGGAGTTTGGGATTGACATGTACACACTACTATATTTAAAATAGATAACCAATAAGGACCAACTGTATAGCACAGGGAACTCTGCTCAAAATTCTGTAATAGGGCTTCCCTGGTGGCGCAGTGGTTGAGAGTCCGCCTGTCGATGCAGGGGACACGGGTTCGTGCCCCGGTCCAGGAAGATCCCCATGCCGCGGAGCAGCTGGGCCCGTGAGCCATGCCTGCTGAGCCTGCGTGTCTGGAGCCTGTGCTCCGCAACGGGAGAGGCCACAACAAGTGAGAGGCCCGCGTAACGCAAAAAAAAAAAAAAAAAAAAAAAAAAAAATTCTGTAATAACCTAAATGGGAAAAGAATTTGAAAAAGAATAGATACATGTACATGTATAACTGCATCACTTTGCTGTACACCTGAAACTAATATAACATTGTTAATCAACTATGCTATGTTAATCAACTATTAACAACTATGATAGTTGTTAATCAACTATCAATATAAAATTAAAATAAATAAATGAATAAAATTTATTTTAAAAAATTTTTTTAAATAGATGAGAATAGTATGTAACAAGGGTATTATTTAAAGCAATTTTTTATTATAAAATGTGTAAAATAGTGAGATGCAGCAGAATAAAAATAAAAGCCACTGGTCTTTTTTTAAGCAAGCATTTTTTTTCTGTTGGGTTGGCCAAAAAGTCCGTTCAGGGTTTTCGGTAACATCTTAACAAAAAACCCAAACGAACTTTTTGGCCAATCCAATATGAGGAAAAGAAGCTTTCTTTAGGGAAAAAAAGAAATCTGAATTTCCTGGTACTGAAAAAGACTCCTCTCCTGGGGGATTTGTACTTTTATAGATTTCAAATCCTGAAATTCAAGGAAGAAAGTGCTTACTTTAGAGTTTTAGGTTTCTGTGAGCAAATGACAGAGGAACTTAAAACCCATCACAGATCCTGTCTGGAAACTACTGCCACAGCCAACTAAGCCTAGGAGTGCTGTTTAATTTTATTTCCTCTGAAAGTATATCTTAAGCATATCTTGTCTCACATCTTGGAGAATTTCTTAATGGCTGCTCCTCCAGCCTTCTCTCTTAAAGAGCAGAGTGCCTGAGCCAATGAGGTGCTGCCGTTCTGTTTCCATAGCAATAAAAGAAAGAAATCTTCCCTTCCATCTCCCAAGGACAAACCTCACAACGCAAAGCCCACGTCAAGAGTCTGAATGAACGGGTGACTTTCTGCTCTAGTCTGGCTTTCACTGCAATACTGAAAGACTCAAACTGGATTGTCTTTAGAAGGGAAATTCATGCTCATACCAGGTCAGCCTTTGTAAAAGACTTTGACAGGATTCACTGGAAGCCTGCCTCTCTGCAGCACACATACTGTGGATTTTCTGCTCTGGCATTTCAGTCACTTGGAATGACCACTGAAGTCTCGAGTTCCGGAACCCTCTGGATTTGACCTAGAATGAATTCTGATTTTGTGTTGGTGCGAAACAGTTTCTCTATAACTTTGTGGTGTCTTTAAGACTCTTGGCTTGGAGAGGAGCCACATGGGAAAAACAAATCTTTGGGCAGTCCAAGGTAAGCCCTTTGGGAAGATGTTTCATATAATTTTTTCTGGAGGCTCAGCTGGCTCACTGGTGACTACAGAGTCACCAGTTGGCACATTCGGTCCACTGATCCTCAGGCAAAATCATCAGGGAGAGAAATAGGAAAGGAAAATAATGAGGAGAAAGAATCCTAACCCCATCACCACCACACACACCCCTGTGTTTAGAGCCATACGGTACGCATCAAGCCACTCTGTATGCAGCAGATCTATCTATGCTGATATGGAAATATCTATTAGATAGCCTGCTATATATTAAAAATTTTTTAAAAAACAGAAATGGTGTAGTGTGTAAAGTATGTTCTCACTTGTGTACAAAATTTTAAAGATTACAGAACATTTCTGGAAGGGTAACCAAAAAGCTGTTAACAGTGATTCCCTCTTGGGGGGGGGGTACAGAGGTAGAGGGCTGACGTTTAGCTCGTATGCAGTTACTGATATATTGAAATACTACCATACTGGTTGTGCATATACATTGTTCAAGCCCCTTGAATGCCCTGACTGCCACCTTGTTACCCCAACACCTCCCCTGGCACCCACATACCTCCTCAGGATTCAGCAGGTAAGGGTTTAATACCTGGCATGGGGATGGGAGAGGGTCCTCCACCCTGTTCCATCCCTATAACCCTTGACTATACTGATTGTTCCATAGTCTTGTCTTACCGGTTGTTAACTATTTTGAGTGTCATCCCCACGAGTATTTGGAGGGAGAGGCCTTTACTTTTTAAGAGCAAAAGAATATGCACTAAGCATTGGTGAGAAAAGGAAACAACCAAATGTTCATCAATATAAAACTGGCTAAAAATATAAACAGGTACATTCATAGAAGGAAAATTTACAAAGTCAGGATGATATAGAATCAAATCTCAGGCTTGTTTTAAAGATCTGTCTTAGGTATAATTAAAATTATAGATTTGCTTTTAAAATAATCTAGTGTTAGAAAAGTGGCCTGAGTATAGATGAATGAGACTAGCCACAAATTGCTAATTGTTGAAGCTAGGTGATGTGTGAGTTCACTGTACTCTTTTCTCTACTTTTGTACATTTAAAAAATCTCTCCATAGTAAACTTAAGTTTAAAAAGGATTATATGGGGGCTTCCCTGGTGGCACAGTGGTTGAGAGTCCGCCTGCCGATGCAGGGGACACGGGGTCGTGCCCCGGTCCGGGAGGATCCCACGTGCCATGGAGCGGCCGGGCCCGTGAGCCATGGCCGGTGGGTCTGCACGTCCAGAGTCTGTGCTCCATAACGGGAGAGGCCACAACAGTGAGAGGCCCGTGTACCGCAAAAAGAAAATAAAGATTATATGATTATACTATATATAATATATATACTATATATATATATTATACTATATATATACTATATATATATTTATATAGTTACTGACATTAAAGAAGCTCATGACATTGTTTAAAAAAGGCACATCTGGAATGTAAGTAGAGTTTGTTCTCATTTATGGAAAACTATATAAATCTGTTTCTTTAGAGAGAATTCTAGAAGATATTAATCAAAATATTTTCAGTGGTCATCTCTAGATGTTAGTATTTTGGAGAATTTTTACTTCCTTAGACTCTTCTGTGTTATGATTTTCTTTACAATAAGCATATTTCAATTTAACAGAAACACAAAAATAAACCTATTCTCCCACAAATTTAGAAATAAAAGTTTCTATAAACAAAATGCCACTGGGGTTCATAATATTCCTAAACTCAGTTACCAGTTTTTGAGAATGTAATGTATGCAAGGCAGTGTGCCAAGAGCTTTCCTGACATGGTCTCGTTTCATGTGCACAACAGCACAATGAGGAGGCATGAATTTTTGTCCCCGTTTTGCAGATGAGGAAACTGAGACTCAGAAATGTGAAAGTACATTTTTTGAGGTCCCACAGGTGATAAGTGGAGAAGCTTCCATGCAAATCAGACCCATCTGATTCCAAAACCCAAAGAAAATTTTAGTAAAGAATGTTGTGGAGGGGGGAAGAAAAACTATAATTCTGGCCCAATTTTCATTTTTAAATATATTCTTTTCTAACCCTTGTCCATATTGGTACAAACTTTTACATAATTGTATTCATTGCATACACACTATTTTATATCTTGGTTCATACTCATTTCTTCATGCTTCCACAGGCTTTAAAGTGGTCAGTTAAAATCTATATAGGGCTTCCCTAGCAGTCCAATGCTAAGTCTCTCTGCTTCCACTGGAGGGGGCATGGGTTCAATCCCTGGTCTGAGAACTAACATCCAGTACGCCACGTGGTGCAGCAAAAAAAGAAAAAAAAAAAACTATATAATCTCCACTGAGTGGTTGTACCATAATTTACTTCTGTACAGTTTCACTTGTGGAGCTCCTTTCTCCTTGTTCACTGCTCCCTGTGATTAGAGCCACCCAGTTTATTAGTCAGGTAACAAATATTTATCAAATACCTGTCGTGGACAAGTTGCTTTGCCAGGCTCCCTGGGGGCACAGAGAATGACATGGTGGATCCAGGCCTTTAAGAACTGCTCAGTCCAGATGGGCCGACAAGAAATGGAATAGGGAAGGCACTTGCTGGGAGTTGGCCTGCCCCAGCCTCTCACTTCTTGCCCCAGGGACTCCTCTAAACCCCCAAGTTCAGGATCGGCCCCATTCTCACAGGAAGCAGATACAAGGTCCTAAACAGAAGCAGAGCTTCTGTCTTATTACTGCTGCAGGCTCCTCTCAGATTCTTACCTGAATTCTAGTCCCCTGTGGCACCATCTTCTCACCTGGTGTGCTCCACCCACCTCCTTCCCTTGTCTCCCTGAGACCTCCTGACCAGGCCCCCAGCAAAGGGGAACACGGACAGCTAGATACAGTGGCCCTGTCACCTGGTCGTTGGGCCAACATTCTCCATCCCACCCCCACCCCCAATCTTCCAGTGCAGTCACAAATCACTTTTTGGTTAAATCAATATTAAGCGTTTACATTAATATATATGAGAGTGTTCCTTACTGTGAGTTTATTTACTTTCTTATGCAATATTTGTTAGCCTGCAGTAATTATGCAATTTTAATTTTCTCAGGTGTCTATGTTTCTATTTTTAACTTTTCCCCAAATTTTCTGTTTCCTATTACAAGTGCTCTGTAACAAATTACCACAAATTTAGTGGCTTAAAACACCAGTTTATCTTTTAGTTCTGAGGTCAGAAATCTGAAATGGGTCTCACAGAGCTAAAATCAAGATGTCGGCAAGACTTCGTTCCTTCTGTAGGTTCAGAGGAGAATCATTCCCTTGCCTTTTCCAACTTCTAGAGGCTGCCCACATTCCTTGGCTCATGGCCCCTACCTCAATCACTCCTACTTGGCCATTTTCTTCTCTGACTCTGACCTTCCCACCTTCCTGTTAAAAGAACACTAATGATTACCTTGGGCCCACACGGATAATCCAGATAATCTCCCCATCTCAAGATCCTTAACTTCAGTATCTTGGCTATTATGAATAATGCTGCAATGAACATAGGGGGGTGCATATATCTTTTCAAATTAGTGTTTTTGTTTTCTCCATATAAATACCCAGAAGTGGAATTGCTAGATTGTATGGTAGTTCTTTTTAACTTTTTGAGGACCCTCCATACTGTTTTCCATAGGGGCTGCACCAATTTACATTCCCATCAACAGTGCACAAGGATTCCCTTTTCTCCACATCCTCGTGAACACTTGCTCCTTGTTGTCTTTTTGATGATGGCCATTCTGACAGTTGTGAGGCTATATCTCATTGTGGTTTTGATTAGCATTTCCCTGATGATTAGTGATGTTATGCATTTTTTCATGTGTCTGTTGGCCACCTGTATATCTTCTTTGGAAAATTGTCTATTCAGGTCCTTTATCCATTTTTTAATCGAATTGTTTGGTTTTTTTGCTACTAAGTTGTATGTGTTCTTTTATACTTTGGATATTAACTCCTTATCAGATATATCGTTTGCAAATATCTTCTCCCATTCAGTAGGTCGGCTTGTCGTCTTGTTGGTTTCCTTTGCTGTGCAACCTAAGTACCCATCAACAGATGAATGAATGTAGATGTGCCATATATATACAATGGAATATTATTCAGTCATAAAAAAGAATGAAATCTTGTCATTTGCAACAACATGAATGGACCTAGAGGCTATTATGCCAAGTGAAATAAGTCCGAGAAAGACAAACACTGAATGATTTCACTTCCATGTGGAATCTAAAAAACAAAACACCCTTTTTCACTTTTGCAAAAATTCTAGTATATTCTAGTATATTTTTAGTATAACATTTCTAATTCTAATATAACATTTTAAAATATTTTAGTTATCTACATTGTTTTTAAACTCAGTTTCCTGCCAGTCTTTCCATGTGACTCCTTAACCAGCCAAGCAACTCTGATTTATTCTATTCTGATAACACACTATATTGGCCTTACCTGTATGAACGTGAGTTATTTTCAATAAAAACTTTAATAATGACTTTAAAACATAAAAAATAAACAACAAAACAAATGAACAAACAAAACAAAACAGAAACAGACTCATAGATACAGAGAACAAACTGGTTGCCAGAGGGGAGAGGGGTAAAGAGTTGAGCAAAATAGGGCCTCCCTGGTGGCACAGTGGTTGAGAGTCCGCCTGCCGATGCAGGGGACACGGGTTCATGTCCCGGTTCGGGAGATCCCACATGCCGCGGAGCAGCTTGGCCTGTGAGCCATGGCCGTTGAGCCTGCGCATCCGGAGCCTGTGCTCCGCAACGGGAGAGGCCACAACAGTGAGAGGCCCACATACCACAAGAAAAAAAAAAAAAAAGGAGTTGAGCAAAATAGATGAAGAGGATCATAAGGTACAAATTTCCAGTTATAAAATAAATGTCATAGGGATGTAATGTACAGCCTATGGAATACAGTCAATAATACTGTAATAACTTTACAAGGTGACATGGTTACTAGACTTATCATGATCAGTTTGTAATGTATATAAATGTCAAATCACTATATTGTATCCTGGAAACTAATATAATATTATATGCCAACTATACTTCAATAAAAAATAAACTAGAGGGGAAAAAAAGCAGGGTTGAGGGGGAAATCCTTAATCACAGCAGCAAAGCCCCTTTTGGCACGTAAGGTAACATATTTACAGGTTCCAGGGATTAGAACATAGACTTTTTTGCTGGGGGGACATTATTTGACCTACCACGTGCTCCAACAGATCTGTCAAATACCCATCAGAATCATCAGATAATCTACCAGTTCCAATCCTGAGTCTTAGGGAGCTTCCACCTGGAAATTGGTTCCTGCTGGTTTGTACGCCCTTTGCAGGCACATAGGCTGCAGTTTCCTATGGAAGCTAAGTGAGGGAGTTATGGTGCCAAGCATGTACTGACATCGCCTGTGCAATATTGTCTCCTCTGTCATTCTCTTTGTTTTTGTGGAATTAAATCTCTTTTAATCTTTACTCTCATTTTCGTGGGGTTCTGGAAAAGAAAGAAGATAAACAAGTGTGATCAAGGCTCCATGTTTATCTGACAGTTGTCTTTCACGCAAACCTTCGTAACAGGGGTTTTTGTTATTGGTTTTGTTTTTATGGAGTCAAGAAAGAAGAGTTTTGATTGTGTAATTCAGGCAGGTGACCAGGAAAGAGAGACCGAAAGATCTGCTTGCACTATAATTTGACTAACAGACCTGATTTTCCAGAAAGGTCTATGAAGGACTTGCTGTAGGGATTCCTCTTCGCTTTAGAGACAGCTAGTGTGACCTGATGGAAGAGCAAGTGCTTAGGAGTCAGATAGACTTGTGTTTGTTTCCAGCTTTCCAACTTGCTACCTCCGTGACCTCTCTGAGCCTCACTATCTTCATCTGTAAAGTTGGCATAACAATAACTGATCACTTATTGTGGATCTGACTCATAGTAAGCACTCAACTACATCAAATGCGAAACTGCTTTCAAGTCAAGTCTCCTAGGTGGCAAGGGGTGAGGTGTTATTCTATAGTCAAGACTCTGTACCACATCGACAACTTCCAGAATCTGTCATCTGTGCTTTGGGCCTTCCCTGGGTTCTTCCCAATTTGTCTCTAAGTATTGTTGCTCTGACTCTGAACACTGTGACTCTGCTGCCGTTTTCCCATTTCAGCAAGGGCCTCCTGACCTAGCAGCCAAGGCGGCCCCTGACCTCTCGTCTACTGCCCCTGCTGGGATCCCTGGAACTTGGGACCACGGAAACTAATCGAGACCCCTCGGCCACCAAGAAAGACCTCCCCAGTGAAATCCAAGTAAGGACTACCCGGGATGGAGTGGAGCCTGGGGGCTTGGGCTCCATTACAGCCAGCTTTCTCTCACAAGATTTCTGAAACAGTCAACTTGGCAGCAAAATCCCAAGAGGGCCAGAAAGCCCAGCTTTCCACAGCCTGCAGGCTGCACAGCGCTCTAGCCAGTGATGCCGGGGCTGAGTGTCATTTTCAATGAGGAATTCTCAGAATTAGCGCAGCAGGGAAAGGGCCCATGGCAGCTGCCGCTCCATGGGGGACAAAGAGCTTCTAGAACCAGGGGATGAGCTGTGCTGCTGGCCCGGGAACCCCTGGTCAGTGAACAAGTGCCAAGGCCTTCAGCCTGAGGTTCCCCAAGATCGTCCTGTTTTTAAAGATTCCTGTTGTCAGACCATATATTCCAATTTGTTTTCACTGTGGGGATCTCCCTTACTGGGGAGTGCTAAACCTGGTTTCTGAATTTCCAATTTTCTCTTTCTCGTTATTTCCCTTTTCACTTTCAGGCTAACTCCTCCTCCTCCGGCTTCAAAAAAACAAAATTATGCCCAACTGATAACAAAATCTGTTATTGCCCCAAAGTAAGTATTTTCATGTTCATGGGACAGAGCTGTTCAAGGTATGTGAATAAAATAATCTCCATTCTTGGCCTTCACAGCCCTTCCTGACTTGAGCTAATTGCTGCCAGGTATGTCAGAGAAATGCCAGAACCCGATGGGATTCCTCCCAGACCTCAGCTCCTACAAGTGGGTTCTGTGGTCCTCTGATCCCACAGCTTTCAAGGTCACTTCAAAGGAGCTCTCAGTGGGAGTGCCCCAGAAAGCCATTCCCTGACCTCAAAGGGCACGATGCCCAATACACGTCCTTGGCAAAGAGCCTCCCGTGGATTTATGGTGCTACTCACCCTTCTCCTGATTACCGTGTCTAAGGTTTTCTGTAGATTGCAGCTCTGTTTCTACTCATCAATTAAAGTTTTTAATCCATAAGTTTTTAATTATAAATAAGCTTAGATGTGTAACTTAGCTTTAGGCCTTTGCATGAATCTTTGTGTTCTATTTATTTGGAAAATTTTTATTGAGCACCTATTATTTGCTATACATTGAGTCAGGTGCAGGGGGACAGCAGTGAACACGGCAAAGTCTCCACTCTCAGGGACTCACATTCTAGTGGGGAGGGGCAGGGAGATGACCACAAACATGTTAATCCATCCAAGATCTACAAGTGCTACGAGGAAAAATAACACAGGCATAGGGAGGAGGGTGGGATTGCTATTTTATACCAAGAAGTCAGGGCAATCCCTGTGTAAAAAGCCAGCAGGAGCCACTTTGGCACCTCAGGCAAGCACTCTTGGCCAAGGGAACAGTGGGTACAAATGCCCTGGGTGGGAACTTGCTTGGCACGTCTGATCTTTTCCTGGAAAGCAAAGAGGCCCATGTGGGGGGAGTGGAGGAAGTGAGGAAACAGTGTTGGGAAACGAGCTCAGAGAAGCAGCAGAGATGATGAATGTAGTAAGCAGAATAATGACACCACCACCACCCCCCGCCCACAAAGAAGTGCATGTCCTAATCCCTGGAAACCACCACTTTGTTCTGTTACTTGCCAAGGGAAAATTAAGTTTGCAGATGGAATTATGTTGCTCATCAGCTGACCTTGAGATGGACAGGTCAACGTGGATTATCCAGGTGGGCCTAATGCAAATGTAAAGGTCCTTACACATGAAAGAGGAAGTCAGAGTGTCAGAGAAGGAGACATGACGATAGAAGCAGAGGTTGGAGTGATGCCGTTGTTGGCTTTGAAGATAGAGGACAAGGCCACTAGGAACAGGGGCAGCTTCTAGGAGCTGGAAAAGGCAAGGAAATAGATTCTCCTCTAGAGCCTCCGGGAGGAATACAACTCTGCCAACACCTTGATTTTAGCCCAGAGAGACCCATTTCAGACTCTGCCCTCCAGAACTATAACAAGCTGGTGTTGTTTTGGGGGTTTTCTTTTGTTTTTTGTGGTACGCGGGCCTCTCACTGCTGCGGCCTCTCCCGTTGCGGAGCACAGGCTCAGGACGCGCAGGCTCAGTGGCCATGGCTCACGGGCCCAGCGGCTCCGTGGCGTGTGGGATCTTCCCGGACCGGGGCACCAACCCGTGTCCCCTGCATCGGCAGGCGGACTCTCAACCACTGCGCCACCAGGGAAGCCCTATCCTCATTTTCTGATAAGGAAACTGAAGCACGGAGATGTTGAATAACTATGGTTGGTGGCAGAGCCAGGATTTAAACTCGGGCCCATCTAATTCCAAAACCTGAGCGGTTTCCACAATGCCTGGCCGCCTCCTGGCCTCTGGCCATTAAGGAGAACGCAGAGGAGGATGTGGGCTGGGAAGCAGAGCGGTGGCAGGGGCCAGCGGCTGGCTTGTGCACATGCTGAATTTGAGAGGCCTATGGAGGCGCTCAGGAACCAGCCGGGTCTTGCGCTTGCGGGTGAGGAGAGAGGTTAAGCTGGGGGAGGGCATGGGTGGAACTTGGGCCCGGGCATCCCACCTCACACGTCTGTGTTTAAGATGTGAGTAGGGCACTAGCAGAAGACTGGAGCAATCTCAGCACTCCAGGCTTGCACTATACCTTATCTTCCACCTTGAGGCCCAGGAAATAATAAACGTGTCACCTGGCTACCGCTTCGTTCGGAATAGGGAGCAGATTTGCGTCACCTTGGGAGACGAGATGTCTGCTAGGAAAAAGCATTCAGAATCAGAGAACATGGACAAAGTCAGGACTTCCAGGCAATGTCCCTGGACCCGCATCCA
Source organism: Tursiops truncatus (assembly GCF_011762595.2). Taxonomy (NCBI): domain Eukaryota; kingdom Metazoa; phylum Chordata; class Mammalia; order Artiodactyla; family Delphinidae; genus Tursiops; species Tursiops truncatus. The sequence continues at coordinate 34,088,886 of NC_047040.1, forward strand.
GTTCCTCAGCCCCACCCCGGCCTGGCCTCGAGGACGAACCCCTTACCTGACGCCCAGTCCACGGCATCCCTTCACTCCTCAGCATGGCGCCGGCTCCTCTCCGCACCCACCTCTCTGCTCTGAGCCCGTTTGAGTCAGGCATACAAACGAGTCAGGCAGCTGATCTGGAGAATGACTGGGTGGGTGTCCCTCACACTAAAGGGGACTAGCTGTTTCTGGAGGTAATGAGTAGATGCAATGTTCAGAAAATAGTCTGAACTTGAACAGTGAGAGCTGAGAGTAAGGTCAGGGTTTCTGGGAGGCCAGAGCCTGCATCTCTTTTCCATTAAGTCGAAAGATACCACTCAGTTTACGCCTCTGAGAGGTGCAGCGTGGAAGGTTCTGGTCTGATTCCATCCCGGCTGGGCATGCTGACACCCCCTCTGTCATTCAAGGCCCACCCACTCTCTATCCTCCGGGACCATGTAAAGTCAGTCCCCACATCCTCTTCGCGCTACCTGCTAAACCTCTCATTCATATCTCCTCCTTCCCCATCTCCTCCTACATCCTCTCTCTTCTTTCCTCACCCTCAGGAATCAAGGACCTCATCTCTGCTGCACTGCCTGCCACCCTGTTCACTCCAGCTCAGCCGAACAGAGCTGAGTAACCTCACAGATTTCATGGAGTCCCCAGACTCAGAAACACAAAACTCCGTAAATCTACTCTGAAATCCACACTCTTAAATCCCCTTTGTCCTGTTTCCGGCCCATTCCTTGTCTATGAGTCACTGTCTGCCTCAATCCTATTCCTCCACCTAATTTCCTAATCCTGTGAATTTCTCCCTCCTCCATTTCAAGTATCTTTACCGAGTCAAGGTCAAATCCTAATAGATTTCTGGCATCCTCCTCTTTCCCTTCTAGTCAGTGGATCACAAAACCACCCCTGCTCACTTCTGGCCAGATTACCCAAAAGGGCTCCGTGTGAGGCACAGCCACCCTACTGCCAAATTCCTTCTTCCGAACCACCCTCTGCCCCTACCCCCCACCCCCCATGGTGATGGAGCAGGTGCAGAACGTGGCCTGGCTCTCACCAGGCCAGAGCCAGCCATGCCCAGGGAGGGCCCTGACTGGGACGGCATGGAAGCTGCGTGGATCACGGATTACTTGTCCCGCAGGACTGCTATCATTACTGACCTCGAAGAACAGATCTCAGAGCTGACAGCGATAATAGAGCAAATGAACAGAGCCCATCGTTCTGCCCAAAAACTGGTGAGTGGCCCTTGAGTTAACCGACATCTCTTTGGGAAGGGGAAAGGCCAGTAGTTTCAGATCACCTGCTATGTTCCAGGCAAGGCCAAGCACCTTCCTCCTGGGAGCCAGGCTGTCCAGGCAACAGCCCTGACTCCATCCTCACCCATAATCGCAAGAACTCAAGTCCATCCTCTAGGCCTAACTCAATTTCCGGGAGTTCTCGGGGAGCCTCTGGCATGTTCAACGCCACTATCCTTTCCACACTAGGGGGTGCCAGCCATTTCCAGCAGGGCTGGCTGTGGCCTGTGCGGTGAGTTAAATTTCAGACCTTGCTGAGGCTCTTAGTAACCGCACCAGCGTGACCAGGACTTCAGTTTTGCTCAGAAGCTGCCCAGAAGCCTCCAGTACCACTTCCTGTTGCTGGTGAAGCTGCCATAGGCGACTCTCCAGAACCTGCTCATTTCCGTTTGCACTCTTCGTGTTCCCTGGGGATTCTGGGAACACTCCCTTTAAAATTCACCATTCATTTTATCACAGACTTTTCTTCTCCGCCCTAAGCAGAGGTGTCTGGTGGCCTGGACTGCAATGATACATCAGACCCATCCTTAGATCTCCTCCCAACTCCTCCCCTCTCCTCCCTATCTGCCTATCCCCTCCTGCCACCAGCACCCCCCCCCCGGCCCCGCCTCACTTGCCGTTACCGAACCCACATGTGAAGGGTGACTTCCCAGCAGGCCAGCCCCTCGCCCTCTGATACACACCAGATGTGTCTGAATCCTGTAGTGACCCAGCATAGGACTCAGGCTGAGACCTTCCCTTCTGAGGATTCATTCCTATACCTTCCTGAAAACCCTGCCAAGTTCATGGTCACCTTCCTACAAAATTGAGGCTCAGGAAGTTAAATAATTTGCATGAGATCACTCACCTCATCTGTGGTGGGTTAATGGGCAAAAGGCACACTTTCAGTCACTGAAGCATCGGCCCTGCTGAAGACATATTTAGAGATTATTTCCATCGAGGGACCTCAGATTGGGATTCTTAAAATTCTCCCAGCTGTGAACACCCTACATTGTTGTGTGACTGTGCAGAAGGGGGGGTGTGCTGGCCCCGAGCCCTTGTCTCGGCTGGCAGCGTCTATTCCTCCTGAGGCACTGGCCAGAGGACCCGATGTGCGTGTTAGAAGGGAGGTTCACCTGGAACTGAGCACTTCCTGCCTCCAGAAACAGAGCCATCCTGCCAATGAGGGCTTATTAACACTGGTTTTAAGTTCATCAAAGCAGGGTCTGAGTCTCAGGCCTCTTTGGCTCCTCCAGGTCAAGCCCTTTGCACAATCAACGATTGCTCAATTGAATTACGTATCCAAAAATCCGAAGGTCATGATCTTACAAAGAGATTACAGTCCAGCCAAAGAGGGCAGACCTGCCCACAAAATAGTGAAAGGGATGGTTTCCATGCACCCTTTGTGAACTGATTACATACCAGACAATGCAGAGCGAGGCAAGAATTGTCCCGTTCCCTCAGTAACGATGTGCTTTCTGGCACTGCCGAACACAACGGGAGAGGCTTGGGGAGAGGGGCATACCCCGTGAATGGGAAGGCTTCTCAGAAGTTGCAGGTTGGAGTGGGAGTGGGGTCCTCAATCCTGTCTTGTAAATGCCAGCCTCGTTTCTAGCTCGCCAATGAAATGGATCTCCGCTGTGCTGAGATGCAGAAGAACTTTGAAAGCAAGAGGAGGTACACTTTCTGGCACAAGCTCTTGTGTTCTGAAGGTCCTAAGGCTCCTGCATCCTTGCAGGATTTCAGTTCACTGGGATTTCAGACAAGGCCAAATGGAACTGGGTGGCGAGGGGTAGGGGAGATAAGAGACATGTCTTTGGAGAGCAGAATGGTTTGATCTGAGGTCACTAAAATACAGCCCGGAGAAGGTTATTCCTGGCTTTGTAATTTCTCATCCAAATTTCATTTCAATTATAATCTCCCTTTAAGTTGATTGCTGAGAAGAGCCGTTTTTTGGTTCTCCAGGAGGTTTTCATGGTAAACTACTGTTGTTCCCAGCCTGGTCTCTCCCCACGCCTCTCCTCTTCTTCCTCTCACCTCTACTGTCCCTGGCTACTAGGTCAAGGTCTGGGCAAAATGGGAAGAAGGTATGGGAAGGGCAGGAGCCAGAGCTGTAGAGACAAACCAAGGGGAAGAAAAAGGAGGTGTGTTTTCTGTGAGAGTGAGAAAAGCAAGAGTCCCCTTCCACACCTCCTGCTGGGCACCAGAGCAGCCCCAGTTGTCCTGCTGGAGAGAAGTCTTCCTAAGTGTCACAAACTTGCTTTTTAAAAATTTTTTTAATTAATTGACTTATTTACTAATAGACTTTTTTTTTTTTTTTACTATTTTTTATTTTTGCAGTACGCGGGCCTCTCACTGTTGTGGCCTCTCCCGTTGCAGAGCACAGGCTCCAGACGCGCAGGCTCAGCGGCCACGGCTCACGGGCCCAGCCGCTCTGCGGCATGTGGGATCTTCCCAGACAGGGGCACGAACCCGTGTCCCCTGCATCGGCAGGCAGACTCTCAACCACTGCACCACCAGGGAAGCCCCTAGACTTTATTTTTTAAAGCAGTTTTAAGTTCACAGGAAAAAAGAGCATAAAGTAGAGAGAATTCCCACATACCCCCGGGCCCCATACCTGCACAACCTTGTGTCATCACTGACATCCCACACCAATATGCGACGTTTGTTACAATCAATGAAGCCTACACTGACACACACTGTTATCCCCCAATGTCCACAGTTTACATTAGGATTCACTCTTGATGCTGTACACGCTATGGGTTTTGACAAATATTTAGTGACACGTATCCGCCATTATAGTATCATACAGAATAATTTCATTGCCCTAAAAGTCCTCTGAGCTCTGCCTATTCATCCCTCTCTCCCCACTAACCCCTGGCAACCACTGATCTTTTGACTGCCTCCGTAGCTGTGCATTTTCCAAAATGTCACATAGTTGAAATCATACAGCCTGTAGCCCTTTCACAGTGACTTCTTGCACTTACCGATATGCATTTAAGGTTCCTCCGTGTCTTTTCTTGGCTCAACAGCTCATACAGCCTTTTATTTTATTTTTTTAATATTTATTTATTTTATTTACTTATTATTTTTATTTTTGGCTGCGTCGGTTCTCAGTTGTGGCGCACGGGATCTTCACTGAGGCATGCGGGCTCTTCCTTGTGGCACATGGGCTTCTCTCTAGTTGTGGCACGTGGGCTCTTGAGCACGTGGGCTCTGTAGTTTGCAGCACGCGGGCTCTCTAGTTGAGCCACGAGGGCTTAGTTGCTCCGCGGCATGTGGGATCTTAGTTCCCCGACCAGGGATTGAGCCTGCGTCCCCTGCATTGGAAGGCGGATTCTTTACCACGGGACCACCAGGGAAGTCCCATATGGCCTTTTATTTTAACACTCCTCTTGAACACTGCCGACATCTGCCTCCTGGAATGGAGGCTGGAGAGACCTTGGGCTCTAAAATTATCCTGCGTGTTAATCAGCCCACAGTTTCCCAAAAGGATTGTAAGCAAAGACTGTGCTGTTGGGGGGCATCCATGGCCCCCTGATGTCTCCATGCAAAATAGTGGATGGTGAAAACAGGGATCTCCTCACCCTTTTCTGGATGGATGTCAGGAGAATGTGTCAGGAAGTGAGGGCCCCGCAGCCTGCCCACCAGCTGCCTGCGTGAGGGAGGGGAGGTGGGATCAGGTGAACTTTTCACGGATGACTGTGGCCTTCTCCTGGGGTCCTACGGGGAGCTCGAGGAGACTCACGCAGCACAGCTCAGTGAGCTGGAGAAAAACTACAAAGCAGCCTTGAAGGCAGAGAAGTTGGCTGCCCAGGATAAACTAGGTACGGTTGGGACCTGGGAGAATGACCCTGATGAAGGGGTAGCGGCTGACCCTGCAGATCTAGGGCAGAGGAACACCCACGGCCACGGGTGGACTCTGCCTAGGCTTTCGAGGTTTCCTTCTCAAGCCCAGGAAGAGCAAGTGGTTGAGAATGAAACTGAAAAAAGGGAAACCATGTCAAGCAATGTCCTCCCTACCCCCAGAAGTTTGAAGGGTCTGTGGCCAAGTTTTGGGGTCTGAGCAAGTCCCTTCATCTCCTTAAGTCTTAGTTTCCCCATCTAGGAATCAAGGACAAGAATACCTGCCTTTATCAGAGTGATAAGAATGTGAAAGCACTGTTTAAAGTATATTTAAAAGGTCTACAAACGTAATACTGTTCCAATTCAACAAGTTTCCTCACCTGTAAAATGATGGTGTTTCATTAAATTCTAACAGGCACACTGTGATTTGTGTGGCCTTAAAACCTGTAAGGGTTGTGTGGGCCATTTATCCCATTATTTATGCTGCCTTTGGGAAGGACAAAGTGTGTACCCTTCAGAATTCTGAGTTTATAGACTAATCGCCACAGGGAGAAGAATTTCTATAATCTCCTTATTTTCCTTTAGCTTACATTTTTAAAAGATGATATTTGTACCTTGCTGGTTTTCCAGTTCTCTAAAGAGAACATGTATTGTTTTCAAAACCAAGGTACACTAGGAATGTTATTTTAAAAAGAGAGAAGGTTTTGCTTCTGTTTTTCCTTCAGGTGTAGGTTTGCCCCCAGGGATTAGTCCTCATACTTGGGGTGCATCAGAATCACCTGAGAAGCATATTCTTGACAGATACTGAGCCTTGCCTCTGAAACTCAGCAGGCTTCGAGTGGGGTCGGGCCATCTAAATTTCTAATAAACTTCCAGGGTGATCGCTAAGGCAACACCATGGTTTCACCACCGACAAGATGAGTTTGAGGTACGGACGGTGTGCAGGAGAGCTCTCATTTGAATTTGAAAACATGTATTTCAGAGGAATAATGATGACCCTGTTGTTTTCCTTTTGTCCAGAGGATATGGGAAAGGAATATAAGTATCTGAAGAATATGTTTCATATATATCAGGTGAGATTCAGAGCTCCTTGGTGGATTATGAGAGAAAGAGAAGCAAGGCTCATTCCTGGTTGATGACGTTGAAATGAATCTAGAGCTCTTGCCCAGAAAATCATTTCCTGAAATTCCCAGCCTCCTTGAACCTAAGTGGCCCTCAAGGAGAAGAGGGAACCTGCGGACTGTGATGGCAGCCATGCAGGACATGTCAGTCACCCAGACCCTAAAGGAGCCCGTTGAAAAATACATTCGTCATTACAAAAGTAATACCTGCTCATTGTTTTTTAAAAAATGGGAATTCAAAAACCAACAACAGGGACTTCCCTGGTGGAGCAGTGGTTAAGAATCTGCCTGTCAGTGCAGGGGAGACGGGTTCGATCTCTGGTCCGGGAAGATCCCAAATGCTGCGGAGCAACTAAGCCCATGTGCCACAACTACTGAGCCGGCGCCCTAGAGCCCGCGAGCCACAACTACTGAGCCCGTGTGCCACAATTACTGAAGCCCACATGCCTAGAGCCTGTGCTCCACAACAAGAGAAGCCACCACAACGAGAAGCCCGCGCACCGCAACGAAGAGTACCCCGCCCTCACCGCAACTAGAGAAAGCCCGCGCACAGCAACGAAGACCCAACGCAGCCAAGAATAAAACAAATTAATTAAAACAACAGCAACAACAGCAGCAACAACAAAAAGAATGAACTATCACCACCCCAAGACAACCACTGTTAATATTTGTACTTTGTAACATCTTTGATCTTAGTAAAGTACTGGGTCAAAAAGGATAAACACTTGGAAGGTCTTTGATGCATTTGGCCAAATTGCCACCCAAAAGGACTGTGTCGCTCTGCACTGACTCTAGCAAGCAGGGTAGGGGGTACCTCAGAACACAGCCCATCCACTTAGCCAGCTAATTTGATGGAGCCCCAGGAAACCAGAATTAGGGCAGGATTTCATCCTAGGGGGATGAGAGAGTGGGAGGGGGGAAGTGGACAGGGGAAGGGCTGGGCCAGCAAGCCCCCCATCCTATGGTGACCAACTGGTCCTGGTTTGCCAGGGACTTTCCGGGTTTTAGCACTGACAGTCTGGAGTCCCAGGAAACAACTCAGTCCCAGGCAAACAGTGACAGTTGATAAAAAAAAAACAACAACTTGGCATTTCCCTTGTTTCCCCCTGTGCTATTGATGAGTGATTCATGGTTCAGAGGGAGCTGACACGAGCATCTGCAACATGCTCAACTGCCTGTCTTCAAAGGAAGCCCAGTTCCAACAGGGCAAACGCCATGCAGAGTTCTCTTTGATCTTTAGGGTTCTGCAGGCTCTTGGGTGACTGGGCTGGAATTGACTCCCACCAGTCACCATATGGGGCCCCCAGCAAGGGTCCCAGGTGAGGGAAGCTGCAAAGGGCTCAGGGCTGAGCCTCAGGCCAGGATGCAGCCTTTCAGGATGCTTTTCTTCATGGTACCTTTGTACCTCCACAGGACAGCATTTATGATGGAATGGAGAAGTGGTCAGAGAAGAAGGCAGAATGGGAGAAGGAGTGGGAAAAGATCCTGTTACAGCAAAGTGAGTACAGGAAGTTTAGACTTTTTGATGACAGATGCACCAAGAAACTAGCATTAAGTTTGGTCTCAACTTGAGGAAGGCAGCCTTGAAGTCACGAAGGATGATGGGGGAGCTGCATGGCTGGACTCCTGAATGGAAAGGTGCCTGGAGTCTTCAAGAAAGTGCAACAAGGATAGAGTCTTTTATGTAGTTTAGCCACCTGAGGGTCTCAACCGTACCCTCCAGAACTCACTGATTGCAAGTTTGGCAATCATGTGCTGGAACGAGCTTGTGGACATCTGTAGGATTGCAGACTTGTTTTCTGGGTACAGGTGACCCCGAAGTTCCAGAAAAAAAGCTCTTGAATTAGTTTCAAATATTCACTTGTTGGGGGAGGGGCAACACAGTCCATACTCCCACGTCCCCCCTAGAGGAAGCCATGTTTGATATATTTTTCAATTGAGATATATTTTAATTGATATAAGGTGTACAACATGTTGATTTGATACAGTCATATATTGCTGTGTATTTTTTAAATATTTCCAACACTTAGCACAGAGCCTGGATCATACATAGTGCCCTATAGGACACTTTCCTACCTCCACTGAGCTTCTTCATAAATGGAAAAAAGAGAGAGAAATCTCTGGAAACTGCTCCCTGACCTAGAGGACTAGTTGAGGTAGAATTGGGGGCTCTATAAACCTATTCCACATCCTAGCCCAACACAATTCAGATCAGATTTAGTTGATATTCACAAATCACTCATATAAATGCAGATACTCCCTGGGAAAGGTCATCCTTAAAGCCCTTCCCACCCTGGACTCCCAGGAGGTAGCATGAAGACCCTGGAGTCAAGGCTGGGGAATGGGGTGTGGAGCTGCTCCTGTCTGAGTCTTTACCTGGAATCTTGGTGTAGCATAGCCCACGTCATCACCCGGACTCCCAGCTACTCGTACTACGCTCATTCCATGTTGCCAGAGTCTATGCTAAGATGCTACGAGCAGTTTTGGAAGACCGGAATTTAGCTGCTCATAGTGTAGCTCAGTCCAGACTTATCTTGTGAGCCCGGGGGTTGCCCCCCTATCCACCCCTAGCACCACGATGCTGAAGAAGAACTTTGTGTAAGACCTACACCCGTCCTTCCCCCTGTTTAGTACTGGGGCTCTGCTGGCAGGTTCCCCTGTCCCCCAAATACACTTAAGCCTAGCTCTGCCCCAGGGCTAAGTATACATTTTATTGAATAAATTTTATTGAATAAAGAATAATAAATTTTATTGCTAGAAAAGTCACATGAGCCAAGAGCTGTATTTTAAGGTAAGGGTATCAAAAAAACATGGTGATTGCTTCAGCAGAGGGAATGGACAAAATAATAAGCAACAGATCCAAAATAAACTTCTGGTTTCCCTACTCTATTTAACAGAGGTTTCTGTTTATTAATTTTTTTTTAATGAAAGCTTCTTTCTTTCTTTCTTTCTTTCTTCTTTCTTTCTTTCTTTATTTTTGGCTGTGTTGGGTCTTCGTTTCTGTGCAAGGGCTTTCTCTAGTTGCAGCAAGCAGGGGCCATTCTTCATTGCGGTGCGCGGGCCTCTCATGGTTGCAGCCTCTCTTGTTGTGGAGCACAAGCTCCAGACGCGCAGGCTCAGTAGTTGTGGCTCACGGGCCTAGTTGCTCCGCGGCATTTGGGATCTTCCCAGACCAGGGTTCGAACCCGTGTCCCTTGCATTGGCAGGCAGATTCTCAACCACTGCGCCACCAGGGAAGCCCAATATCCAATTAACATCATTCCTCTTAAAAGTGAGCTGAATACTGTACTTATGAGTAATAAAAACAAGGAAAATCATGCTTAGGTTTTTGAAATCTAAGTCTAAACAGTGGTGTCTTTCACCACTGAAAAGCAAAGTCAGCTCATGGCGCAGGAGAAGAAGCTCACATGTTTCTGGGATAGTTTGTCACACTCACCACCAGCAATCAGGCTGGATGTGGCAGCATTATACCCTCAACCTCAACACATGAGGGTTTTTTTTAGCCAGATCAGATCACAAATATCCCCCTCAGTGATCTTTGACATTTCTTTTAAACTTACTATACTTTTTGTATCTACTACAAGTTCATTTTTAAACCTTCTCATCAAATTAAAGATACAATTAAAATCATGCCTACAGCTATGACTGTCTAGCTATTGCAAAGCCAGAGATTTAGATTGAATTTGCATGAAAATTATATTGTCCTGATTCCCATTCTCTTGACTTCCAGCTATCAAGAAAAAAAAAGAAAGAATAAAATAGCAGCATTTTAATTACTGTTTAGTTATGCAACTAAACAATAGCATCAATTAAGGGGAAAGAAGAGTTTTTTCCTCAGTGTGAAAGTAGGTTGTGGCATCTGTTTGCCCATATTTTTCTTGTCATCCTTATTGCTTACTTCAAAGTTCACGTTGGTAAGGATGGTGAGAATATCTTCACCCCTGAAAAACATAACATAACCTTGTGACCATCTATGGGGGGAAAAAATCAACTGGTAAACCCTATCATCTGCTGTGATTAGTGACAGTTATGTCCCTCAAAACAACAGGCATTTGAAATAACAAGATGTTAAACCAAGACCTACCACAGCTTTCTAGGTAAAGAAGTTGTCTCAGAGCTTAATATCTTATGACCATCACAAACTTCACTGTCAACATCAGATTTGGTTTCTTTGCCTCCTGACCTATTTGCACTTCACTCTGCTCCATGTATGTGTCACTTACCCCCAATCGCCTCAACGCCCCCCCCCCCCCAACATCCTCTGCCTCAAATTGGCATTGCTTCTGTGGATTTATCTGTGGCCGCATCAAACTTTAGGCAAGTGGAAATTGAAAGTCTCCTGCAGCCACCCCACTGCTTTCTCACCAGCTTCTCTTATCAGTTTAGTTGGGCAACCTGTTTATTCACTTCTGTAGCTAACCCCTTGGAACCTCGCAGGATTCGTGGTCTAAGTTACAAAATGAAAATGTAGTGTGGGTGTTATGGTTCAGTCCTTCATCTGCCATGGGAAATTCTTGCTCTTCATACACTTAAAACATAATGAGACACAGAACTAGAAGCAACCTACAGAGGATTCCTTGCTATTTATCTGCTGGTTGTGTGTGCATTTGGTGAACTGTGCCGTACAAAACCATCATTTAAATAAAGGAAACATAAGATAATAAATGAGGGAAAGTTATTTTCCCACATTTTGTGGGCTTCAAAGCAAATTTGTGGGAATAGAAAAAGTTTCTGATCTTTAGCACTTATCTCCCACAAGAGGGTCCGAGGTTGGTCAGCTATTATAGAACTTTTGACAGGGTTGGAGGTAAACATGGAAATTCCAAACTAGTTGAGTGGGTTCAGTCATATTTCTGCCTAAAGACAGAGATAAACTATATGACTTTGCCATCTTTCCCACTCTACGATATGCTGATTGTCCTTTGAGGTGCTAAATAAAAGAAACTCCTCAGTAAGTATTTCAGTTTTTTCCATCAGTAAACTTGCCCTCTTTCCCACTCTGCAACTGACCTGAGAATTACAGTTATATGATCCACAGCTAGACATTTAAAGATGAATGAAGTGTTGAATAAGCAAAAATTACCTAGGACATCTTTCTCTCAGGCTCTGGCAAAGTGACTGGATATACCAGGTCCCCTCCATGGGGCTTCGGTAGGAAACACAGTTGTCCACGGTGGCCATCCCCAGCAGAAAGTCAGCCTCATCTGGGATGTATCTCTTCTGAAGCGATGAATCCATTTCTAAATAGGTTTCCTTCTGTTCTGAGTCAGTTTCAACAGCTATACCTCTCTGGTAGTTATACCCTTGACAAGCCTGAATAAAAAAGATTTTGGGTTTGCCAAGAAGGGAAGGGCACTTTGAACCAGTGAAGTAAGAGGTCAGCTCATAGATGGGGGCTTCCTGCCCATCGGAGCCATAGATGATGCCTTTGTCTCCATGGGAGAGGATGCAGCAGATGAAGCAGTCCTTGTTATTGTGGTCCATGCTTTGGTAGGATTTCAGAACCTCACAGATTTTCTTCGCAGTGTAGTCTTTGTAATGCACTATCTCAAAATGAAGCTCACTAAAGGTCTTTCTCAAAGCCTCTGAAAAGTGAAACAAGAAAAGTCATATTACACCGCAAGAATTCCCAGACCACAACCCAGGACTAGAGAGAACATTGATCAGATAAGAATCTGAACCAGAACTTAAAAACAAGACCCTCTATATTAGTGGCTGGATTCCATAGACTTCTAATGTTTACTGCCACTAGCTGAAAATATTTCCCAGCCCTGAGGCAAAAGAGAAAGGGGAGACTGCTATTGTTGGCCTGTTGTCTTTTCTCAACTAGTCTACAAGCTATTATTTAGGCTTACTACCTAACCAATCTAAAAAGTAACTAATACTTACATAATCAGAAAAAAAGCAAAAACAAATTTTTAATAAAAGATCCATACTTATTTTATCCTGAACCCTCTCAAAATTGTTCATCAAAATACGAGATATGAATGTTTTAAAAGTCAAGTAGAACTAAAAAGCTACAAAAAAAGCTTTACAAAAAAGCTACCCCCCTCTACTCCTTCCTTTTACCCAGTCATGTTCTGTCCAGCCATTTCTATGAAGGAAGCCACTTTCAACTTTTAGCTATTTTTTTTTTTTTTTGGTATTAGCCTCCATTTTGTAATGAATTTGGGCTCATTTCTATTTATTCGTTTATAAATTTTAGACTTTTGTATTGAGTTCCTATTGTGGGTGATGAGTGCTTGGTGCTCTTATACATTTACAAGGTTTAGTTGAAGCAATAGAAATATATGTATTACTAATACTATGTAAACATAATATTCTTTAATTATGCTTCCTTTCTTATTAAGCTTTTTGTCTTTCCTGGAATTAGCAATAGCATTATTTTTTCACTGCTTTGTTTTCTACATGCTTAACATTAGTTTCCCCCAAATGCTCTAATTGATCTAGTCAAAGTCTTTCAACATTTTTCAGGCTGCCTGTCTGATTATTTTAGATAAAAATAGCATATATTTAAGGTGTACAACATAATGATATGAATAGTGAAATGATTACTACAGTTAAGCTAATAATTTATCTCCTCACTCAGTTACCTTTTGTTTGTATGTGTGTGTGTGTGTGTGTGTGTGTGTGTGTGTGTGTGATGAGAACACCTGGAATATAGTCTCTTTGCATACTTCTCATGTTCAATACAGCATTATCAACTATTGCCATCATGCTGTACAGTAGATTGCTAAACTTATTCATCCTACATATTGCTACTTTATACCCTTGATCAGAAATACAATCAAGGCCATTTTAATAAAAAATGTTTTCATGGTAAATATTAAGTAAATGAAAATCGAAAGCCTGAAACCTTTTCTTCAATACCAAGATATACGATGATGAGTGATGTAGTCAGTGAACTTAAGTTCTGTGGCTTTTTAGAACCTTAGAATAGATTTGCTTGAATAAACAAATGTTAACAGAAACCATTCACAGAGTCCTGATGATTAAAATCAACCTATCTTATTTTCTAAACTACTTTATTTAAAAAATAAGTAATTACCTGATGTTATGACTCATAAACACCATTTTCAAAAATTCTTTGATCAAGTAAAAATTCTTAATATCACAATGGTTGGGTTGAATTCTTTCTTTTATTGCTTTTAGTTGTAGCCATTTCTATGTTCACATGATGCAAATTATTTTTCATTTAACTTGTAAGCTCTCAATCTTAGCCGAAAAAGGCTGAGCCAAAGACTTTCTGTTTAGTTTAACATTTGAAAATGCTATTTCTGTTAAGGACTCAATTTCTGCTGTACTCACAGCCCAACTTTTATAAACACAACTTCCGTAAATGGTCTTGATACCAAAGCAATGTTTTCCACCCAACACCTAATACACTCTATAGAGGCTCTATTCATCTAGTGGAATTAAAAACAAAGTTTATTGTTGCTTTTTATAAGCTTTTTAGTAAGATTTGATATTTTATCTTTATATATACATTGCTTTGATTTTTAAAATTAATTAAAAAAAAACAAAAGCAGAAAACTAACAAGTATGTAAGAATGTTGTTCACCTCCACAGGGAAATACGGTTATAACCATCTTTTTGAAACACGTGGCCCTGTTGATACAGCTTTTGTTCTCCCCTTTTGACAAAAACATAGATATCAGAAATATTTCATTTCTCTTTTGGGTTCTACTGTACCTGCATCCAAGTTTGTTCCATTCCTATCCTTCATGCTGTGAAGTTTGGGCACATCCTTCCTTGCTATGCTAAAATCATAATTGTTAAAGATCAAACAGTATCCCCGAGGTTTGCTTTTCATTCGGTAAACTGTGTTCGATGTCTGGAAAACAAAAATCCAGCCCAGGAGCTGACTCTGTGGATCAAACACTTGAGACGTGAACAAACAACTCCCTGGTAAGAGGTTAGGCGTCACCTAAGCCAAACTGGGATGCAAGTGCACTTTCCATAGCCCCACCCCAACTTGGCACTGCTCCCCTAAGGAACTAGTTTCCACTCATCCCCCGACAAGGATCGCAGACTTCTTCCCCACAGTTAGTGTGGAAAGTCAGTGTCCCAATACTTGGGCGTCCTGAGCATTTGCACTTATATTAATAGTGTTGTCACCACATTGTACTGGTATTATTTATTCTCATTTCTGCTCAAGGCAGTGAACATCTGTGCCAGGGACTAGGATTATTATTAATTTGTGAGAGCTCAATCAGGAGTTCCTGGATGAATGACTGTCTTGGTGCTGTCTCTGGGCTGCCCCTTTGAGACCTTGTGATTCCCTCAGCTCTCTGCTCAACTCATCCATGCTTCTGGGCTAACAGGTGAGGGCCTGCCCATCACACAGCATAGCATGGTCCCAGGATTTTTCAAGCTGATGACTTAATCTGGATCTCAGGACCAAAGTGACTCGAGGAGACAGATGTGCTAGGCAGGCAGGTCTTGGCTGTGCTACAGGTTACAGTATCCAGACTCTACTACTTGACAGTATCAATCAGAGGTGACCCTGTGACCTCCTGACTTCCCTGGGGTTGTTTCAGTGCTGAGATATTTAGCATTGATTGGAAAATCCATGCAGTTCCTCAAGGTGGAGAAAAGGGCTCCAGACTAGGGGGCCAAATTCCTGGCTCTACTACTTAATAACCTGAAGACTTTGGACAAGTTAACGAATCTCTCTTGCACTCAGTGTCATTAGCTGACGGGTGGGGATAAAAGCATGCAGAGTGCTTTTACTGTTTACAAAGCGCCACATGACTTCAGTTAATCCTTGATGTTCAGACTGAGAGAGGTCTGGTAACTTGCTCAGGAATCCACTAACAAACGGTCTCTCCTAAGCTTAATTTCAAGTCTCCCACTAGACGTTAGGCATACAGGGTTTCCTCTGTTTCCCACCACAAGGAAGAGTGAATGGGCTGCTGAGCCACAATGTGGTAAATTGCTGAAAGTTACAGAAACAGAAGTGATATCTAGAAAGGCAATTCTTGGGCCAGCTCATTGGGATGAGATCATAGAGACAACTAGATCGTTAGCATGTGCTGCTTACCCCTAATCGCAAAGGAGAAACTGTTTTGAAATGCCGAGCTAAAAGAAGACTTTGCTTTTTCTAATCCTGCTGACTCTTCTCCCAAAGCCCTCTCCCATTTAGGCTGATGCAGCTGCTGAAAGGATCAGGTTGGAGGCTCCCCACCCCTCTACCCTCCAACTATTCCAACATCTTCGCTTTTAAAGTAGAAATTTAACACATGGGAAACCTTTTCAAAATTCAAAGTTTAAAAGTCACATTTTAAACTTGTGCTTTTGTGAATTTTTTTCTACAGTTCTCAACATTTTCAATAAGTTTCTGTCCCTTATTAGTTTATCTGGAAGCTAAAAAAAACCTCAGGAACACAATAACTAGAATCTGCAGCACAAAGGAGAAAAGGAATGGGAATTTCCCCGTACCTGTGACTCACTGTCCTTTTCTCCTGGAGAGTCCGACATGGCCAGCATTTCAAGGGAGCCCCCACTTAAGAACAATTGTGACACATCTGGAATGACACAGGCAGGGAAGGTGCTTTGGTGAGGAAAGATGTAGCACCCAGGACAACATAAAGTCCCTTTTAAAATGAAAATTCACAGGACTTCCCTGGTGGCTAAGTGGTTAAGGATCCTCCTGCCAATGCAAGGGACATGGGTTCGAGTCTTGGTCTGAGAAGATCCCACATGCCGTGGAGCAACTAAGCCTGTGTGCCACAACTACTGAAGCCCGCATGCCTAGAGCCCATGCTCTGCAACAAGAGAAGCCACCACAGTGAGAAGCCCACACACCACAACGACGAGTAGCCCCCACTTGCTGCAACTAGAGAAAGCCCATGCACAGAAAAGAAGACCCAATGCAGCCAAAAATTTTTTTAATTTAAAAATAAATAGAATAATTTTTTAAAAAATAAAGTCAGGATTTGTTAAAAAAATAAAATAAAGAAAAAAAAAGAAAATTCACAGACCACCTTGAACATAATATCCTTGCAGTTCACAGAATAAGGGAAAATCTTATCACTAACTAACTCTGCCCCTATTTCAAACATGCTGGCCTGGGGCTGCAGGGTCTTTGTCTTTTGACAATGCCTTTTATATCTTCCAATGTGCAGAGAAGGTGAAAAGTAGCCAGTGCTATTAGGAGAACAGGTCCATTAACATGCAAATGTCATCTGCATACAGAGTGAAGTAAGTCAGAAAGAGAAAAATAAATATTGTATATTAACGCATATATGTGGAATCTACAAAAATGGTACAGATGAACCAGTTTGCAAGGCAGAAATAGAGACTTAGACGTAGAGAGCAAACGTATGGACACCAAGCAGGGAAAGTGGGGGTGGGATGAATTGGGAGATTGGGATTGACATATATACACTAATATGTAGAAAATAGAAAACTAATGAGAACCTGCTAGATAGCACAGGGAACTCCACTTCATTGTACAGTAGAAGCTAACACAACATTGTAAAACAACTATACTCCAATAAATAAATAAATAAATAAAACAAAATGAAAAAAAAAGATGGAGAAGTGGTCACGATTGTGACTGCTGTAGCCCTCCCTCTCCCCGGCCTGAGTGAGCAAGTGAGCCCTAATCAGCCGCTGCTTTTGCCCCCTCTTGCCTGGGTGGGGAACAGATGCCTGAGGGTGGCCCACATGCACAGACGGCACCAAAACCAAAGTTGAACTCCAGGGGCAGTGGGACCAAAGAAGAGAAAGGGAAATCTCTCTGTGCAGCCACAGGAGCAGAGGGTTAAATCCCTGCAATCAGCTTGGTAAACCCTGCATCTGTGGAATATCTGAATAGACAATGAGTGTTCCTGCAGTTGAGGCTGTGGACTTTGGGGGCAACTGTGGACTTTGGGGGCAACTGTGGACTTTGGGGGCAAGTACACGCCAGAGTTGGGCCAGGTCAGAGTCTGAGCTGGCCCTACATAGCCCACAGCAGGTCCAGAGACCCACCTAGAAGTACTGGAGGACTTCCCAGGCAGGCAGGGATTGGCTGCACTTCACTGTGGGAGCAAGGACACTGACAGGTGAGGCCACAGGAAAATATTAATATTACTATTATTTTTTTCACTTTGTTCTATTGTTTTTTATTATTCTTTTAATTTTTATGTACTTTTTCTTTTCTTTTTATACTTTTATTTGTAATATATTTTTTACTCTATTTTTTTCCTCTTTCTACTTTACTTTGTCATTATATCATGCTTTTTCCCTATTTTTCTTTTTTCCTTTGTTTTTATCTTCTTTTTAACTATATTTTATATTTTTCAATTTTTACTTTTTTGTTGTTTTGTATTTTTTCCTTTTGTTTTCACCTTTCTTATGTTTTTATGTTTTTTTATCTCTTTTGTGTGTTTTATGCTTTCTTTGCCTTTTTTTAGATTGCTTTCTGCTTTTGATTGGTTTTTTGTTTTGCTTTTACCATTCAACTTGCGGTTTTGTTTGTCTGTTCTTTTTTTTTTTTCTTTTCTTCCACACCATGTGGCTTGCAGGGTCTTGATGCTCCAGCCAGGTGTTGGGCCTGAGCCTCTGAGGTGGGAGAGCTGAGTCCAGGATGTTGGACCACCAGAGAACTCCTGGCCCCAGGGAATATTAATCAGCGAGAGTTCTCCCAGAGGTCTCCATCTCAACAGTAAGACCCAGCTCCACCCAAGGGCCAGCAAGCTCCAGTGCTGGATGCCTCACAACAAACAACTAGCAAGACAGGAATGCAACCCCACCCATTAGTCTAAACCCCAGCCTTTAGTCAGACAGGCTGACTAAAGTCATACTACGCTCACAGACACCCCAAAACACACCACTGGAGGCGGTCCTGCCCACCAGAGGAACAAGATCCAGCTCCACCCACCAGAATGCAGGCACCAGTCCCCCCACCAGGAAGCCTACACAACCCCCTGAACCAACATTAGCCACTGGGGGCAGATGCCAGAAGTAAGAGGAACCATGACCCTGCAGCCTGCAGAAAGGAGACCCCAAACACAGTAAGTTAAACAAAATGAGAACACAGAGAAATATGCTGCAGATGAAGGAGCAAGGTAAAAACCCACAAGACCAAACAAATGAAGAGGAAATAGGAAGTCTACCTGAAAAAGAATTCAGAGTAATGATAGTAAAGATGATCCAAAATCTTGGCAATAGAATGGAGAGAATACAAGAAATGTTTAACAAGGACCTAGAAGAACTAAAGAGCAAACAAACAGCGATGAACAACACAATAACTGAAATTAAAAATACTCTAGAAGGAATCAATAGAATAACTGAGGCAGAAGAATGGAGAAGTGAGCTGGAAGATAGAATGGTGGAAATAACTGCTGCAGAGCAGAATAAACAAAAAAGAATGAAAAGAATTGAGGACAGTCTCAGAGACCACTGGGACAACATTAAACGCGCCAACATTCGAATTATAGGGGTCCCAGAAGAAGAAGAGAAAGAGAAAGGGCCTGAGAAAACATTTGAAGAGATTATAGTTGAAAACTTCCCTAATATGGGAAAGGAAATAGTCAATCGAGCCCAGGAAGCACAGAGAGTCCCATACAAGATAAACCCAAAGAGAAACACACCAAGACACATATTAATCAAACTATCAAAAATTAAATACAAAGAAAAAATATTAGCAACTTCCCTTGTGGTCCAGTGGTAAAGAATCTGCCTTACAATGCAGGGGACGTGGGTTCGATCCTTGGTCATGGAACTAAGAGCCCACATGCCACAAGGCAACTAAGCCCATGTGCCACAACTACTGAGCTCACATGCCTCAACTAGAGCCCGTGTGCCACAAATTACAGAGCCCGTGTGCTCTGGAACCTGCATGCCACAACTACAGAGCCCATGCACCCTGGAGCCTGTGCACTACAGCTAGAGAGAGAAAACCCACACACCACAACTACACAGAAGCCCGCACACCACAACGAGAATCTGCACGCTGCAGTGAAAGATTCTGCATGCCTCAATGAAGATCCTGTGTGCCACAACTAAGAGCCAACACAGCCAAAAATAAAAATAAATAAATAAATAAAAAATCTTTTAAAAAAAAGAAAAAATATTAAAAGCAGCAAGGGAAGAGCAACAAATAACATACAAGGGAATCCCTGTAAGGTTATGAGCTGATTTTTCAGCAGAAACTCCACAGGCAACAGGGAAGGGCCGAATATATTTAAAGTGATGAAAGGGAAAAAGCTACAGCCAAGATTACTCTATCCAGCAAGGATCTCATTCAGAATTGATGGAAAAATCAAAAGATTTACAGACAAGCAAAATGTAAGAGAATTTAGTACAACAAAACCAGCTCTACAACAAATACCAAAGGAACTTCTCTACGCGGGAAACACGAGAAGAAAAAGACCTACAAAAACAAACTCAAAACAATTAAGAAAACGGTAATAGGGACGTACATATTCATAATTACCTTAAATGTGAATGGATTAAATGTTCCAACCAAAAGACACAGGCTCGCTGAATGGATACAAAAACAAGACCTGTATATATGCTGTCTACTAGAGACCCACTTCAGACTTAGGGACACATACAGAAAGTGAAGTGATAGAAAAAGATATTCCATGCAAATGGAAATCAAAAGAAAGCTGGGGTAGCAATACTCATAACAGATAAAATAGACTTTAAAATAAAGAATGTTACAAGACACAAAGAAGGAAACTACATAGTGATCAAGGGATCAATCCAGGAAGAAGATATAACAATTATAAATATATATGCACCCAAGATAGGAGCACCTCAATACATAAGGCAAATGCTAACAGCTATAAAAAGGGGAAATCAACAGTAACACAATAAAGGTGGGGGACTTTAACACCTCACTTAACAGATCATCCAGACAGAAAATAAATAAGGAAACACAAGCTTTAAATGACAAAATAGACCAGATAGATTTAATTGATATTTACAGGACATTCCATCCGAAAACAGCAGATTACACTTTCTTCTCAAGTGCACATGGAACATTCTCCAGGATAGATCATATCTTGGGTCACAAATCAAGCCTTGGTAAGTTTAAGAAAATTGAAATCATATCAAGCATCTTTTCCAATCACAATGCTATGAAATTAGAAATCAATTAGAGGAAAAAACCTATAAAAAACACAAACACATGGAGGCTAAACAATATGCTACTAAATAACCAAGAGATCACTGAAGAAATCAAAGAGGAAATTAAAAAATACCTAGAGATAAATGACAAAAAAACACGATGGCCCGAAACCTATGGGATGCAGCAAAAGCAGTTCTAAGAGGGAACTTTATAGCAATACAATCCTACCTCAAGAAACAAGAGAAATCTCAAATAAACAATCTAACCTTACACCTAAAGGAACTAGAGAAAGAAGAACAACAACAACAACAAAAAAAACCCAAAATTAGTAGAAGGAAAGAAATTATAAAGATTAGAGCAGAAACAAATGAAATAGAAGAGTAGCCCCTACTCGCCACAGCTAGAGAAAGCCCATGTGCAGCAACAAAGACCCAACACAGCCAAAAATAAATAAATAAATTTTATTTTAAAAAAAGACACATGCACCTTGATATTCATTGCAGCACTATTTACGATAGCCAGGTCATGGAACTAATGTCAATGCCCATCAACAGACAAATGGGTAAAGAAGAAGTGGTATATATATACAATGGAATATTACTCAGCCTACAAAAAGGAATGAAATTGGGTCATTTGCAGAGACGTGGATGGACCTAGAGACTGTCATACAGAGTGAAGTAAGTCAGAAAGAGAAAAACAAATATCATATATTTAACACACATATGTGGAATCTAGAAAAAATGATACAGATGAATTGGTTTGCAAGGCAGAAGTAGAGACACAGACATAGAGAACAAACGTATGGACACCAAGGGGGAAAACGGGGGGTGGAAAGAATTGGGAGATTGGGACTGACATATATATACTAATAGGTAGGAAATAGATAACTAATGAGAACCTGCTCTATAGCACGGGGAACTCTACTTCAATTCACTGAAACTAACACAACATTGTAAAACAACTCTACCCCTATTAAAAACAAAATGCGGATGTGGTAGAAGGTTGTGGAGAGGAGGCAATGAGGCTATCAGGAAGTAAATTAACTAAATAAACCTCGAAAACATATCTGCAAGTATTACCGTTTGAAAATTCATCTGGACCTCTTCCAAGGCTCATTCCTTGCTCTGAATTTAAAAAGAAACACACATATTTGATTAGAAACTGCTGTGACATAGAGGAGTCTGTCCATTTAAGACTACATTTTGCTGATCCACAGCTCTCAGGTTATTTATACCTCTGCTTAGTTCTTCATAATCGTTGATTTTCTTCAGCAAGCTCTTGTTGATTTGCTCACAGATTCTTTTCAGGGTGTCCAAGTATCTTTCCCCTAGCATGACCCTCTTCTCCATCTCTATGAAAATATCAAGCAAGGTCTAGAGGGAGGAGAAATCAAGTTGGAAGATTAGATGGAGCCATATTGGCTTTTAGATTAACTTTTTGTTTTGCTTCCACTCTCTCCAAACTAAGCACCCACCCTAGCTTCCCAAGCCAACCCTCCTGAGAGGACATCCTGGCCTTATAAAGCCAATCAGTAGATTATTAGGGAGGCAATTCATGATTTCTGGCCCAGAAAGATAGAAATAAGAAGACACAGGAGAAGTCACATCAGATGTCACCTAGTCCCCAGGCCCAGGCCCTGTGCTGAAACTGTCTGTGGACACCTTTATGTGAAGACAGTGAAGCAGCCTGAGTGCATGGCTGAGATGTGACAGCCTGGTCCCTATGGCAACAGCCCTGGGGACTGCCTCACACCCTCCATTGCCTCTGCCACCTGATCATCTCCAGGCTGAGTGTCCCCATAACACATACACAC